>NC_054868.1:52439165-52764698 GCF_018320785.1 Cheilinus undulatus | reverse complement strand
ACTAAACAATGACTGACAAGAGCCACCAACATGAAATATCTCCAACCATTAGAGAAACAAAACATTGGTATTTTAGAAACGATATTTAACATGAAAAAACGAACAAAAACAACTGAAATGTAGAGGAAACAAGTTAAACCTGAAAGTTGCAGCAGCTGCATTAAGATCAAACATCCTGCAAGTACATAAAAACATACAATGCAACATGTTAAACAGCCGGTTTTGACACTAGAAATAAACTGGTTTACAGCCTGGTTCAAAACACCAAACAGGTCTCATCAGCTAGTGTCTTATTGTGCTCTCACTGTACAGGGGGTTAATTTTTTTGTACCACGATCGTTTGGATAATATTTAGGATGAAAGCTGATTGGCACGTCTCAATTGATTGACAGATAGCTCGGCAGGCTGAGGCTCCTTTTCTGTCGAGCAGAATGCTAGCGAGCAGGCTGGCAGGAAGTTGCGCTTAGCAGGTGGGCAGTTAGGTTGATCCAAAGTTTGGCTGAGACCGCTTTCAATATGGAAGCCTCCATGGGTTGGCTTTAAGAGCCGTTTAAGCCCGCCTATTGTAAGCAGACTACTGATGTCATACGGGGTTTGTCCAGTTCTGTCTGATTATGAGGTGTTGTTGCAATTTTTCTCTGTTGCTGGTGAACAAAAGAAATATTAGACAATCTGCCAGCCATCAAAAAGGTTTATTCTTGCAAGGTCAATCAACACATACAGCGGTCAGTGAGCATCAAAAGAGAGGGAGAGAGAGAGAGGGAGAGGGAGAGGGAGAAGTGCAAGAGAGCAGAGCCAGAGCCAGAAAAAGAGCCCCCAGCATCAGGAGACTAGCACCTTTATCCTTGAGCAACGCCCCCTCCCCAAGGTATGCTTGACACCCCTCTGTCTGGGCTGAATCCACACCCGCACAGGGCTTTGTTTCCAGGCGGTCTGGACATCACAATTGTATATACAAAAGGACCCTGTGATTCAGTGGTGGGCCCCAGGTTTCACACCTTGTCAGGAAACTGGCCCAGCCACCCTTTTTTGCTTTGTATTTACCTGTGCAGTAAAGTCGACACCTTCCTAGCCCGATCATTTCCCCATGTCTGTGAGAGGATAGGCTTCATAGAAAGAGAACAGTGGAGGGTGTTGGGGTGTTGAGGCAAGGAAACCAAAGTTACATTACAGAGGGCCACTGACACACTGCAATATATCGCCATGTTAATGCCAGTGTCCAATCATCCATCCATCCATGCATACATTTTCTTCCACTTTTTCTGGGCTGGGTTGTGGTGGAACAGACAAACCAGACATCCCTTTCCAGTGACTCCTGTATGATGGGATATATAATCCCTCCAAAGGAAGGCACCCAGGAGGCAGATGCCCAAACCACCTCAATTGGCTCCTTTGAATGTGAAGGAGCATCAACTGTACCTCCTGGTTCCTTCTGATGTCTGAACTCCCCATCTATCTCTATCTACCTCTCATTGAGGCTGCTTTTATCCACAGCGTTGTTCTTTTGGTCATGACCATAGGTGTGGCTCAGGATGTAGATTGTCTGGTAAATCTAAAGATTTCCTTTCCGTCTCAGCTCATGCTTCACCAAAACGCTCTGACATAATACCTCCAATACTGCTGATGCTGCATCAATCCCCCTGTCAGTCTCATGCTCCCATTTACCCTCACTCTCTTTTTACAGAAACAAATATCAGATGACCAAAAAATACATGGACTTATCCCCATTTAACCATTTTATTTTTACGTTGCTACAGCCTGACATTAGATAGACGTATTCCATCATTGCAGTTTTAGTAACAAAGAAAAAGCATCCAAAGAGCAGACATTTAGTGGAACAGAAAAAAAAAAAAAAAACTTAATGAAAATTGTTACCTGTGACTGACAGAGTGACTCCAGGTGAGCCAGTAACTCCTCCCTCTGGTTGGTTTGTCATGAACATGAATCTGTACTCAGCTGAGTCGCTCTGTCTGATGTTGGTGATCCTCAGGGTGCAGCTGTTATCATGAACGTGATACTCCACACGACCTCTGTAATCTGGGTGGTTTCTCAGATCCAAAGGGTTGTTTCCATTCATTTTCACAAACCAGAAAGATCTCCAAACTACGGTGTCATGCTCATTCCCTCTGGATGGATATGTGTAAGAACATGGTATGTCCACTGTTGATCCTTCCACAGCACAGATCTGAGAGGAAGAGTAAGTCACTCTCCAGTCACTCTGAGCCTGTACCACTGCAACACAGAGAAAAGCAGACATTTTTAATCACAACTACAATTTAACTTGCAGAGGCAAATTTAAAGCTCAGGGAGAAAAGAACTCAGGAATGCCCACGCTGTCTTACAGCCACAGGATGTATAAACATGGATAGCCTATGGTGATAATGTGGAAACACTATGTGATGAAAAGACAACCATGAACACTTCTGCTTTTTTTTTTTTCAAAGTCCATAAGCACTGGAGAATAATCTATGTTTGACAGAAGTACATCCTCCTCCAGAAAAAAATGTGAGCACTAAATATTTTATTTCGCAACATATTGGCTCAATTCTACGCTATATTGAATATTTTTTAAGCATTTCATTTTTTTTACCCAGAAAGCCTCTGTGTTTGACACTACTTTGCCATGTAAACTTTGCCTATGGCCACATGCTCTTCCTCCTCAGAATTTCTGAATAGCTGTTTGGGTCTGTAGGTTTCTACAGAGACAACAGCAAACTTAACTTAAACTAGTTATTTCAGCTCAGTTTTCCACTTCAACAGCTGACACAATGTTTTCATAAAGTAAAGAAATCCAACTGACTGCAGCTTCTCTATTCATCAGCCATTAGAAGAGGAAGGCCACAGCCATAAACTTAACTGGATGACAAATTTCCACTCAGCTCTTCTGGTTGAGATTAATTTCAACAAGTTCTTTTTAATCCTCACTGAGACTTGGCTGGCTCCTGGAGACTGTATGTTGTTGATTGAGGCAAACCCCCCTTTCTTCTCTCACCTTCATCAGCCCTGCCCACCAGGCAGGGGAGGGATGCTGTCATTTATAGAAATGATTTTAAATGCACTCCTGTCTTAAACAATGATCTTACTTCATTTGAACATCTCGGTTTTATTATTAATCAAAAAGATCCCATCTTAATTTTGAAAAAACATGACAAAATTCTGATTTTAGGTGATTTTGGCAAACAGGTCTGTTGTCCTAGTCAGTCTCTTACCAACAATTTTATGGACATTCTGGAGTCTTTTAATCTCACCAAAGCAATCCAGGAACCCTCTCACTCTAAGGGCCACACTCTTGATTTAGTTTTATACTGTGGCCTTAGTCCTAATGATTTTATCCTCAAGGTTATCTGTGTGTCAGACCACAAACTGATTTTTTTAAAAATGTTTTTATCTCAACTTCCTATTATTACTAGTATGTCTGTCCATAGGTGAGTTTTTAATCCACAGTCTGCTAGCAGGTTTAAGGAGCTTTTTAATTCTGTGTCTTTAACTGCCTTTAACCCAAATTTTAACACAGAAGAGCTTGTCTCTCTTTTTACTCACACATGCCAGACTGTCCTGGACTCTGCTGCATCTTTTAAAGAGGAAGTACTAGAGGCTTTACTAGAGGCTAAAAAAGAGACTGTAGAAGAACGAAAATGGAAGAAAACTGGTTTACATGTGTTTTATGATATTTGGAAGAGTGCAATGAAGAGATATCAAACAGCAGTTAAAGACGCAAGGGCAGCATTTTATTCTAATTTCATTTTATCCAATCATTCTAACCCCCGAGTTTTATTCAAGGTTTTAGAGTCTATCACACCCCCTCCCCATTTTACTGATGCTTCTCACAATTTATGTGAGAAGTTTTTAGTTTCTTTTAACAACAAAGTAAAGGACATCAGGGAAAATATCATGCTCCCCACCCATATTTTAAATCCAGGTAGAGAGATTCTTTGTTTTTTTAGTAGTTTTGAGCCTTTGTCCTTGTCTCTTTTAGCTGGTCCAACCTCTTTTAAAAAAACCCAACCTTGACCCCTCTGATTTAAATAATTTTAGACCTTTTTCAAAGCTTCCATTTTTATCCAAGGTTTTAGAGAAGGTGGTTTCTACACAGCTTTTACCTTTTATGTCTCACAACACGCCCTTTGAGAAATTCCAGTCTGGTTTTAGAGCAGGTCACGGCACTGAGACAGCCCTCCTCAAGGTGACTAATGATTTATTTTTAGCAGCTGATAGAGGGGAGGGAACCATTTCAATTCTTCTAGATCTCAGTGCGGCTTCCTGGTTGTTCCAAAGTCAAGACTCACTCACTCACTTAAATCACTTCTAAAAAACTCATTTTTATAGACTTGCTTTTATGTAGTGTTGTCGTCTTCTTATTTGGTTTTTATCTTCTCACAGATCCTATTCCTATTTTAGTTCCTCATCTTATTTCATTTCTTCTTAATCTCACCTTTAATCTCTGTCAACTTCATTTTATTTCCTTGCCCCTTGGCTGTTTTCATCGTTACTGTCTTCCTCACTTTATTGCCTCCCTTTTGTTTACCTTTGTTATAATATTTATCAATTTTACTGCTTTTACAGTTTTAGTGCTTGTTTTATCTTGCTTTACTATCTGTTTTTGCCCTCTTTATTTACATTTTACTGCTTTTTCTCGTTTATTTCCTGTTTTGTTTTTACTCTTCTTTTTTTCTTTTAATTTCTCATGTTTTTAATTCTGGTCCTCTCGGTCTCAGCCTGTGTAGCTGGGTTCCTACATGGCCTGGGTTCCTATTGTTTTATAGTACTTGATGTCAGTGTCTTGCCTGCATCCTGATGATGTCCATGATGTCTTAGTTGTGTAGTATGGCTTCATGCCTACACTCTGATTGATGCCTGTGATGTCTTAGTTTGCATGGCACCACATGTCATCTAGGTTTTGATGTTGATGAATTATTACCTGTCCATATTTTTGGTTAGATTCTTTAACTGTTTGGATTCTGCTGATGTTGTTTGCATGATGTTTTCTGTCTTCTTGTCTATTGTTTGGGTTTGTTGCTTTGTTCTTCTGTTTGCTTCTACACATGTCAAAGCACTTTGTAAACCCATGTTTTGAAAAGTGCTATACAAATAAAGTTATTATTATTATTATTATTGTGGGGTCCTAATTTCCACCACCGGGTTACTCAGGATCTCTCCTGCTGACCAGTCTTTCTCCCCTTTCTCTCTCGACTGCTGAGTCTCCATCTGTAGATGCAGTTCCTCTGAGTACTCTTCATCACTGGAGTTAAAATCATTCATTTTAGTTTGGTTTCAGTTTAGTTTGTGATTAATGTCTTGGATAGTACGTGAAGTTTGCATTATAAAACACTGAAAACACAGAGGCTTTTGGGGTTTTTAGACATAGCGTACCATGGAGCCAACATTGTTTTTTTGGCTTATTTTTGCCTTAAAATTGTTAAATTTTACAGTAAAACGGTACCCATCTGTAGCCTGTAAAGCCTAGCTTCCTTGCTGCTGCCCCCTCCCTTAAGGGACAATGCACACTGAAATCTCTGGAGGATAATGCCATTAATATTGCCAAATACCTCATTTAACCCACTTCCATAAACACCAAAATATCTTAAATCCTCTGCAGTATTGAGTGTGTTTGTAGGCACACTGTCTGCTGTTGCATTTGTCTGACATATCACAGGCTGAACATGTGTGAAATGACCCCCCTGAGCCAGCAGCCTCTCTGCTCTCTGTGGAAAACTGTTGGTTATAACGCAGCATCGCCCCCACATTGGCATCGTGTCACAACTACTCTTTCATTCTGGTGAAGCTGCAAGTGTCACCCTCAACATTGCACTTAATGTAGTTTTTTGTTTAAAAAAAACAAAGTTCAGGAACTTACACCACGCCTCTCTGCCTAATCCCATATATATAACATATATAAGCCCAACATATATAAGCACGCCTCACTCATTCACCTTCTCACCACTGGTGACAAACTGTAGCTTCTTTTAGAACTCGCTGCAGAATCGAGCTCAGACACATCCGTTTGTGGCACAAACTGCTAAAACACTTCTCATCTTGTCCAGAGTCTTTCATCTGTGTTCAGCATCTAAGTCATTAATCAGCTATCAGGACATGTCATGGATGTTCTCTATTGTGACCCCATTATAACATGCTAACATTGGAGGGTAAATTCTAACACCAACATGATAAACACCAAGCACAAAGAATTCTCATGTGTTTGGTACACATATTCAGCATGCCAGGATCTAGCCTGGTACAGAAACTAGTGTAAGTACTCCATAACATCACTCAATTTTAAAAAGGGCAAAAGACAAGAAAAAGAGGCTCCAAATAAATGTAGGTTAAAGTAAAAGCTCCCCAAAGAAATAATTCTTAAAACTGGAACGTTATTTAAAGTTTAAATGAGAAATCATGGGAAAAAACTGAAGAACATACTGAAAAAACTCAGTATATGGACCTGTGCAATTACTCAGTTTAATAATTGATCATTTAGTGAAAAAAATTCTACATTTTCTCTTGAAAATTTTTACACAAAGGTTGTCATCGGCCACCTCTCCTGCACTTCGAGAATCAAAACTTGAACATCATCGTCTTTGCTCTGACAGCAATAAAGCAACTAAAATATGTCGTTAATATGTAATGGCAAAAGACAACAGAGGCACAACTGACAAAAATGGCTCACAACAAGTTTCCTCTTGGGTTCTGATTTGCAGAAGTGAAAGTCAATTACCTGTTAAAGAGAGAAGGAAGGAGACAAATCCTCTCTTTGTTGTAGTAAAATTCCTCGCTGCTGTTTTCATCTTCGTGTGGTAGCAGTAACAGAAAATATTTAAAAAATAATAGTGTAAAACACAAGATTTAGCTCAATCATATCAAATACTTCCAGTCAATCTACATGTTGTCTTCAGTGTCATGGTCCTCTATGTTTAGGAGCAGGAGTCAGAAACAGGCTGTTAAAATCGACCTCACTTCCTTCCTCTTCACAGGTTTAATCGATGCCTCCGTGTGGTAACATCCAAGACTTGAAGAACACTTCAACAACACTGTAAAGATGTTTTTTATTCATTACTGACATGATGAAGCATAAAATATGACATTATTAATGTCTCCAGAAAAATGCATTTATTTTTTATTATTGGTGATATTTTTCAACATTGTGAGACAAAAACTTTTTTAAAAACTTGTTTTTTTGACTCAGACAAACAAAGCTATGGAGGTAATAATAATTTTCACAACACAAGCTTGACAACAGTTGTGGTCGCCCACTTCCTGTCCCCCATTCAATATGAATGCAGCTGAAATCTACCTGCTTCACTGTCTTTACCCTGCTATCCTCAGTCACAGAGACTAAACTTTCAACACCCAAGCTGTCCTATACGATAATAACATATCCTTTGACTATTTTAATGTAAATTTAAGAACCAAAAAAACTAACAGGGGAAACTGTAAATAAATCCTATTAAAAAAGAGATATTTGGAATGAATGGGACACAATAGTAGCCTGACTCATAAAAATAATATGAAATTTAACAAACAGGGAGCAAAAAAGAATGCAGTAAAAATATAATTGCACACAACAGTTTTCTTTAAATATCAAAATATGACTCTTTACTACCACCTGGTGGCAGCAGGAAAGCATTGCAATTAAATCAGAAATGTCTACTGTACTACACTGAAAAACTCAAATCTTACCAAGTACTTGTCTGACTTTTGCTTGCTTGCTCAAGTTCATTAACCCTCACTACCTTGTAGTTTAAAGCATGGTTGAGGCCAGTATGTCCAGAAATCAGACAAACAGATAAGTGTTAATAAAATAATCATTTTTCAATATTTTTTTTTTACTTTCACTGCTTCAAATCTCTTCAACAACTTCAACCCTGACCACTAAAAAATAAATAAATAAATAAAAAATTCAGTTACACCCTTTTTATGCCAGTTATTGTACACCATGTCACTGTTATTATTTATGTAAAAAAAAAAAAAAAAAAAACACACACAAAACATATTCCCACATCAAATGGTCTAGATTAAAACAAAAAACAAAAAACTTTTTTTTCAATAAATACAGTCTTGGCCATGTCAATGATGAGTAGTAAAATTGATTTTGATGCACTGAATTGTTTTTTTTTTTTGTAGTGCCAAATTCCTTTCTTTAGTTCCATCTGTCTTTGCACGTCCATATCCTGGACATAGCCTACATAAAACTCTTAATAAAATAATCATTTTTCAACATTTTTTTTACTTTCACTGCTTCAAATCTCTTCAACAACTTCAACCCTGACCACTAAAAAATAAATAAATAAATACATGAACAAAAAATTCATAGTTACACCCTATTTATGCCAGTTATTGTACATTACGCCACTGTTATTATTTATGGTAAAAAACACACAAAAAAAACATGCCCCATATCAAATGGTCTAGATATAAAAAACCCCAAAACAAAACAAAAAAAACTTTTTTTCAATAAATACAGTCTTTGTCATGTCAATGATGAGTAGTAAATTTGATTTTGATGGATTGAATTGTTTTTTTTAGTGCCAAATTCCTTTCTTTAGTTCCATCTGTCCATGTACGTCCATATTCTGGACATAGCCTACATAAAACTCTTAATAAAATAATCATTTTTCAACATTTTTTTTACTTTCACTGCTTCAGATCTCTTCAACAACTTCAAACCTGACCACTAAAAAAGAAAATTAAATAAAAAATTCATAGTTACACCCTATTTATGCCAGTTATTGTACATTATGTCACTGTTGTTTTTTATGGTAAAAAACACGTTAAACAGACGAGTCTATTGGAGTGAAAAACACGCCAGTTTTACCATCCTTTTCTTGAGCCCCCTCCTCTACCAAATCATATGCAAGTGAATGCATTTGTTCGTTAGGTTTATTTTATGTACAGGCATAAAAAAATCTGAGGACATATGTAGGATATGAATCACAAACACACGCATTTCCACCTCTAACCAAAATGTGACCAAGATTACGTTAATTACGCGCAGATATAAATATACTGCATATTTGAGATATGATATATTCTCTCCTATTGATCGAAAGGACCTGTGCATCCTCATGCATGTCCATCCACTTGCTATGAAGTGAAGGCAAAGTTGAAATTGTCCAAATGTCCCCCTTTCTTAGTCCCAGTCTGCAGAACCCAAAAGTAGCATTTTCAACTGTAAACACTCCACTTATGGCAGTTGTAAACATAGATGCAGATTTGCACCCGAGCACACACGAAGGAGCACACAAACTTTTCCTTACACATGTAGCCCACTCTCAGACATCCATATCTAGTGGCATGAATCGTTTCATTTAATTCTGATGATGTTTAGTGGATGAAATAACACTTCAAACACTCTGAGTCCATGGAAGAAGTCCTGCATGCGCGTTGCTGAAAGGGTTAAAATGGTGCGCTGGCACTATCTACTGGATCACTGTGGAATGGTGAAATTTGGAGCCCTGGTGATTGAGTGACTGCAAAAAAACAGTTGCTATAAGTTGTTTTGGTGCCATAGACACACAGTCAAAAAACATGTTTTTAATGGAAGTCTATTGTCCAGATTTTGGACAAACAAGGTTGGAAGGACTTGGACTTGGAAGAGGGTATGCGCGTAACGTCACTGGAAGCGGAAGTCAATGCAGTTACGCCCACTGAGTGGCAAAAAGAAAGGACTACAGACAGCGTTGAATGCCGCCAGAACTTTAATACTAAGATGGGGAAGAGCTGTTGTGCGATTCACTGTACCAACAGGTTCAATAAGCAGTTGGAGCTATCTTTTTACAGGCTACCGAGAGCCAAGGAAAAGAGAGACAGATGAATCGCTGCGATTTACAGAAACAACTGGAATCCAAGCACTGAAACCTGGATTTGTCTCAGGTAATGAATAAATGAATGAATGGCAACGTTAAGCTATGCTGTGCTTTTTGGATAAAATCATACCTTAAGCTAATACCAACGTCACTCAACAGTAAAACTCTTAACCTTAGCATCTTTCAATTAGCTGTATTCATCATAAATGAAACGTTAACGTCTTCATTTGTTAAAACACATGATTGTGAACCTACATGATTTGTAAACCAACTTAAGTCGAGGTAAACCCAGTTTTCCTAATAAATGGGTAATGTTAACGTTAGTCTAGCACAAAGCAATTGTAGCTGTGTTATATAAAGTACCGAAAGTCATGCTTTAGTAAAAGTAAAGATATTGTGTTAAAATATTACCAGTGGTAAAAGTGACAGTCACCTAAATAAACAGTGCTTGAGTACAGCAAGTTTCTGATATGAACAGCACTAAAATATCAAAACTACAAGTAAATCATGCATATATTTACTTGTGTCCAGGGCTTGACATTGACACCCGCCAACTAGCCAAACGCGGGTGGATTTCGGCCATGGTGGGTAGCAGCGTGACTCTAACTAGCCACGATGGCGGGTTGAATTTATCAGTGTCACAACTTATGCTTCACTCTGAAAGTGCTTGTCTGTTAGCCATTATGATTTAGGCTTGTTACAGAGAGGCTGTTCAGCACATAAAAGCTCAAATTTCCCTCCAAAATAACTGAGAAGTGGCTGGTCTCTTCATCCATTCGTGCGTATTTTACGCAGCGCCAAGGGCTTTAATGCTTTAGTATGACACACACAGACGCGACACTCACAGACATATACGGACACACACTCACACTGACATGCTGGTTAGACTGAAGGCTTCTATCTGTTGAGGGAAAATGTTTCAGAGTTTGCAGGATAAACTCAGACCTGAACTTTCTCTTTCTGCTTTTAAAGATTCTCTCTGTCCATGGAGGATCAGCGCCGTTTTTGTGAGTGTGTGCGCTCCAGCTGTGTGTCTCTGTCGCTCGTGCGAGCCAGGGCAGGTGTTGTATCTAATTATTGTTTAATTAATACTCCATCTATATTCTTTGTTGAAGGCGATCTAAATGATAAAAACCTCCGCAAAGATGCGCATACTTTGAATGTTATTGAAACTTTTAAACGTTTGTATATTCAGGGTTAATTATAAATTTGCCAAAAATTGATAATTAACTGTTATAAAAGGCAAGAGAAACTCCGAAACCTTAAATCAGTTTACGGAAGCAGTGAGAAACAGAGGCAGAAGGATAAGAGTCACTAACTGATCACTTAGGAGTCAAAGAGAATTCAACTAAACGGTGATTTTTTTAAATATATATTAAACATCAGTTGTTCAGTGTTCTCCAAATGTGAGCTTTACCACCAAATGTAAGTCATCTATTATTTGAAGAGATATTTGAATTAGTATTAGACGCAGGTATGAAAACATTTCCTCCATACAGTATAGAGCAGAGGACAGGAGAAGTTGGACACTTAGGCTAATATTCCCTGGTGGAGATTTGTCAGAGTGAAAATTAAAGATGTTCTTGTAATCTGCTGTAGCTTTTTCTAATAAACAGCTGGTTAACAGTATTTTAATTTTAGCATAAACCTGATACCCATTAAGAAAATAAAAATCCCTGCTTGTGTCAGTATACATAAATACTAATTAGTGCTGATCTAGCTCAGATTTCACATAGAAACTTTCAAATTATGGAAAAACTATTCACTTAACGAGTGGTAATTATGGCAAAAAAGTCGAAAAAGTGTGCATGTGTCTATATATACACACACACACATTTTATGCAGGTGTGTGTCTGTGTGAATGTATATGTGTGTGTGTCTGTGTGAATGTATATGTGTGTGTCTGTGTGAGTGTATATGTGTGTGTCTATGTGCCCTAGCTTTGTACCCTGGTTGTGAGTAATGATGACACCACATGTATGTTTTTTTTTCAGGAAAAAAGAGCAATGATCCCCTACACCCAGACTACATGCCAAGTTTATTTAGCTTCACCTCCACTGCCGATAGGACTCAGGCTGTCAACAACCTACAAAGAGATGCAAGATCTCAACAACTTTCTGATAAAAGATTTGACAACAGAAATAGAGGGCTAGCTGCCACAGCTCTTCTGAACTTGCATCAAGGTCCTGCGTTGGAGCAGGGGATACATGCAAATCAAGCAGGGGCACAAAATGAAACTGGAGTCCAAGGCACTGAGGTCCAGACAGAGGCACTCAAGCACTAACAAGCTGCACTTGAGTGGTCCACCCACTAAGGTTTAAATACCTGGGCTCTTCACCATTTAGTTAGACTAGGAGGCTAGTCTAGGGGAACAACATGAACTGATGAAGCCACTTGGATAAGGGGTGAAACGTTCTCCAGACATAGAACTAAATCCAGTTGACCTGGTTCAATTCCTTGAGCTAGAACTAATGAGAAATAAGTAACAACAGAAAACGCTGTAAAACCTTGATTTAGAGCAATAATGTAAAACATCTTTACATTTGTGAAATGTCATAAACTGCTCCTTTGAAAGTCAGGTAGAAACACACCAGGTAACAGATCACAAGCAACAGTCAGTAATTTGGAGCTTTTCAAAATATTCAGTAGTTCCTCCATCAAACAGTAACTTATTTGTGCACTCTGTGCAACTTGAGCTTCATCGTTTCTCTGTAAATGTCAGGTTAAATGCCAGTCAGCATCACCCCTTAACACAACAGCAGCAGACCTACAGATCAGATGTTGCATTTCTTCAAAAACCATTTTCCCAATAATTCTGGCAGCACAACATACTTGAAAAACTTGGTTGCCTTCATAACATGTTTTTCAAAATGTAAATTTGGACTTATTCTTTCAATATACAGTTCTGAAGGGGTCCACACACAAAAGTCACAGTACAGTGATTTTGTGACACGAATCTGGCACTGCACTTGAAGGTAGCAGTTGTGTTTTCTGTTAAGTTTTAGCATCACATCTGGGGACGAAGATGTAACCAAGCAAAAGGGGATGCACCTAGGTGAGGGTAATCTGGAGAAATGCTGAGTCCAGTGGGGGTTACATCAAAACTGAAGTGTCTTGATGGTAAGGTCTCAATGTTTTCCTCCTTCACCTTGTTTTCCTGATGAATGCATCACCTGAAACTATTTGACAAAAAAAAGCATTAGGTTTGATTCAGGGCATACATATCTGAATCAGTTTTTATGAGAGATTTTATCATTCACTAGCTAAACGAGAAAATCTTTGAAATTTCATAATTTCTCTTTGTTGCTAAACAATACCTTGTTGCTGCAGTTGTAAACTTTACTGACTCTGGATAGTATATGACTTTCACAAGTGATTTTGGAGGCTGATTTTCATTGCTCTTGATAACTGCACCAAACTTGGAAGCTGTTATCCTGCCTTATCTGTAGGTGTGCCACATCCTTGATAAAGCCTGTCCCTTTGTCTCCTGCTCCACAAGCTTACGCTGGGCATCTGTCATTTTCAAGACCTCAAACACCTTTTCATATTCTTTCAGTAAGTTCACTGTGCGAAAAAGCAGCACTCTCAGCTTCATAAAGTTGTTCTAGTGGTGTAGGATAACCATCTTTCAGAGCAATAGGGACAAAGTCTTTGGAATGTTTTGGAGCTACAGAAAGCACAGCAGCTCTTGGGTTTGCATGCTTCGCTTATCCGGAAAACCTGCCAGTTTATCATGTGTAGGTTTTGGTGTAGCATCACAGAGCCCTGGCTTCTTAGATGTAGCGTCATTGACCACATTCATATCACTTTCACTTAAGACCTTTCTACTCTGCGTTCTGGGACATGTCAAATCTATAGATGACAGTTCAGAGCAATGGATTTTCTTTGCTGGTGTTGGCTGAAGCCACTGACATGGCGGTGAAGTACACGGCATGTCATCACGCATCCTCACCCCAGACATTACTACAAACATCAGCGCTGCTGCATGTGAACACATCTCTCCAAGTCCTGCCATACAGCTACAATGAGCTGTCAAAGCTGTCCCTGTCTTCTCTGCAGCTATCCACGGTTTCAATGGGGGCTCATTCATTCTCTGGCTGTGTTTCACCTGCACAATTAGTACGTAGAAGCGTTAGCTACAAACAAAGCATGCCTGACAGTAGCTAGCTCGCAGTTTATGTAAATATGTACTATAATGTTATACAGACCTGTCCACAGACAACCAGGATATCCATCTGTGTTCTTGTCACTTTAATTTCACCAACAAATTCGGCCTTGAAATATGACCAAGTGTTCGGACTTTTCTATGCCTTCAGGCTTTGCCTTTTGTATTTTCCAGGTACATATAAATGTCAGGATACCTGATATCTGGCCACATTTCAATATCAGTGAACCAATTCTTTTTTGGTAATCCGTACAGATCATTTTCGAGTCCAATTGTCCTTATTTTCATCATATAATCCATGTTTTCTCCCCCGAAGTCCCTGTCTCCCACGCCTGTAAACACTGCCAGCTTGGTTGTTTTTGCCACTCAGTTCGACTGAGAGGGGCGTGCCCCGAGGAGGAAGTGACGTAAACGCATACCCTCTATAGGCATCAATGAGTTCTATGGGCAACTAATTTTTTTTTAATACAAAGAAAAATAATAACTGGCAAAATTTCATGCCTCAAACTATAAAAGTGTGACTATCAACTCAAAACAATGATGATAAAAATGATAAATGTCCTCAAAATGGATATACTAGGATCCGAGGGTTAAAGTCACAATGAGAAAATATGAATTTTAAGCAATTTATACAAAAAAAAAAGCAAGCACATCAAACTCTTTTCTGAAGTCGGTAACTCTAAATTATTACCTTGAGTGAATATAATTTCAACTTTAAGCCTCCACAGAAACACTAAAGGTGACTATCAGTTCTTATTAACTTCTAAGCTGAGAAAACATTTATTCACACAAACAATACTTTTAACACTTAAATGTGGGCCCACAAAAATAATCACAAAAGCCAGTATTCTGTCATTTTTTGCTACCCATCAAAAATTGCTACTTTGTGGTTCTGCGCATGCGCCCTACACCATCAGCATCACGCCTATAAGGGTAGTCGATAGGTAGCAAAATCTGACAGAACACTGGCAAACAAAAGAAATAACCCCCGTTTCAGGCCTGATAGAACTCCGTTATGATGAAGGATCGTTGGCAGCACCGTGAATGCCGCAGGGACTCACCAAGTAGGATCCAACCGTTAACAGCCTCTTTACTGAACAGATGATGAAGAAACGACAACCAAAACTCCGTCACTGCCAGCTCCGTCCCTTGTCTCATCCAACATGCAGGTAAGTCCACACCCCTCGTCTCCGCAGCGGGAAAACAGGAACAGACGTCCTCAACTCGGACTCGACCATGAAGACACTAAATCCAAGGACAAGGCAATAGGGAAACGGCAGGTCTCTCTCTCAGGGAAAAGCTCAGTCAGTTCAGTGCAGCAGCGCGCCATCTTTGGCTCCGTGCCAGGATGAAAGTCGTGGAGAGTCCTAGCTCTAACTAGCATAATGCTAACTGATAGTAGCCGACTGGGTTACAGTCCGTTTTTAAAGCACAAAACTTGTACACAGCTTGTGGTTACAATAAACCGGATTCACCATAGAGATGAGCTAAAAAAGGCTCACTTTTACTCACTCTTAACTTAATAACCTTAGCTAAGGGCTAACTGCCATGTTAACGGTAAATACACATGCTGCGCTCTCCTCAGAGAGAGACAGCGAGCACTGCTACGTGCATCTAACTGATCTCCTCCCTGACGTTTGTCCCGCCCCTCAGCTAATCACAATTACAGAAACTTGATGTCTCAATACATTGACAAATTAGAAGCAGGTATCCAAACTTACACATCAAGATAGTTTGTCACACCTCGTGTTGAGGAAAGTACATTTCAAACAAACTACAAAATATAGTTCAAAAAATATTCTCAGTTTAAAATGATAGTCTACTGTTTTAGTAACTAATGTTTCTGCTTTTAAGCACATTGTAATGCAGTAAGTTTTTAACTTTAACAACCAAAGGTAACTACAGTATCTACGGGAGGAACTACTAAGCTAACAGATACTTGAACGTAACATCATTTAGACTGCGGGACTAAATCTCAAGTTCGTCCTACTCAAGTTTGAAGCCATTGAGGGGTGAGTAGATCTTCAAGTTGTGACTTCAGTTGTGTGCCTCACGCACAGACACACTTCTCTCTCTCTGTGACTCTCTGGTGTGGTGAGGTAAAATAACTCAAAGAACAGATGAGCTACGTGATGTTTGCCAGTGTTTTGTGCAGCTGCTTTGACACGCTTTGTGTTGTTTAGGAGGGGGCGGGGTGAGTGTTTGTGAAGTGAAGCACAAGTTGTGCCAAGCTTCAGTGATCCCCGGAACATATTCCCCAGATAAATGTTCCTCTTTCTAAAAAACACAGCATTTCAGTCAAATTCATTCAACTTCCGCATTAAATGGTAGATTCTGTTTCTATTGGCCAGTTCTGCGATTCCATTAACGTGATTCATAGGGCCCTAGGTGAGATATGAAGCTTAATGAACTTTATTTGTGACCTTTGACCTCCAGAATGTACTTGGATTATCTTTGAGTAAAAGTAAACATATGTACAGAGTTTGAAGAAAATCTCTTAAATCATTCTTGAGATATGTTCACATGCAAGCAAAAGTCAGGCAAGTACTTGGTAAGATGTGAATTTTGCCGTGTAGCACAGTGTAAATTTCTGATTTAATTGAAATGATTTGCTGCTGCCACCAGGGGGCAAAAAGAAATTTCGTCATTTAAAAAAGAAGCTGATGTGTCCATTTGTACTTTTATTGTATTCATTTTTAGTCCCTGTTTTAAGATTTCACCTCATTTTATGAGTCAGTCTGCTATTGCTGCCAGTTCATTCCAATCATCTCAATTGTACACAATTTCCTCTTTTAGAGTTTTTGGTTCTTAAATTTCTATTAAAATAGTCAAAGGATATGTTATTATCATATAGGACAGCTTGGGTGTTTAAAGTTTAATCTCTGTGACTGAGGATAGCAGGGTAAAGACAGTGAAGCATGCAGATTTCAGCTGCATTCATACTGAGTGGGGGACAGGAAGTGGGCGACCACAACTGTTGTCATGCTTGTGTTGTGGGTAATATTATGTCTTAGCTTTGTTTGTCTGAGTCAAACAAAAAACAAGCTTTTAAAAAGTCTTTGTCTCACAATGTTGAAAAATATAAATGTCTTGTGTTGTGGAAAATATTATCACCTCTATAGCTTGGTTTGTCTAAGTAAAAAAGACGTTCAGTACCACGTTCAGGCATCAACACTTATTAAAACTGTGAAGAGGAAGGAAGTGAAGTCGATTTTAACAGCCTGTTACTGTCTCCTGCTCCTAAACATAGAGGACCATGACACTGAAGACAACATGTAGATTGACTGGAAGTATTTGATGTGACGGAGCTATATCTTGTAGTTTTAACTATCTTTTTAAACATTTTATGTTACTGCTAACACACGAAGATGGAAACAGCAGCGAGGAATTTAACTACAACAAAGAGAGGATTTGTCTCCTTCCTTCTCTCTTTAACAGGTAATTTACTTTGATTTCTACAAATCAGAACCCAAGAGGAAACTTGTTGTGAGCCATTTTATCAGTTGTGCCTCTGTTGTCTTTTGCCGTTACATATGAACGACATGTTTTATTTAGTTGCTTTATTGCTGTCAGAGCAAAGACAGAGGAGGTTAATATATAATTATTCCTTTTTGAGATCAAGTGGAGGAAAAGAAAAAGAAACACAGTCGTTTCTATATTTACGTCATTTTTTAGGGCTGGCTGACATCACCTGGAAAATGTTACATCAAACCTAATTTGTGTTTTTAATCCATTTTGAGGGCGGTGTTATGTAGAAGAGGAAAATACTCAGATGATGTACAGTTTCAGTGCTGTAAGGGAAATACTGTGTAGTTAGAGAACCACCTCTGCTCTTTACTGCACACCAACGTAAATGCATGTGTGAGGAGAGTGAGAGCTGGTGCACGGATGTTTCTCTTTCTAACACAGTGTTTTCAGGCACAGTTTGCCTGTGCTCAACCTGTCAGAGGCCTTGAGGAGCAGTGGAGGTAGTCTCAGAGAAAATGTTAATTTTTCTTTTTCTGTAATCTCTTTTCACAAAATGATCAGTTGATAAACGCAGATGGGTGGGGACACATTATTACTTCACTTTCAGCCATGCATAGGCTATCCATGTTTATGCACCCTGTGGCTTTAAGACAGCGTGGGCATTCCCTGGGGCTTTTCCATTACATGGCACGACTCAGCTCAACTTAGTTTGACTCGTCACGGCAGCCCAGCGCAGCAGTGGATTTGCTTTTCCACCACAACCAAGCTACCCGTTTGAGGGCGCGTCTAGAGCTGATGACTTGGCCTTCTGAGCCCTCCTCAATCCTACTAATACTCTGTCTGATCGATTGGCTTTACATTGTCGTAAAGTAAAAAACTGTAGACTGACTGCTTGGAGGTTGGGCTGGCTTGCTTTGAGCGTGGCTCAGCCAAACTGATGATGGAAAAGCAAATCAGCATGACTTGGTTTGGCTATGTGTGGGCCTGAGTTCTTTTCTCCGTGACCTTTTCATTTGCCTCTGCAAGTAAAATTGTAGTTGTGATTAAAAATGTCTGCTTTTCTCTGTGTTGCAGTGGTACAGGCTCAGAGTGACTGGAGAGTGACTTACTCTTCCTCTCAGATCTGTGCTGTGGAAGGATCAACAGTGGACATACCATGTTCGTACACATATCCATCCAGAAGGAATGAGCATGACACCGTAGTTTGGAGATCTGTCTGGTTTGTGAAAATGAATGGAAACGACCCTTTAGATCTGAGAAACGACCCAGATTACAGAGGTCGTGTGGAGTATCACTTTCATGATAACAGCTGCACCCTGAGGATCACCAACGTCAGACAGAGCGACTCAGCTGAGTACAGATTCATGTTGATGACAAACCAACCAGAGGGAGGAGTTACTGGTTCACCTGGAGTCACTCTGTCAGTCACAGGTAACAATTTTTTATTAAGTTTTCTTTTTGTGCCTCTGCTTTTCGGACTGCTTCTGGTTTTTTTTTGTTATTGATACTATAAAGATGTATAAAGCGGAGTGTTAGGCTGCAGCAGTGTAAAAACTAATAAAGGTTAAAGGGGATAAGGTCATTGGATACTCATTTATAAGGAATCCTCCAGGAGGAGTTGGAAAATGTCGCCAGGGTGAGGGATGTCTGAGTTGACCTGCTGACACCACAACCAAGCCCCAGATAAACTAAAGATGTTTGAAATTAAAATGGAAATTGCAACTCATTTTCTAGATTCTAATTTTCATTTGAAAAAACAATATCCAATGACCAAAAGATATCGACTCGTTCAATACTTCAGCAACTATTTTGGTCGTTGCTTTGTGTCCTTTTTGTTACAGATCCAGATTTACATGTGAAGGTGATTAATACAACAATCCACCATGGTGTAACCTGGAGAGAGCTGAACTGTCACAGCAGATGTTTACTTCCTGATCGTCCTTCCTACATTTGGTACATTAATGGACGCAGGATTCTCAAAGAAACATCTTTCAGACTTTCAGGCTACTTGTTTCCTGCTGACAGTTACACCTGTGCCCTGAAAGGTTTCGAGGGTTCTCCTTCTCCTTCAGTGTGTGAGTGTCACCACAAATTTTCTTTAACAGAGTGCCATCTAGTGGCAAATTAAGTTTATTACAACACCAAGGGACTGTTGGTAATCTTGCTTGAATTGCCAAGAATCACATCGTATTACATCTGTCACTTTAACATCATGTTTTTGAGCATTTAACTCCACATGATCAATATAATCTGCTCTGTAACCGTGAAACTTCTAGATAATAAAGTTCTGTTTAAAAAACTTTTATCTTCCAGGTGTTGAAGGGGAAAACTGCAGCAGAGTGACATACACCAACAGAAGCATCTGCGCCTTTGAAGGCTCAACAGTGGATATTTCTTGTACTTACAAAAATAACAGATCAGTGATTTCAAAATTCTGGTTCACCCCTCATCGTAGTCAGTCCTGGAGGTTCCCCTCAACTCCTGAGGACCTAAGAGAAGACCCCCAGTATGCAGGTCGAGCTCAGGTCTTGGAGAAAGAGGGAGGGCGCTCCACTCTGAGGATCTCTGACCTGAAACAAAGCGATTCAGCCCAGTATCACTTCAAGTTCAAGACACAAAGACTTCAATGGCACAATGATTTACCTGCTACGTCTCTGACTGTCACAGGTACTCCTCACCATGACGTGCTACGACACAGAGTCGTGTTACTTGCACAGATTTTTCTGATGTTAAAGAAAACCCCCTAGATTTGCCTACTGAATAAAAAAACATGTAGTATGGTTCTTAAATCTCCAATTTAGAGTTTATTTTTCTTTTCCTTTTCAAGGTTTGGTATTATTAGATAACTACAATTGACAGTTGAACCCACAAGAGATGCACTGAATGAAGAGGATACAGCTAGTTTGATGGTGGTTGACGAGTAAAACCAATCTGCAAGCTGGACATTAATGCAGATTCACATATAGGGCATGCTAATGGATATAAAGGTCTGAAACAAATGCAGTGGTAGATGCAGGCAGCAAATGAAACTCAATCTAGGAAAAATAGTAAGCAATCAAGCAGCTCATGTTAGCTGCAGCATCTGGGATCCTGCTGCTAGCGCTGTCAGGTTATTTGGAGTCCTTAGCTGGTGGACAGTACCCTTAGCAATGGTATGTTTAGTTCGCTTCCCCTGCTGGGTGTAGGTTTCCTGAGAACAATAAGCATGTCAGAAACAGAGCTCAGTTTGCTGCACAGTGAAGGTGGAGGTAGTGCTAGCTGCATTAATAGCCAAACTTTATTAACATAAACTCTGTGCTCAGACCCTGCAGGTGGGTATCAACAATCTTCACATTATGGTGTCTTCTTCAGCAGAGCTGTCCATCAGATCTGTCACAATAAGCCAGTTCAAAGAGACAGATCTTTTATCTAAACTACAGCTGGGCGATATATTGAGTATACTAGATGTATTGCGGCTTTTGCCATGCACAATGTATAAAATGACTATATCGCAATCATCGAATATAAATTATGTGGAAGTTGTGAGTCGTCAGGATGAATTTCTCCCTGGAGTTTTGCTTCTCCCATTGTCCCTGAACACATCTCTCACAGCAGAGAGCTCACTCCTCTGCCCATCCAGAAAACTGTCCTCCACACATGCGCGTTTTTGTATCAGCGGAGAGAGAAGCAAGGGGGAAAGGAAGGTAAACAGGGCAACATGGCGAGTTAGCAGTGAGTTAGCTGCGTTCACAGACGGAGAACGAGAAACAGAGCTGGATCTGTCATTCAGCAGTTGTTAAATTTTGAAAAGGATGAGGTCGAACTCACGCGATGTTTGTTAAAATATGCCGCAAGATGACTCTGAGATAACAGCGACAGTAACACAACACGCCACTAAAGACATGAGCCCAGTGTTGTTGAAAAGCCAAGATTTAAAAAATCTCATAAAGGCACTCCACCCTCAATATGTGATTTACCTGGGCGCAAACATTTTGCTGAAAACTCCCTGCCAGAGTCGTAAATGTCATAGAGAACACGGCCCAGCAGCAAATGTGATTCTCCACAACTACGGAGACTTATCTCAGCCTAACAGTTCAAAACACCAACAACTCAAAGTTAAAATGTTCCTGCCTCCAAACAAGCTCTTTTTCTCCATGATCACACAGGAGAGTTTATTGAACAGGCTCTAAAGACGCTCTCATGTCATGAGCATGTGAGAAAGCACTCCAGCGTTCATCAGCACGGATAACAGACTAATGTAATCAAAGTTGTGAACCTGAACGGAGGACTAGACTGCAGGGTTTAGGCCTTCATCTGCATGCAGGGTTGGTGACTTTTGTGTAGGTTTGCTTCACCCTTAATGAGGAAAATAATTTTTTTTTTTTAATCAGCAATAGTAAAAATAACACAGAAAACATTTCAGGACTTTCCATACAATGAAAAATACCAAGTATTTCATAATTAATGTATTTTTGATTTACTAGTAAAAGACTGAATGAAGTCCTTTTCAAAATAAAACTGCTAAATTTGACTTTATATAGATTTTTACCCTTTCTGCAAACAATTTGATTAAAAATCCAGTTGAACAGTCTATTTTAATAACCAAATAGTGTAATTTAGAGCTGAATTAAATATTATACAGCTGCTTAGAGAAAATTTCAAAATATTGTGATATTTATAATGTATTGGGATATAGCAAAAATATATCAGGATATCAATTTTAGGCCATATCGCCCAGCCCTAATCTGAACAATGGTACTCCATTGAAGAATCAATCAATAATACTTTAGTTATTGTTGACTAGAGCTGTGAAAAAATATCAATACGTCAATATATCGTGATACTTTGACATCTGATACAATATCGATACTTCAACTCTTAATATCGATTTTTTTTGTAAAAAGTAAAAATTCATATTTTAGCCTAGTTGTTAGTAAAATACGGCTTCCGCACCTCCTCATGGCTTACAACATAACAACAGCTGCACAGTTCAAAGTAGACGTTTGGAAGCATTTAGGCTTCAAAGTTAAAACGGGGAGCACAAACAGCGAGTTAGAGAAAGGAAATGCCGTTTGCAAGCTCTGTCTTGCTGCCGTGAAATATAGTGGGAACACCACTAATATATTGTGTGATTTACATATACATCATCTCTATATTTTTCTTAGTTAACTGTGTAGAATATCACAATATATCACAATATCATGATATCCTGATATATCGTGATACTATCATATCGTGACCTAAGTATCGTGATGCGTATTGTATCGTGAGGTTCTTGCCAATACTCACCCCTATTGTTGACTGATTATTAACCCTTGTTTTAAGACAAGATAAAAGTCCCTGTAAATTGATAAAAAAATCTGCATTTAGGTTTGTTGTATGACAGGAGACTGTGTTATGAACCACCAGGCCAAATTTTAGTCAAATAAAACATCTCTAAGTTTGTAAAATTAAGTCCAAGACAGTGGACAGAATCAGAAACAGGGGACAAAAGAGCTGGGGAGAGACATGCGTGAAAGTGTAATTTTGAAACAATCACATGGAAGGAGCCTTAAACCACTAGGCCACCTGTGCCCCATGTCATCTATTTTCTTGATTATTTCTTTCTGCTAATCGCTCAGTATGTTTACAAGCAGTTAGAATTATGAATTACTGTGTTGCTCCAAAAAAACCTGGACTTTGAACATCTATAAAAACATTTTAGGCAGATTTAAATCATAGTTAATCACATAATTGGTCTAGCAGACTTACATAATGCAGTTGGAGACTGATAAAGTCTCACGTGTAGGCTCTGGACAAGACGGTCTGAACATGCACACAGAGTCTATGTAGGGCTTTGACTAACGCATCAACGAGGAAGATGTTTAGGATAGCAGAAGTCGTGTTGACAATTACCTTGTACATTTTTCTACCATTGCATTGATTTCCCCCTAGTGCTTGTATGTAGATTGTAGTTACTTTCACACTGCCTCTCTTTTCCATGTCTGTTATGCCTTTGTTCCGCAATTGGGGGTCGATCTCGCTCCACCTCTGATTCGGATCGAGAGGTAGTATCAGACCCTTAACAGACTTTTCCGCAACGAGTGTGAAAGGACGTCACGGCATTCCTCAATGGCGAGTGTGCCAGGGTGTGTGTAGTCTTGGGCGTGCGTGGCTCTGTTACACCTTTGTGTGGATTGCTCGTTGCGGAACAGAGATGGGCATTCCTTTTCGCCTTTATTGTGGAATCTGTGTAAAAACGGCTACAGATAGTTGTCCAGTTAACTGGTCTATAACTGGAGCTTAACTCAGCTGTGCATGTAAATGTACTAACACACATTTTTGTTTCTTCTACATGTCCAGCTCTACAGGTGCAGGTGAGCAGTGTGGACTGGAGTTATTACACTGTAGTGCTGAAGTGTCTCAGCAGCTGCAGTCCAGCTCCTCATCATCTCTACATCTGGTACAAAAATGGAGAGAAAATTCAGGAAGGAAAATCCTCTTTTCATGGATACTTTTACCATTCAGACAGCTTTGCCTGTGCTGTTAAAGGATATGAAGATTTCCCCTCACCTTCAGTCTGTGAGTTTCAAATCACCTTATTATGTTGTCTGTTTCCCACTTTGACTGCTTACAAATCAGTATCAGCCACAAAAATACAACATACTGCTGCTGTTCCATGAAAACGTTAAACAGGATGTTAAAATTCTGTAATTTGTTCAACTTGAAGAATCATCAAAGCCTGGATTACTCTCCTGAAAGAAATTAGACTTTTGCTTGCTTAGTCTGTGAATCATCTTCATGTGTTTTGTATTAAAAAAAAGGGTTAAAGCCTAGATATTATTTACATGACTGTTTCCCTTTAAAGAAACAAAAGTAGACTTTAAGTAATAGAAAAACAAAACAACAAAAATGGTGACAGATGTTTCAGTTTTTCAACTGACAAAAAGGGTAACAGTCCGAGCAGTTAAAAAATCTAGGTGGAAAAGATAAAGTTGAAATCTTCCACAGGATGAAAAATAATCATAAAATCTTAAATTAACCAGTGATTACCAAATATGCTGCAGATGCTCCTAATTAAGTGGGAATATCTAATGACTTTGAACACTTCAAATTTACCTCTGAGCTTCAAAAACACAAGAAAAAAAGATGGATTTGGTCATGTTTAGTTTGTGCCTTTACTTGTTCAATGTTTTATCTCAGACTCACTACCATGTTACTTTTATTCTAGGTGTCCATGGTAAAGCCTGCAATACAGTGACATACAATGTCAGAAACATCTGTGCTCTTAAAGGCTCATCAGTGGACATTTCATGTGCCTACTCCAGCTATTGGAGTCCTGAGTCAAAGTTTTGGTTCAGACCTGATCGTAGTCATCAGTGGAAGAGTGGCACAGAGCCTGAAGACCTCAGTAAAGACCCCCAGTATGCAGGTCGTGTCCAGATCTCTGAAAGCTGGAAAAGGTGGCGGCATATCACTCTGAGAATCTCTGAGCTGAGAGAGAACGACTCTGCTCAGTATCACTTCAAATTTAAAGCAGCAGACTTTGAATGGAGGAGCAGTATCCCTGGTACAACTCTGTCTGTCACAGGTAACCACAGATCAGACTCACAGCAGCACAGTTAATAAAGAAAAATCAATCGTCCTCATTCATACACAGTAAAAACTTGAGTGTTGATTTCTCAGTGTGAAGTTTATTTAAATTGAAAAATGAAGCCAATGCAGAAGTGCAAAAAATTGCAATATGGTGAGTGTCTACTTGAGGCTGGCAGCAGGAACACTGGAAGTCATGTTCACAACACTTAAAAAAACAAATGTTTTTTACACTAGAAATAAAGTGTTTTACAGCCAGGTTCAAAAAACAAACATGTCTCATTAGCTAATGTCTTCATGTGCTCTATATGTCTTCATGTTCTTTATATATGAAAAACCTCACTGAGCACTGATTAGCGCATCTCATTTGATTGAGAGATTGCTATACAGGCAGAAGCTACCTTTCTGTCGACCAGAATGCTAGGTTGAAAAGAAATGCTGAAAGGAAGTCGAGCTTAGTGGGCGAGCCATTTGGTTGATCCACAATTCGTTTGACACAGCGATTTCAACCGCAATGGAAGCTCCTGCGGATTGGCTTCAAAAGCTGTTTGAGTCCTCCTATCGTAATCAAATGGCTGACATCATGCAGGCTTTGTCCAATTCTTTTTACAGTCAATGTTGAGTCAATGTTGAACCCTCAGCTCAAAGCTGCCCACTTCAGAGTTAAAAAAAAATGCACAGAAAGTGATCAGTTTGCTACTGAGAGGAGGGAGAGGGAAAGGACAGGGTTTTCCAGATGAAGCGGGAGTGACAGTGACGTCCCCTTGCCAGAAAGTACTGCTGCCTCGTAGTGATCTTTAAAGGTGGTCCTGTTTGGGCTGTTTGCTAGAGCACCAACATTACTAAAGCTGGAGCTCTCGGAGCCAATGAAGTGCAGTGGTCTCTGAATGGTAAAGTTGGTTAAAGGTGGTAACATTCTACCTTTGATATAAAGTTTGTAATGTAGAAACCTACGTCACATAAACCGCGCTTTTTCAGAAAAAATATTTCAAAGCAAATGTCTGTTTGAGCTCATTAAAATGGTAAAATGCAGATTTTTATCAGTTTCATGCAAATGTCAGAAACAACACCAGCGCTGATGTGTTTTATCATAGTTCAGTCAGATACTTCAGTGTACAGGTACAGCTGAAAAAAAGTTGATGTGTCCACCACCTCTTTAAGGTGTAGTCTGGGGCAGGACAGTAAGAAGGATATATTCTCCCTTTATTCTGTGCTCTTTTGTGCGGGAAGGAGGGGCGGGGGAAGGGTGGACAGCTCTTAGTGGTGTGTCGGCTCATATTGTTCACACCAAAGAGTCGGCACATAGAGCTGGCTTGCTCACAACCGACACATCACGACTTCAGAGTTGATTTACCTGTTGTGTTGAGTTTAGCCAACACTCTCCAATGAAAACAATGTTAAAATTATACTCAATTTAGTTGAGTTTATTTAACTCCTAAATTTTGCACTTGGGAAATAGTAAATTCAACACCAATCTATGGTGGGACTATATGCACTCAGTGTTAAAGTAACAGAGATAACTTTAACAAAATTTACATTTACTGTGTAACTTCAGGACAAAACATTATTCTGATGATAAATTTCTTAATTATATAATTTCATTTTTGTTTAGGACATTAATTCTTCATCTTGTTGTCTTAAATTATAATCCCCTGTAAGGTTAAAATAACAGCATTCTATTGCTGTTACTTTCTGACATTTCTGGGTTTTCCTCACATGTCCAGCTCTCCAGGTGAAGGTGATCAGTGTAACAGTCCACCAGGATTATACTGAGGCAGAGCTGAGGTGTCACAGCAGCTGTAGTCCTGCTGGTGGTATTTCTTATACCTGGTTGAAGAACGGACAGAAAATCCCGAGTGCTGAAAACTCTTCTCATAGAGATCGGCTTTATCCAGGAGACTTTATGTCTTGTGCTCTGAAAGGACTTGAAAATTATGCCTCACCCTCTGTGTGTGAGTAGACATCACTCCTGTGGCTCATCAAGATCTCAAACACAATGTTCTCTGATATTTTCTACTCAGCATATTTAACAGATGTTTATTCTCCTCCAGATGCTCTGAAGACTCCCTCTGTGTGGGTGAGTCCTGTGGATGAAATAACAGAGGGCAGTTCAGTCACTCTGACCTGTAGCAGTGATGCTAACCCAGCAGCTAATTACACCTGGTACAGGAAGGACCAAACCCTGTCCAGTGAGGGAGCACAGCTTGTCTTCAGCTCCATCCAGTCCTCTGACTCTGCAGAGTATCAGTGTGCAGCTGAGAACCAGCTGGGGAGGAGAGAATCTAAACCCGTCTTTATCCATGTCCAATGTGAGTGGAATGAGAACAACGTACAACAAAATAGAAATGTAATGTTTCAACACAAGAGTGAGCATCCATGTTACATGAATATATAAAAACATTTAAATCATTGTAGAAATTATTTCACAGTTAAAATCCTCTCTTATCTCTGCTTTTAGGAGAAATTAAAAGATGTCAAAAGTGGTTTTAAAAGAGTTTAATGACATTGAGGCCACAAAGATCATGTATTGAGTGCTTTAGCTCAAACTGCACATAGACAGAGGGCAGAGGCGCCTGCTGACGACTTCTTTAAGAACATTTTTGGGTCTCAGCTTTGGGTATGGTCCAGACCGTGCATCTACTGCTGATGTGCTTCAGTCCATTTAAAGTATCATATAAATACTAGTGTCACTCCTCTGCAAGCTCTGGTGGGTTATTAATGCTGTTGTAGTTTTTTTTTTTAAATATATTTTTTTTGTATTCAAATTTGTGAACATTATAATGGCATATTTGAAATAAAACATGTGAATTGTGTTTCACTGTTTTCTCCTCCAGTTGCTCCAAGGCTTCCCTCTGTATCAGTGAGTCCCTCTGCTGAGATAGTGGAGGGCAGTTCAGTGACTCTGACCTGCAGCAGTGATGCTAACCCAGCAGCTAATTACACCTGGTACAAGGAGAATGAAGACTCACCTCTAGCTTCAGGACAGATCTTCACCATCACTGATGTCAGAGCTGAACACAGTGGGAATTATTACTGTGAGGCCAAGAACAAAATAGGACGTCATCACTCCACCTTACCTCTGACTGTTGTTGTGACAGGTAAGATGTCTACATACACCTGCAGTCACTAAGCCATATACATCCAGAGTACTAAAATCACTGCTGATAGGTGGAAATGTGGGACTTTATCCAAGCAAAGGAGCATGTTTAAGGATGGTCTAGCCAGGACTCAATTAAGGTGCCAAGACAGACAGACAGACACTGCCAAGTAAAGTAGTAGGATTCATCTCTTTTGGCCACCTCTAAAACGGCGCCTGTGTAGATGCTCAACTCAAAAGTTGCTACTAAATGTATGTATGTGTCTACTAAATTAATGTTTTGGAATATGGATGGTTTACTTTGAGTGATTAATAGGTTTTAAAGTCTGATCCATCATAAGTCACTGTTTCTTTCTGATCATTCATTTTCAGCTGGAGTGAAATTACCCATTGTTGCTGGATTAGTCACTGTTGTCCTCCTGGTTATTGTGGCCGTTTCTGTCTTGTTGTGGATCAGGTAGGAAAACTTGTCTCATTGTTTTATCAACATTTTTGAGGCCTAAAATATTTCTGATTTTGTCTGTTAAAAATCTTCTAACCAGAGAGAAGAGGGCTTCCAGTGAACCTCTGCAGGCTGCAGAGAGACAAAATGACAGGCAACAGGTGAGAATAGTGAAGTCAATTATTTACCTTTAAAAAGTCCTCCTTGATTTTGTTTCAGATAATTTGATTGATTAGATTTTGTTTTAGATAGAATTGATCTGGGCTGTTTTTCAGCTGTGTTTGACTTTTAGTCTGTTCCAAAATAGATACTTCTTTAAGTTAAAGTAAACTAAATGTATTAAACCACTTTTATTTAAAGCAGGCTAGGATTGTCCCAAATTGTGCTCTTCCATGTTTTTCTTATAGGCAGTGAGTTTTGCCAACCTAGTTCTCCTCCCCTGCTTCTTTTTATTTGCAAATTGCAAACAGAGTTTGTAGGATTATCATCAAAGTTTGACAGCTATTTTTATCCATTATGGAATTCATTTAACTTGTATTTTATTTCAGTTTGTACATTGAGAATGAACTCAATTTGCCTTAGCAAATGCCCTTTGCTAGATCAAAACTTGTGGCCTTTACTAGTACCACATTTGTACTATTGTTTGAAAGAGATCTAATAACATGTTATTAGGTATGAACAATAGACTGAGTGAAGAAGGATCTGATGCTGGAGAAGATTCAGGAGAGAGCAGTCAGTTCTGGGGGGATTTGTACGCAACAGATCATCATTCACCAGTAGGGATGTGACGAGATCTCGTGCCGCGAGATCAAAACGCCACAAGATTTCTCGTCGCGGAAAAATCAGTCTCGCGAGATCAATATTAAGCAGACACTTGGAGCAGCGGCTCTCCTGACAGAAAACAAAACCAAAATGAAAGTTATAAAAGATCACAAAGATGCCCTGGACACTTTAAAACTGTTGGTGAGAGAGCAAATGAGGAAACGGATCCGGTATCCATTAAGATGACCGCTCCAACCACCCCCTCGCATGCGCTACTTGGGCCGCACATGATCCGCCCATGCATCATCATAATGGTGTGAACTGATGAAATGCTGCTGGTGAAAGCCTGTGCAGTCTCCATGAGGAGAATACAGCGTTTATTTGGTTGGTGTATACGCGCAGACTCACTGTGACTATAACTTTGAGTCGCTGCATCGTCATGTCTCGTTCTCATCTCACCGTCTGTCAGTCACACATCCATCAGCTGTTGGCTGTGCCTATCATCAGTCAGACTTAACATGGGTAGCGTGACGGGCCGTTTACTGCAGCAGTAAACTTAGCAAAACAAACTCTGTTTGAGTGCTATAGAGTCCACTGTTAGCTCCAAAAAGCGAAGTTATAGCTCCAGTTAAACGCGCCCTGTTTGCTGTCTGACAGCAGACAGAGCAGAGACACACACACTCACAACACACTCACACTCAACAACACACTCACGTTAACAAACATCCATCTGTGCGTCGTGTCCAACACTGTTAAAGCTCATATGAGAAAAAATGACCACAAAAAGATAAAATAATCTATTTCTTTAAATTACAGCCAACGTGTTATTGACATGAAGATTTATTTTGAGTGTTTTAAATATGGATGTCCTCAAAGAGGGTGAGAAATTGTTTGATTTTACTGATGCAGCTCTTTATATTTCAGTCTGTTGTAAACAGTGCTTAAAGTACTTTTAAAATAATCTAAATGCTTTTTATTATATATTAAGTATAATATTAAAAATAGTTATTGTAATTGTAGCGATGAAAGTTTTTTTCCTACCCAGGTTGCAGTCCCTTGCCCTTATGCCTTATTCTGAAAGACAACTTGAAAGTGAAAAACAAAGTTCATCACCCATTTGTCACCCTGATCAGGGAGAACCAGAGGAGCAGGATGAGCTTCAGTATGCCACTGTACAGTTTTCTCCAAACCAGGCAGATCTATACTCCAACATCAGACCAGCTCAGCCAATCAGACACACGGAAAGACAGGACGTCTCTGAATATGCTGCTGTCAGGTTTACTGGAAATGCCACAAGGTGAGCAGCTCACTTTGTTTCACTATAATTACAAAAGTAGCATCTCTAGTATTAATTAAATTAACCGTATAAATACTTGTTTTTTTCTCCTCAGAACCAGGAGACCAGAGGAGGATATCACTGTACTGTATAGCACAGTCAACAAACACTGATAACAGCAGGCTCTTTATTCATTTTTCTAGATATCTCATGTTGATTTGTGTTTACACATGCATCACGTTATCATTTTAATTGTTGGTTATTCCAATAATATACCACTGTGACAATGAAAATCATAGTTACAAGACAACATCTTTATTTTACACACAGAATTTTCTTTTTAAATCTCAGCATTTGTCCTCTCTGCAGAACCTGTGCTGTATTTATCCAAATGTTAATGTTTATCCAGGATTAGCTAGAGTTAGTATTTACTGTATTTATGTGTCACTGTAACTTTAGAATAAGTGGGACTGAAAAAAAATCAGCATTATATACATTTTCAGGAAATCAATACATTGGGTAATCTTTGTTTCTTAACTTCAAAAGGGTGAAATTATCAGATTTAGACATTAAACAAAGATAGGTAATACAGTCAGCACCAATGAATGGTTTGGAAATGTTTTTTGTAGCTTTAGAATAATTTAGTGGCTAAAATTTAGTTGACTTGATTCAACATTTGTTTGATGAAGCTTTAAAAGTTTCTCTCCTTGTTTCAGGTTAGTTCTAAAGTTTGATGCTGCACTGTTAGGAGTTAATCCAAATCTGTCTCAAAGTTGGTTTCCTTGGTGAAACCTCTTGATGAAACATTTTGTAAATATAACTTTTTAAAATGTTTTTTTCCAACTATTTCATGAATGCATTTTTCATTTCTTTGAATATGATTATCTAAAGTTTGAGTTCATGAGTTCTTCTTCCTGCTGTGAAACTTCCTGTGCAGGTTAAGAATAAATCAAAAAATACATTGTTCTTCACATGTGTGCTGTTTGTGGTTCCTAAGTAGAGAGTACATGAGTCACTGTTGGAGCAGAAAGAATTCAAGCTACAACAAAAGTTTGATTAGTTTTTCTATATTTGGTTAAGATATTTTATGGATTCGACCCTCTTTAATTTGACAAGAAAATGATGTCTACAAACCCTGTGTCAGGTGTCAGACAAGCCTTAGTTATCCAGAATCATTGATTATTGAACTGGAAGCAGTTGCATTAAAATAAAACCAGAGATGACAGAATAAAAGCTGCATGGAAAGAACAGGTAGAAGAAGGTAGAAAAATGCATTTGGTAACATTCCTCTGTTATTTCAGACCTTGTGTCTACTGTAATAGACATCAAATGTAAGTCACATTGAGCATGTTTGCATGGACTTTAGTCAGTCGGTTTTGATCAGGTTTTTTAAGGATCCTGTTTAATGATTTAAAAGGAATATCATAGACCAGTTTCAGAAAGCAGGATCAGCTCTTATCCCAGTCTTGAGACAGTCAGTTTTTCTGTCTGGAGGACTCTGTGGCTCCTCGTTAGCTCGTTTTCTGACAGCTGTCAAAAACCTGTGCAGGTGCAGGCTCAGCCATGTGACAGTCTCACCAAAAAAGTAAATTTAATGAGTTTATTTAAACATATGGTAATGAATGGAGTGATGGAAAACAGCAGGTTTTCTGTGAATATATAAAATGAGATATTCCCTGTAAATGTAATGGTATGATATGGGGGTACCTGCTGTAATTTTGGTATGTTGATGTCATTCCTATATACTGATATGAAGTTAAAATGATAATAGAAAAATATCAAAGATGAGATAATATAAGGAGGATGTGTCGTGGAGGAAGAGGCGGGACTTCCGAGGCGTGCTGCCAGAGGAGGCCATGGAGTCGGAAACAGTCGATGACTCAGAGAGTTCAGAGCGCAAATTTGAAAATGAAGATACACAAGAATACACAAACAAAATGAAGAGGAAGAAGAACAGTCTTTCAAGTAACGAAAGTCAAGTGATGGTGACGGAGGAGGCGTTTGTTGTTGGAATAACAGCAAAAATGAAAACAGATGGTATCTTTAAAGACCACACGAGGTTGGAAAGTTTATTGAAAGAAAATTAGGTAAGGTAAAGTCAGTTGGAATCACCAGAGGAGGACTTGTCATTCTTGAATGTCATACAAAATGGCAAAGAGACAAAGCATTGAAGATCAAGACAGTTAAAGATGGCTTCAGCTTGGTCAATTGTTTTCCCCTTGGAAGACAAGGAAGTGAAAAAGGTGTTGTAGGTGGAGTACCACTGTCAGTGGAGGCTGACTCTTTTCTGGAAATCCAAGGAGTGTGTGAAGCCCGGAGACTGACGAGAAATCTTGAAGGGGAGAAGGAGGACACGAAGTCGGTGTGTCTGACTTTTGAAGGAGAACTGCCAGAGTGTTCCTTGATTATGTATGCTACAGAGTCAGACCATCTGAGAAAGCTCCTCTGAGATGTTTCTGTTGCCAAGAATATGGACATGTTGCTGCTGTGTGCAGAGGAGTTAAGAGATGTGTGAGATGTGGTGGAAATGAATGTTATGAAACATGTGACACTGGAAATGAAGAGGTGAAGTGTTTGCATTGCAAAGGAAACCATTTTGCAGGATCTGCAAAATGTCCCAAAAAATCAGGGAAGCAAGACTGTGTAAAGTCCGGACTGAGGAGAGGCTGTCATACACCGAGGCAGTGAGGAGAGCTGAACAAACTGAAGAAGTGCCTGTGCAGAAGGAGGAGCAGGAGCGGCAAAGACAGATAGGAAAAGACAAAAAACATTTCCTGGAATCATTTCAATGGTCATTAACTGTGCAGCGGACATACAAGGAAAATCCAAATGAATTATAATGGTGTTGGAGGCAGCAAAAACATTTCTGGACATTGATGATATCACTGGTGAAGAGTTGGACAATACACTGAGGGAAGGACTAGCAAAAACTCAGACAATTGTGTCTGGGTCAAAGAATTGGAAATGCATTGAACGGGGAGCAATTTGGGTGGACACTGTATATAACTGACACAGAGACTTCACAATACAGCAGGAGGCGGTAATGCAACACTTTGGATGCCAACCGCCATTGAACCCAACAGAAGAAGAAGAGGAAGCGGCAGAGAAGGAGAAAACCGGGAAAAGAGACAAAGGAGCAGGCAGACCTAAGAGATAATGGCCTGAAATTAAATAAAAAGTAACAGCTGAACCGCTAAAAAAAAGACCGAAAAGTAAAAGTAAGCAGCAGTTTATAGAAGACATTAAACAGAGTCCTGGTTGGATTCTCTCCACGGAGGCTGGAGCGTGTGTCAGGGAGCAGTTGTATGTCTCTGTTGTATTAGCCTTTTTTTTTTTTTTTTTTTTTTTTTTGCATTTCTCAAATATGTAAATATTTCTCATAGTATCAAATAAATATTGCCTCCCATTCAATGGTTTCATTCACTGTTTCTGTCAAAGACTTTAGCTTTGATTCTAAACAGTTAGAACTGCAAAGGATTGTGCAGTTCATTATTTTACAGTCAGTTTTCACACCTCTGTTTATGAGTGTCAGTTTAATCTGACTCATGTATGCTAATTAATGTAAAGAGGAAGGAAGTCTGGTCTGTTTTGAGAAACTTGTCTTTAGTCTGCTGCCTTCACAATAAAATGATAAAGACCACTCCCTTTAATTTTCCACTGATTCACTTCTTGTGTTTGTAACTGAACTTCTGATAACCAGGAGAAGAGATTAGTAACCCTGACTTTAACTTCAGCTAGAGGATTTTTTTGCATCACTATCTTTGAGTTTTCATGTTTAATCTTTGTCAGAGGAAACTGAATTGAGCTAAAAACCCTTATTCTCTCTCCTCTGTGTACCCATTAAAACTGTGAAGTCATGCAGTGATGCATCGTTGGAGTGGGCCTGACTAGGGATTAATGTAGTCAGATCAAACTGTTCACATTTGCCTCATCATCATCCATGCAACAAAACCTACATGTGAGTGTGTGCCTAAATTAAACTATTACCTGTCCCTGTGCATCTAAATGAGTGCCTCCACAAACAGAATCTTAACTCAAGGCTGACATTAAACATGATTGTAACAAAGGAGGCACAGTGGCGAGCTCAGACACCAACTGAAGCTGTGCCCAGACTGAAGGACGGCCAGACTTATATGAGGGTTGGGCTGATTGGTTTTGCTGCAGCTGCTCATTGATCACCTTCAGCAGCAGCACAGGTGTCAGGAATCAGCCTAGAGAAGCCACTCAAACACACACACCCACACAGACACACACACACAGACACTCCACAGAAGTAATTAGTTACACAAAAGGGAGGGGGAATGCGGCTGTGACCGTAACATCACTGTTTAGTTAAGAAAACAGGCTAGGGGGTTTTCTGTAGTACAAATATTAGAAGTAAGGGCTAGATATGAAGCTTAACGAACTTTGACCTCTAGAATTGAATCAGATCATCCCTGAGTGAAGGTGAACATATGTGCAGAGTATGAAGAAAATCTTTTAAAGCATTCTTGAGATATGTTCACATGCAAGCAAAAGTCAGACAAGTACTTGGTAAGATTTGAGTTTTTCAGTGTAGTACAGTAGACATTTCTGATTCAATTGCAATGCTTCCCTGCTGCCACCAGGTGGTAGTAAAGAGTCACATTTTGATATTTAAATAAAGAACTGTTGTGCGCATTTGAATTTTGACTTCATTCTTTTTTGCTCCCTGTTTGTTAAATTTCATATTATTTTATGAGTCAGGCTACTATTGTGTCCCATTCATTCCAAATATGTCTTCATTTTATAGGATTTATCTACAGTTTCCCCTTTTAGAGTTTTTGGGTCTTAAATTTACAGGAAGTGTCAGACCACCGCTGTTGTCTGGCTTGTGTTGTAGAAAATATTATCACCACTATAGCTTTGGTTGTCTAAGTGAAAAAAAACAAACAAGCATTTAAAAAGTCTTTGTCTCACAATGTTGAAAAATATCACCAAGAATTAAAAGAAACAACAACAACAATAAAACAGACATGAATAATGTAATATTTGATGCTTCATTATGTCACAGTAATAAATTAAAAACATCTTTATAGTGTTGTTGAAATGTTCTGATGTGGACTTTAAAGGTTTGGTGGCATCAGACTAACACAAGTCATGTTTTTTTCACGTTCAGGCATCAACACTTAAAACTGTGAAGAGGAAGGAAGTGAGGTCTATTTTAACAGCCTGTTTCTGACTCCTGCTCCTGACCACAGAGGACCATGACACTGAAGACAACATGTAGATTGACTGGAAGTATTTGATGTCATGGAGCTATATCTTGTGGTTTTATCTATCTTTTTAAACATTTTATGTTACTGATAGCACACGAAGATGAAAACAGCAGCGAGGAATTTAACAACAAAGAGAGGATTTGTCTCCTTCCTTCTCTCTTTAACAGGTAATTTACTTTAATTTCTACAAATCAGAACCCAAGAGGAAACTTGTTGTGAGCCATTTTTGTCAGTTGTGCCTCTGTTGTCTTTTGCCATTATATATTAACGACATATTTTAGTTGCTTTATTGCTGTCAGAGCAGACAGAGGAGGTTAATGTATAGTTATTCATCTTGAAGTTCAAGTTTTGGTTCTCTAAGTGCAGGAGAGGTGGCCGATGACAACATTTGTGTAAAAAGTTTGCCAGTCTTACATCCATACACAGTTAAGCACAGAAATTATTCATTTAAAAGTTTCATGCTCAGGGGAAACCAACTTTTTTTGTATTTATATTTTTTTAAGACAGAAGGTCATAAAAAGGACCAGTAGAGGGGAAGGGACAGTTAAGTTTGGTTATCACATTTTCGCATTTTGCTAATATAGAGGAGAAATAGAGGGAGAGAAAAAGAAATACACTCGTCTCTATATTTACATCATTTTTTAGGACTGGCTGACATCACCTGGAAAATGTCACATCTAACCTAATTTGTGTTTTGAATCCATTTTGAGGGCGATATTATGTAGAAGAGGAAAATACTCAGATGTTGTACAGTTATAGAGCTTTGAGGGAAACATTGTGTAGTTAGAGGACCACCTCTGCTCCAGCTCTAATGCATGTGCTGTCCATGTGTGAGGAGAGGGAGAAAAGCGAGCTGGTGCACGGATGTTTCTCCTTCTAACACGGTGTTTCCTACCACAGTTTGCCTGTGATCAACCTGTCAGAGGCCTTGGAGAGCAGAGGAGGAAGTTCAAGAGAAAATGTAGATTTTTTTCACTAAATTGTTAAACTGAGTTATTGCACAGGCCCACATCCTGATTTCTCATTTATACTTTAGAAAACTTTCCAGTTTTAAGAAATAATTCTTTGGGGCGCTTTAACTTTAACCTGAATGTATTTGGAGCCTCTTTCTGTTGTTGTCTTTTGCCGTTTTTAAAAATCAGTGATGCTATGAAGTACTGACACTTGTTTCTGTCCCAAACATTGTAATGTGATTGTTTAACAGGACAGTTTCTGTCTTCTTAGGAAGGCAAGAGTGAAAATTGTTGATGTTTAACATGTTTAATGGTTCCAGATTGTCCAGGACGGTTTAACCCCGTAATGTCGGTTGTCACATGTTTGATACATACTTTTATGATACCTCTATCTAATCAATATGCCAATAGATTAAAAAAAAAAACTTTAGAATACAATCTGATAAATAATAAAATGCCCTCAAGTGGATTATCAGTTACCAAAAACACCTAATGAATGAAATGAAATACAAAAAATATATACAGTGTGTTAAATTTAATGGATTTTTTTTTTATTTCAGTAGATAGTGTAATGAATATTTCAGTTCCAAAAAATAAGATTTTCCTGGCTATCATTTGTGTTTTCAGGCATTAAGGGGTTAATATTGAAAACAATGTTGGCTTAGAAGGATTATTTTTAGGGGGACTATTATTGATGTACAGATTTTATTGGCATTGTTTTGAAAGCAGCTCATGTGAGACTGAGAGGGATAAAAAACTAGGGCTGCAGGCAGCACTGAACGGGCCCTCGCACCTTCACACATGTTGGGTCTTGGTCTGTCAGGAAGAAACGGCCAGCTGCAGTGATGCTGTTAGAAAGTGAACTGTGAAACAGACATCAGTTTGTGTCTTTTAGAGACATTCGGTGAGAGCACAAAGTTAAAATCCAGTTCTAGTAGACTGAAGAAAATCACCATAATAAATCTGCATCATCAGCATAAAGACATGTTAAAGGGGGGCTGTAATGAAGAAGTTAAATTTGGCTGCTGCTGATGAGTCTAAGAAGAGTATAACTGCACAGGTATGGCTGTTGTGTTTTGCAGGTATGTTTTAACCATGAAAGACTTAGACTTGGGGCCGAACTCAGCTTCAATATATTTTTTAAACCCTTAGAACCAGTCACCATCAAGTGACATACATCATGAATTTAATCAGGAGACCTTAGAGTTTCAGCTGAAAATAATTTAAAGCAAAAAAGGGGAGAGATATACCGTGTGCCCTCGTGTAGTAAACTCCAGATTGAAGCCAGGTGCTCTTTAAGACTGACGCGTATAGTCGAAAAAAAGCGAGAAGCCACCAGCGCAATCTTCAGGCACACTCGCTTGAGTCAAGGATTTAAGTAAAAAGCCTTTATTGTTTCAGGGCATATCTAATAAAATTAAAAATCACATGGAAAGCCGACTGGTTTCCACCGCACAGGGTTTTCACCAGGGTGTGAACAAAACACTGACACAGGTGAAGTTCATTTAAAGGAATCATGTGATCTGAGGGCTGAAGCCACACCAGCTTGGAGGTACAAGCTTGTACCTCCGGTCGGCTTTCCATGTGATTTTTAATTTTATTAGATATGTCCTGAAACAATAAAGGCCTTTTACTTAAATCTTTGACTCGAGCGAGTGTGCCTAAAGATTGCCCTGGTGGCTTCTACCTTTTTTTTTTTTTAATAATTTAAAGCCATTGGTATCAAAATGGATCAATTAATCAGAATATTTTAAAAATGAATGAATAAATAAATAAATATTTTTTAATATTGTAGGGGCTGCCCCTGAGCCAATTAGCCATCAGTAATCATATCAATCATCTCAGTTTTCTACTGGGTGTGTTTGTGCAAAGATTGACAGCTCTTACCAGTCTTCTGAGCCCCCCAAAAATCTACTTCCTGTTTCATGGCAAATGGAAATTTTCATAGCAGTGCATTTTTAAGTAAAGACTCTTGACCTTCAAATTTGAGCAAGGACAATAACTGAGGATGTGGCTGGAATTATTTCAACAGTATGTGGAATACCTTTGAACAAATGGATTTTTTTGTGAGGACCGGCCACTTTAATGACATGATGAGACAAACTGATGAGCTGCCATGGCCACACCCTTTGAGCTTGGTACAACATTTTCATAACTTTTCATCCTAGAGGGCTTTTCTTATTTTACACCAAAAATGAAGTTGATTTGATGAAAGTCCTCAGAGGAGATAAAGCTAGAATGACCCCTGGTAATGACTTCTTTGATCAGTATTTTTACAAAAAAAGGGTGCAACGGCTGACTTCCTGTTGAACTGACTCTGTGGGTCCAGGAGACTTTTTGTAGACATGCTGAATATGTGTACCAAACACATGTGGGAATTCTTTGTGCTTGGTGTTTATCATGTTGGTGTTAGAATTTACCCTCCAATGTTAGCATGTTATAATGGGGTCACAATAGAGAACATCCATGACATGTCCTGATAGCTGATTAATGACTTAGATGCTGAACACTGATGAAAGACTCTGGACAAGATGAGAAGTGTTTTAGCAGTTTGTGCCACACACTGATGTGTCTGAGCTCGATTCTGCAGCGAGTTCTCAAAGAAGCTACAGTTTGTCACCTGTGGTGAGAAGGTGTTGTTTGACAAGTTGAAAAGCTGCTGTCCGTGCACTCCAACAGCATGTTAGTGCAATGTTGAGGGTGACACTTGCAGCTTCATCAGACTGAAAGAGTAGTTGTGACACGATGCCAATGTGGGGGAGTTTTAGTTCAGTTTGCTGTTGTCTCTGTAGAAACCTACAGACCCAAACAGCTATTCAGATATTCTGAGGAGGAAGAGCACGTAGCTATAGGCAAAGTTTGCATAACGAAGTAGTGCCAAACACAAAGGCTTTCTGGGTGAAAAAAAATTGAAATGCTTCAAAATGATTGGATATATCATACACTTGAGCCAATATGTGTGAAATAAAATTGTTTGTGCTCACATTTTCTCTGGAGGAGGCTGTACTTGCATAAAAAATGCAAAAGTGTTTATGGTTGTCTTTTCATCACATAGTTTTCCACATTATCACTTCACTCTCAGCCCTGCATCCATAGGCTATCCATGTTTTATGTCATCCTGTGGCTGTAAGACAGTGTGGGCATTCCTGAGTTCTTTTCTCCCTGAGCTTTACATTCACCTCTGCAAGTAAAATTGTAGTTCTGATTAAAAAAGTCTACTTTTCTCTGTGTTGCAGTGGTACAGGCTCAGAGTGACTGGAGAGTGACTTACTCTTCCTCTCAGATCTGTGCTGTGGAAGGATCAACAGTGGACATACCATGTTCTTACACATATCCATCCAGAGGGAATGAGCATGACACCGTAGTTTGGAGATCTTTCTGGTTTGTGAAAATGAATGGAAACGACCCTTTGGATCTGAGAAATGACCCAGATTACAGAGGTCGTGTGGAGTATCACTGTTCTGATAACAGCTGCACCCTGAGGATCACCAACGTCAGACAGAGCGACTCAGCTGAGTACAGATTCATGTTGATGACAAACCAACCAGAGGGAGGAGTTACTGGTTCACCTGGAGTCACTCTGTCAGTCACAGGTAACAATTTTCATCAAGTTTTTTTTTTGTTCCACTAAATGTCTGCTCTTTGGATGCTTTTTTCTTTGTTAATAAAACTGCAATGATGGAATACGTCTATCTAATGTCAGGCTGTAGCAGTGTAAAAATAAAAAGGTTAAACAGGGGTAAGTCCATGTATCTTTTGGTCATTGGATATTTGTTTCTGTGAAAAGAGTGTGAGGGTAAATGGGAGCATGAGACTGACAGGAGGATTGGTGCAGCATCAGCAGTATTGGAGGGATTATGTCATATCATGCAAAACCGACATGACCAGATTCCATTTCTGTCATCAGGTGGATCATCCTTGCAAAGCATCAAGCTTATTCACTTGTTCCACATCAGAGAAAGACTGGCACATCAGCACTGTTTAAGAAAAATAAGGTTGTAGCTACAGGCATGGTTGAATGGAGACAAATAAGGACATTTTCATGGATGCATGATACAGGGCTCCTAAGGCTGTTGAAAAATCAAACTTTAAGTCATCTGTGTAGGTTCTCAGTCATCCAGGTCATGATTATCCAACGCTGATCAAATTCTTGAAGACGTTTCTCCTCTTCTCCAAAAGGCTTCTTCAGTTCTGAGAGTGTCTGGGGAAGAGAAGTTTCTCCATCTTGACAGAAATGGCTTCCTTGACACCTCTCTTGAACCAACGGTCTTCTTTGGATAGGATGGAGACGTTGTGGTCATTGAAAGAATGTCCTGAATCCTAAAGATGGAGTTAAACAGCCGAGTCCTGTCCAGAGGAGGTGGCCCTCCTATGTTGTGCCATAAATGCATGGCACCATCTTAAGGGTGTTAGTTGTTTTCATGTTAAATATAGTTTCTAAAATACCAATGTTTTGTTTCTCTAATTGTTGGAGATATTTCATGTGGGTGGCTCTTGTCAGTCATTGTTTAGTTTGTATTCTGCAGTTTAATGCATCATGTTGAACTTTTGTCTTTTTGGATATTCTTTGATTGAGAAGTTCATGAATCTGGAAGTGTTGATGTTGAGGAGATACCAGAACTTCTGTGTTCTGTAAGTTGGTCAGGTTTTTGATAGAGGGGATTAACATAATGACACTAATGTTAATGAGTAATTTATTTCTTAATCAGTGACATTATTGGCTCTTCTTTACATACCCAGCTCTACAGGTGCAGGTGAGCGGTGGAGGATGGGTCGAGCCTTATTACTCTGCAGTGCTGACGTGCCATGGCAGCTGCAGACCCACTGCTCCTCTTTCTTACATCTGGTACAAAAACGGAGAGAAAATTCAGGAGGAAGCATCTTCTTTCTCAGGAAGCTTATCCTCCTCACACAGCTTTGCCTGTGCTTTAAAAGGATATGAGGATTTCCCCTCACCTTCAGTGTGTAAGTTTGATATCTCCATTCTATGGTACCTGTTCTACACTATACTTTACACTCTGACTCCTTACGGATCAGAAACAGCCACAAAAATATCTCTGGTGTCCTATGATAGTTGAGACATGAGTCTTCATGTAAAAATTAAAGGCTTGCATTTAAAAATCAAAACAAACTCTCATTAAACTCTTGTTTGTTAAAACTCCCAGAATCACATAAGCCTGGGCTGTTCTGCAATGAGGAGCTTTAAATGTTTGCTTTCCTAGAGGTTAAAGCCTCAAACCCAGTTATTATTTATCAAAGACCTCTTAAACACAAAATTTCATCTAAGAAGGCAAATGTTTCATATATTTAACTGTCAAATGATGACCATTTTTGTCTGAGCTTTTTGGTGAGAAAGACAAAATAAAAATGTTCCTGAGGATGAAAAATAAACATGAAATTTTAAATTCAACACTGTTTCTCATATATACTGTAGATGCTGTTATGTGGGAATAGCCAAGGAGTTTTGCACTTATAATCTTCCTCTGTTCTTCAAAATAACACGAAACGATTTTATTTGTACCTTAACTTGTTCAATTGTTTTTCTTTAACTCTAGGTGTTTATGGTCAAACCTGCAACAGAGTGACATACAATGTCAGGAACATCTGTGCCCTTAAAGGCTCATCAGTGAACATTTCATGCACCTACTACTACAGCTATGGGAGTCTTCAATCAAAGTTTTGGTTCAGTCCTGATCGTAGTCATCAGTGGAAGAGTGGCACAGAGCCTGAAGACCTCAGTAAAGACCCCCAGTATGCAGGTCGTGTCCAGATCTCTGACACCTTGAATGAACAGTCCTCTCTGAGAATCTCTGAGCTGAGAGAGAGAGACTCTGCTCAGTATCACTTCAAATTTAAAACCGCAGACATTGAATGGGGGAACAGCTTCACTGGTACAACTCTGACTGTCACAGGTAAACACAGATCAGACTCACAGCAGCACAGTTAAGAAAAATTCAATCTTCTATGTTCATAACTTCAGGACAAAACATAACTGATGATAAATTCTTTAATTATATTGTTTCATTTTTGTTGTTGATGTCTTGATTTATGATCCTGTTAACTGTAAGGTTAAAATAACAGCATTCTATTGTAGTTACTTTCTGACATTTCTGGGTTTTTCTCACATGTCCAGCTCTCCAGGTGAAGGTGATCAGTGTAACAGTCCACCAGGATTATACTGAGGCAGAGCTGAGGTGTCACAGCAGCTGTAGTCCTGCTGGTGGGATTTCTTATACCTGGTTCAAGAACGGACAGAAAATCCCAAATGCTGAAAACTCTTCTCATAGAGATCGGCTTTATCCAGGAGACTTTATGTCTTGTGCTTCAAAAGGACTTGAAAATTACGCCTCACCCTCTGTGTGTGAGTAGACATCACTCCTGTGGCTCATCAAGATCTCAAACACAATGTTCTCTGATATTTTCTACTCAGCATATTTAACAGATGTTTATTCTCCTCCAAATGCTCTGAAGACTCCCTCTGTGTGGGTGAGTCCTGTGGATGAAATAACAGAGGGCAGTTCAGTCACTCTGACCTGTAGCAGTGATGCTAACAGAGCAGCTAAATACACCTGGTACAGGAAGAACCAAACCCTGTCCAGTGAGGGAGCACAGCTTGTCTTCAGCTCCATCCAGTCCTCTGACTCTGCAGAGTATCAGTGTGCAGCTGAGAACCAGCTGGGGAGGAGAGAATCTAAACCCGTCTTTATCCATGTCCAATGTGAGTGGAATGAGAACAACGTACAACAAAATAGAAATGTAATGTTTCAACACAAGAGTGAGCATCCATGTTACATGAATATATAAAAACATTTCAATCATTGTAGAAAGTATTTCACAGTTAAAATCCTCTCTTATCTCTGCTTTTAGGAGAAATTCAAAGTTGTAAAGTGGTTTTAAAAGAGTTTAATGATATTGAGGCCACAAAGATCATGTATTGAGTGCTTTAGCTCAAACTGCACATAGACAGAGGGCAGAGGCGCCTGCTGACGACTTCTTTAAGAACATTTTTGGGTCTCAGCTTTGGGTATGGTCCAGACCGTGCATCTACTGCTGATGTGCTTCAGTCCATTTAAAGTATCATAGAAATACTAGAGTCACTCCTCTGCAAGCGCATTTAAATATATATTTTTTGTATTCTAATTTGTGAACATTATAAGGACATATTTGAACTAAAACATGTGAATTGTGTTTCGCTGTGTTCTCCTCCAGATGCTCCAAGGCTTCCCTCTGTATCAGTGAGTCCCTCTGCTGAGATAGTGGAGGGCAGTTCAGTGACTCTGACCTGTAGCAGTGATGCTAACCCAGCAGCTAATTACACCTGGTACAAGGAGAATGAAGACTCACCTCTAGCTTCAGGACAGATCTTCACCATCACTGATGTCAGAGCTGAACACAGTGGGAATTATTACTGTGAGGCCAAGAACACAAGAGGGCGCCATAACTCCACCTTCACCCTGACTGTTATGTCAGGTAAGCTCTCTATTATTCATTTTCACCTGCACAGACACAGGAGAGACTCTGTCTCAACTGAACTACTAACTAAAGGTTATCACAGAATGGAAAAGTATTTCCCAGGTATTAACATGACTTACATTTTGCCCCTACATTGTAATCACTGACTCAGGAACATTACTTTTATTAACAGTGTCTCATTTATCTGATTTTATTTTTGGGGAGCTCAGCATCCATATCAAACATCTCCAGGATAACTCTGGGACTCTTGATGATTCTTCTTCTTCTCCTCTTGATTCTGTGGAGGAGGTAAAACAAGAAGTGTTCACTCTCCTCTTTACTTTTCCTCCTCAGACTTGCTCTTTTCTTTGTTGATTATATCAAAGTTTTGATCCCCCCTCTCCTCTTTTTATAAACTTACTTCAGGAAGAAGGACATTATGGAGGCTGAACCTGCAGAAGCAATGGAGGTGAGAGAGAGAGGTCTTACTGATGGAACTTTCCATAAATCACTGTACTGGTGCTTTGGCATCTAAATACTCTGGAAAAAGATGTGACATTAATTTACAACTAAAAACAACTATCTGAGTAGAAATGAGCGATTCTTTAGATCAGTGGTTGCTTTGAGTCTCCAAGGATAAACACCAAATAACAGGATACATTGTAGTAAAAAATAAAAACATCCATTTTAATGATTTTATTTCTCAAACCAAACAAAACAGCCCTAAACACAATGTTCTTACCCACAGACCTTAGTATGAACTATTCATTGGTGTTTTATTATGATTTTAGTTATTATGTGTAAATCTTATTTTAACAGCCTCAGAGCAGACAGAGCCTGGAAATCTCTGGAGCCCCCTAAGTGGGTCCTGGACCACAGGTCCAAGGCTTTAAACCAATCCACAGATGAGGCAGACTACTGAATCTAAAACGTTATTAGGCTCTTTTCCTGCCCTTCCTCAAAAAGTTGGGATGCTGTCTGACATGGAAAAAAACACAAAGTGACAAGGAAATTTTTTTAACCTGGGCGTTTCATCTTCAAACTTATAAATCATATTGGATTTTGTTGTGTTTTTGAAATGGACATACGTATTTTGAATTTGATGCTGGCAACATGTTTCTGAAAAGTTGTGAAGAAAAGACAGGAATGCTAACAAAACACCTGGAACATTCCAGCAGTGAGTAGGTTAACTGGTAACAGGTGGTAGTACCATGATTGGGTATAAAAGGAGAACTCCTGAAAGGTTCAGTCATTTACAGTCAATGGTGTGAGGTTCCCCCCTTTGCCATTTGTCCACTGCATGGCTGAATAGTCTGTCCGTCCATCTGTCTGTCCGTCCATGTATTCCTCTCCTTTCCCTTATCCAGGGCTGGGTTGTGCTGGTAGCAGGTTGAGCAAGTCAACCCAGACATCTCTCTCCCCAGCCACACTTTCCAACTCCTTCTTGGGGGGGAACCTGAGGTGTACCTGGACCAGATAGGATATATAATCCCTCCAGTGCATTCTGGGTCTTCCCCAAGGTCTCTTCAGCTGATTGTGCCCAAAAAACCTCCAAAGGGAGGCGTCCAGGAGGCATCCTGATCAGATGCCTGAACCGCCTCAACTGGCTCCTTTGGATTGGAAGGATTTGAAGGCTCTACTCCTGGTTCCCTCTACATGTCTGAACTCCTCATCCTATCTCTGAGGCTGAGCCCAGACACCCTCTATAGCAGGGGTAATCAACTAAAATTCAAAGAGGTCCAGTCAAAGAAAATGTATTAAACCAACGGTCCAGAACATCATAATGTCTAACTTGAGTTAGTGTGATATGTGGATCTGGGTGTGATTTCAGAGACTTATTGCACTGATAAAATATGAAAATTTTCTGTCTACAGCTCACCTATTTCTCTGTCTGTGAATCTCTCCTTTAGCGCCCAATGAAATCCATTTTATGTTTTGCCAAATTCTGTTTTAATTTTTTGGAACTCCATTTTTTAACCTTTTCTCTAATTTTACCATAAAAAGAGTGTCCTGTTTATGTAAATATATAAAATGTTCACTAATTTTATATAAAAACCCTTAAATTTATTGAAAAAGGGCCACGGTTGGCCCAGGAGCCACAGTTTGGATAACCCTAATATAAAATAATTATAACCAGTGTAACAGATATTTCCAACATTTTAAGACAAATCCACATTTATAATCACATCCTAACTGATGTTTGTAATGTAAATGAAAAAAAAAATCTTCCTGTTCTCTCAAACACAAACCATAGGGCCCTGGACTCCTTGTTTCACCTCACTCGTCTTTTCGTCTACTCTCTTTGTCCTTCTAATGATTGTAGGTCCAGGTCCAGGTCCATATTGGATGGCGTCTGGGTCCGGACCCAGACAGCGGTCCGTCAGTTAGTGACGAGAGGAAACACATGTTGGCTGCTTGTATCTGTGATCTCATTCTTTCAGGCCTTACCCAGAGTTCATGACCATAGTAGGTGTGGGTTGGGAGGAAGACTGACGTAAATTGAAAGCTCTGCCTTCCAACTCAGCTCCTTTCTCACCACAACAGTCTGGTACAATACCTGCAGTACTGCCACCTCTACACCAATCTGCCCTTCAATCTCACACTCCTTTTTACCCTGACTCATGAACAAGACCCCAAGTTACTTGAGCCAGAGACTCACTCCCCACCCGGAGGGAGCCATCCACCATTTTCTGGCAAGAAACCAGGTGGTGCTGACTCTCATCCAGACCACTTCACACTCAGCTGCAAACTGGCCCAATGCCTGCTGGAGGTCCCCAGCTGAAGGAGCCAGCAGAACCACATCATCTGCAAAAAGCAGAGACTAACAGTTTAAAAACAACATTGCTCAACATGCAACTACAGGGTAGTTATAGATCTCACTACGACAGTCCATAATATCATCAAAAGATTCAGAGAATCTGGAGAAATCTCAGCACAGACGGGGAAAGTCTTTCTCCCTCAGACAGCGCTGCTTTATAAACCATCATCATTCTGTGATGATAGTACAACATGGGCTCAGGAGCGCCTCAGAAAACCATTGCCAATTAGCATAGTTCCTCACTGTGTCTGCAAATGTAAGTTAAGACTCTACCATAGAAAGACAAAGACACATATCAACAACATCCAGAAGCCCCGCCCACTTCTCTGGGCCTGAGCTCATCTGAGATGGACTGACCTAAAGTGTAAAAGTTCTGTCCATCTCTGTCAGCACAGCCATAAGCTGCACAGAAACCCCTGCAGGTGTGCTGTGGTTTTTATACCGTAAAATTTGAACATTAGTAGCCGGGACAATAGATTTTTTTTTTTTTTTTTTTTTTAATTGTAGACTCTATTTAGATTTTTTCTGTTTCGGTATATGTTTAGATTTATTTTACATATTTATCACTGAATGTGTATTTCTGATCACGTTTTTTTGTCTCTCAGTTAAACTCTGATCCTGCGTACGGGAACATCTCAGCCGTCACTGCAGCACAGAGAGAAGACAGAGGAGCAGGAAGATGCTGTATGAAGTCCTCAGGTTAGAGCCTCCTGCACTGAATAAACAGAGCCACTGTAGATTTACAGTCATCTATGTCACATGTTACAACCATACTATACCAGTATTCCATTCACTTTTCTGTCATGTTCTTTAAATGCTGTTGAATCAGGAGAAGACTTCCTGTGGAGAAGTGGGGACATTTACCTTCAGCTGCTGTAGGCTGATATGAATTCATGATAAATTGTTACTGAGACAAAAATCAGGTTGATAACAGATATAAAATAATGTTATGATTACCAACAGAGAAAGAGGAATGCAGACGAAACCATCAGCAGTAAACTGGATTAGATTTCCTTGGACAAAAAGGGGACAAAGTTAAAATCTATAATTAACTCTGCATCTCTGTCTCTGTTTATAAATGTTTATTCATGTTTTATGTGATTCTCAACCTTTTTTGATATCAACTGTCCCACCAACAGATTTATTGTCATGTACTTCATCAACATTAATGCTAATCAATCTGCATCTGTACTTGTTTTTTCATTCTGTTGTTTACAAATTGTTTGTTATTTGAGTTTAATGCTTTTTTCCTAATAAAAACATATTTTTAATTTAGTTGTTTCTTAAGTTATCCCTTACAGCAGCGGTTCTCAACCTTTTCAGCCTGTGACCCCAAAATTAAAGTGCCGACGAGAATGACGAAAAAACATAGCAATCAAAATTTAAAAGTCCCTGCTCTCAGCTTTACTGCTTGGAATAAATGAATAATAAAAAGCATCAAAAACTTCAACATCTAGTAATTCAAACTTAGTCTGAAGAATTTAAATAAAATGATAAAGTGAGTGACAGTAGATAGCCTTTAATTTTACTGAATTAGCTTCTCTGTTTTAGAGTATAATAAAAACCATCTAAAACATACCTTCAGTTCACCGTGCTGTGAGGAGTCTCAGACACTGGAGAGGAGTGATGATGGCAGGGAGATCCTCCTCTCTGATCAACTGAAGATTTAGTTTCCATCCTGGTTCCTGCTGGATGGTTTAGGTGGGACTGTTTAATCTCTGGTAGGATAGGCAAGTCTGCTAGCACAGCTCGTCCTCTCCATGATAACATGTACCTGAGGGAGTGATAAAATATTGTTGTAAAGTTGTACAGATTTGACTCCATCTATCAGCAATAATCCTTCTGTGGCTGAACTATCAGGAATTACAACAACAGAATTAAATATATATTATTTTACAATCCAGCTCATTCAGCAGGGTGTAGCAGGGCAAACAAACTGAGTTTAATTTCATTAACTAAACAGTTAAACAATCGAGTTCATGGTAAATCACAAATGTGATCCTACAGGAAAATTCAAACATAGATAAATACAAACACTAAACATTAAATGTTTGACCTTAAAATCATGTTTACTTGATCCCTGCTCCTTAAGCTGAGTCTCTTACTGCTTTTGTCCTACTGGGCACCTGTAGCTTAATGACACAGATAAAGATATGAAACAGTTTGGGATTTTATTTTTATGTTTACAGTCCCTTGACATGTAAATAACATCAACAACTGTCACTTTCAACAGAGCTCATTTGCTATCACAATGACGTGTTTTTGCCAACTGAGATGAAATATCAGAGACATTACATGTTCATAGTGAGGAATTTAACACCAGCTGAATTGAAAAGTGTTAATAACTGGGCCAAACTGAGTCTTTCGTTGAGTCTGACAGAATTATTTTAATGTTGCCTGAGAAATCAATCAATCTATCATTGAGTCAGGTGATAGCAGCTTTTTAAGTCAAACTCGATGGTTTTCGGATCACCTGCTTCATTTAAACTGACTTTACATCTAAAATAACCACAGAGTTGTTTCACAGTGGAAACAATTTTTAAAAACATGCAGGGTTAGAGTGGCTTCATGTAAGTCTGTGCTAGGCTAGCTTAAAACATTCCAGAATCAGTTTCATTTTGTCTCAAAAAAACGTACAAAAAACACAAACAAATGCACTCAGGAAAAATATTCAGATTTAGAGAAGCTCTCTCTTACCTCTTTTAGCTCAAGGATAGTCAGATAGTCCACCAAAATGTGAAGATGAAGCTGAACTACAGTGGAGCAGCTGTGCACATGTGCAGTTGTCATCATTTCAAACTGGTAGTGATGGTTTCTGTTCAGCACTACTGCCACCTACTGGTTTTTAGAAGTATTGCAGCCCTCTTTGAGCTAATTTAAAATGCTTTATGTCAACCAAACACATAAATGTAGTTTAAAGGGAACGAGTGACAAATTTACATTGACTTTGATTAAAAAAAAAAAAAATCATATTTAAACCTAACAAAAGCATATATTTAAGTTACCTGAAAATAAACAATATTATGAAGGTGAACAATTCCTGTAATTCATTTTCTGATTGATTCATGTAGTCCAACCAAACAGGTCAGATCTGCCTCATCATCAAACACACATGTGCAAAGTTTCCAATACAAGGAAGTGTAATCACTGTCTGGTCAAGAAAACAGGCTAGGTGATTTTCTGTAGTACAAATCTTAGAAGTAAGGGCTAGATATGAAGCTTAATGAACTTTGTCTTTGGCCTTTGACCTCTAAAATGTAATCAGACCATCCCTGACTGAAGGTGAACATATGTGCAGAGTTTGAAGAAAATCTCTTAAAGCATTCTTGAGATATGTTCACATGCAAGCAAAAGTCAGACAAGAACTTGGTAAGATTTGAGTTTTTCAGTGTAGTACAGTAGACATCTCTGATTTAATTGCAATGCTTTCCTGCTGCCACCAGGTGGTAGTAAAGAGTCATATTTTGATATTTAAAGAAAGAACTGTTGTGTGCATTTGAATCTTTACTGCACTCTTTTTCTGGTCCCTGTTTGTTAAATTTCATATTATTTTATGAGTCAGGCTACTATTGTGTCCCATTCATTCCAAATATCTCTTTATTTTATAGGATTTATCTACAGTTTCCTCTTTTAGAGTTTTTGGTTCTTAAATTTAAATTAAAATGTTCAATGGATATGTTATTATAATGTAGGACAGCTTGGGTGTTGAAAGTTTAATCTCTGTGACTGAGGATAGCAGGATAAAGACAGTGAAGAGGCAGATTTCAGCTGCATTCATACTGAGTGGGGGACAGGAAGTGGGCAACCACAACTGTTGCCATGCTTGTGATGTGGAAAATATTATCACCTTAGCTTTTTTTGTCTTAGTAAAAAAAAAAAAAAAAAAAAAAAAAAAAAACAAGCTTATAAAAAGTCTTTGCTCACAATGTTGAAAAATATCACCAATAATAAATAAATAAATAAATGCATTTTTCTGCGGACATGAAAAATTGAATATTTCATCAGTAATGAATAAAAAACATCTTTTTATGACACAGGTCATGGTTGTAATGACATTGAGACGTCGATTAAAACTGTGAACAAGGAAGTGAGGTCTATTTTAACAGCCTGTTTCTGACTCCTGCTCCTGACCACAGAGGACCATGACACTGAAGACAACATGTAGATTGACTGGAAGTATTTGATGTGATGGAGCTATATCTTGTAGTTTTAACTATCTTTTTAAACATTTTATGTTACTGATAGCACACGAAGATGAAAACAGCAGTGAGGAATTTAACTGCAACAAAGAGAGGATTTGTCTCCTTCCTTCTCTCTTTAACAGGTAATTTACTTTGATTTCTACAAATCAGAACCCAAGAGGAAACTTGTTGTGAGCCATTTTTGTCAGTTGTGCCTCTGTTGTCTTTTGCCATTATATATTAACGACATATTTTAGTTGATTTATTGCTGTCAGAGCAAAGACAGAGGAGGTTAATGTATAGTTATTCATTTTGAAGTTCAAGTTTTGGTTCGGTTGGTTGGTTTGGTTTGGCAGGAGAGGTGGCTGATGACAGCCTTTGTGTAAAAAGTTTGCCAGTCTTACATCCGTACACAGTTAAGCACAGAAATTATTCATTTAAAAGTTTCATGCTCAGGGGAACCCAACTTTTTTTATTTATATTTTTTTAAGACAGAGGGTCATAAAAAGGTCTACTAAAGGAGAAAGGACAGTTAAGTTTGGTTATCACATTTTCACATTTTGCTAATATAGAGGAGAAATAGAGGGAGAGAAAAAGAAATACACTCGTCTCTATATTTACATCATTTTTTTAGGGCTGGCTGACATCACCTGGAAAATGTCCCATCTAACCTAATTTGTGTTTTGAATCCATTTTGAGGGCGATGTTATGTAGAAGAGGAAAATACTCAGATGTTGTACAGTTATAGAGCTTTGAGGGAAACACTGTGTAGTTAGAGAACCACCTCTGCTCCAGCTCTAATGCATGTGCTGTCCATGTGTGAGGAGAGGGAGAAAAGCGAGCTGGTGCACGGATGTTTCTCCTTCTAACACAGTGTTTCCTACCACAGTTTGCCTGTGATCAACCTGTCAGAGGCCTTGGAGAGCAGTGGAGGAAAGTATTTTAGCAGTTTGTGCCACACACTCATGTGTCTGAGCTCGATTCTGCAGCGAGTTCTAAAAGAAGCTACGGTTTGTCAGCTGTGGTGAGAAGGTGTTGTTTGACAAGTTGAAAAGCTGCTGTCCGTGCACTCCAACAACATGTTAGTGCAATGTTGAGGGTGACACTTGCAGCTTCATCAGAATGAAAGTGTAATTGTGAAATGATGCCAATGTGGGGGCGATGCTGTGTTATAACCAACAGTTTTCCGCAGAGAGGCTGCTGGCTCAGGGGGTCATTTCACACATGTTCAGCCTGTGATGTCTCAGACAAATGCAACAGCATTTATGAAAACTTTATGAAAACATTGTGTCAGCTGTTGAAGTGAAAAACTGAGCTGAAATAACTAGTTTCAGTTAAGTTTGCTGTTGTCTCTGTAGAAACCTTGGCTTGCTGACTTCCAGGAGTGAACGCTGGCACGTCTGGCTGCCGCTGCTCGCCTTGGGGAGACCTTTCTAGCGTTTTTAACGCTTTAATGATATTTTGTCGTTACATGGACTATGCAATTGATCCTGAGTGTTCTTGAGTGTGGAGTTTATTTATTCTTTTTAATTTTGATGAGCTGTCACTGCTTACGTTCATCGACAGATACCGGCTTCTGCAACACCTGACTGGCTTACCTTGACGTACCGCTGCCTGTTCCGCTTACAATGCTGGGTATTAACTCCTGCCTTTGGTCCGGGATCCTCTGGTTTCTCCTCACTTTCATCTAGCAACCCGTGACAGGAATCCAGTACTCTGTGGCTGAGCTGCTCCGTCTCCGCTTCCACGCGACAGGGCTCTCGCGGGCTGTGCTGCACCTCCCGCCGGACATTGCTGTCCCTCTTCGCCGGAGGTATTTCCACCGAGGGTCCCGTCGGTCGTTCCACTCGGACAGCCCGGGACAGATCAAGTCCATCTGGTCCACATCTCGGCGTCCTCCTCGTAACACCGACCGGGTTGTTGACTCCAGTGTGCTAGCCAGGCTTGCTAACCTGGCTATCACTGCTTGTAACCATGGCAACGCCAGCGTCAGCTTCGGTCTGCTTAACATACGCTCCCTTACGGGTAATAATAATAATAATAATAATAATAATGTTTATTTATATAGCACTTACCAAAACCAAGTTACAAAGTGCTTTACAAAACATCAAAGTTCATCAGTGAAAAACACAATAAAAAGACAATAATCATCGATAAAAAAGAATAAAAGAATACACCAGCAACAAGTCTAACAGACTAGATATAAGAATAAAAAGAAAAAGAAAAATTGGATGTAATATAAAAACCTAGCCCAATGAAAAAACAATGAAATAAAAAACAATGATATAAAGGGTAAAGGACATCTCGTCCAGGATCTCCTCGCCGACCGTAAGTTTGACTTTTTATGTCTTTCTGAGACATGGCAACAGCCCAATGACTACATGTCCCTGAATGATTCCGCTCCTCCCGGGTTTGTTTATGTCTGTTAACCTCGTGACTCTGGCCGGGGAGGAGGTCTTGCGATGATTTATCGTGAGATTTGGAAAGTCTCGCCGTCTCTCTTCCAGCTCCAAACTCATTTGAATGCATTGTCTCACAGCTTTCTGGACCTGTTCCCCCAATCATTGCCACAGTATATCGGCCTCCTAAGCCCAGCAAGGATTTTTAAACTGAATTCTCTGCATTTCTCACCCATCTTACCACAGTGTCTTCAAATGTAATTCTGCTGGGAGACTTCAATATCCACATGGACAACAGTAATAATCCCATTACCCACGACTTTACATCCTGTCTGGACAGTTCTGGTTTGCAGCAATACGCTACTTTCCCAACACACTCCAAAGGACATACCTTGGACTTAATATGCTGCTCTGGTCTTCTCCTGCTGATTGTAAGGCAGATGCCCTCCCCTTCTCTGATCACACGCTGCTTTCCTTCAGTGTAAGCCTCAGGCCCTGTTCACACGGAAATGAATTCAGGTGTATATGCAAAAGTCTTTTGTCGGATCGGCGTTTCATCCACACGGAAACGGCGTTTCGGGCGACTGTAAACAATACTTTTTGAAACCGGGTCCCAGAGTGCATAATCCGTAAACGAATACCGTTTCGTCTCCGTGTGGACTGTTATCCGCATCTTTCTTGAAACGATTACGTCACACACAGCGTAGCGCCCTTAAGGCACCTGCGCGGGTTAGGCCAAAACAATAATAGCAGACTACACGGTTGTGTTCGTGCTGCAGAAGCTGCAGAGCTTGTTGTGGCTTTTACAGAAAAATCTAATGCTCCTTTACCACCACCACGAAACGCATACACCATATGTTCTTAAATCCAACGTGGAGAACAACCAGAAGGGCAACTAAATGGAAGTTTGTGTTAGTTTTCTGTGATATTCTTCTTCTACTCTGGTGCATTTCCGTGGCAGCGTTACAGCGCTACATATAGGCTTGGCATATGTACTACAGCGTTTTCAGTCATTGCAGTGGTTCCGTGTTTACGCGGATATTTCCTTTTCCAAAACGAAACGGCAGTATAGCATTTTCGTCTCCGTGTGAACGGGGCCTCAAACTCTCCAGGACAATTCCCCCACGCACCATCTCCTTCCGGAATATTAAAAACATTCAAATCGACACTCTCACTTCCGGTATCGACTGCCTCCCCAGTGCCGATTGTTTTTCCACCCCGGACAATCTGGTCTCCCACTACAACAACAGCCTTCAAAGTCTCCTTGATAACCTGGCCCTTCTCAAAACCAGATCTGTCACCTTCACCCGCCCCTCACCATGGTTCACCCCCACTCTCCAACAGCTTAAAGCCAAAGGTCGCCAACTAGAACGTCTCTGCAGGAAAACTGGTCTCACCACTCATAAGGACATGTATATCAACCATCTCTCCCACTATAAAAATTGTATTTCCCAAGCCAAATCCACCGACTCCAGTCTGATCAACCGTAATGAAGGAGACTCCAAGACTTTATTCTCCTTACTCAGAAATATCACTCAGCCCCCTGATTCACTTCCTCCACACATGTACTCAACTGCTTCCTGTAATAACCTCATTTCCTTCTTTTCAGACAAAATCACTAACATCCATCAGCAACTTATTCCTACCGTACCTACTAATACACCCTCCTTTCTTCCTGTTGTTCCTCCTTCTCAATCTCTCTCAGTATTCACTCTACCCTCTGTCTCTGAAATCTCTGATATTATCAAAAAATCAAAAACCTCCACCTGCCAACTGGACCCCCTTCCTACTGTCCTTGTCAAAGCTGCTGCTCCTTCTCTGGCCCCTCTCATCACACTCATAACCCACTCTTCCCTCACCACTGGAATTGTCCCCTCACCCCTTAAAACCGCTGCTATCACTCCCACACTCAAGAAACTTGGTGCTGACCCCAATGACCTCAATAACTTTCGTCCTATTTCCAATCTTCCATTTCTCTCCAAAATTCTTGAAAAAACTGTCGCCTCTCAACTTCATTTTCATCTGTCTCACAATAATCTGTATGAACAATTTCAATCTGGTTTCCGTCCCCTTCACTCTACCAAAACTGCTTTACTGAAAATAAGCAACGATCTCCTTTTAGCTGCTGATTCTGGTCTACTATCCATACTCATCCTGCTTGATCTAAGTACGGCCTTTAACACCATCTCCCACACCATCCTTCTGGACAGACTTCTCACTATCGGCATCACACAGACACCCCTCACCTGGTTTAAACCCTATCTCTCTGGCCGCACTCAGTTCATTCAGCTCAAATCATTCACTTCCTACCCACTCCCAGCCACCACAGATGTGCCCCAGGGCTCAGTCCTGGGGCCCCTGCTCTTCATCATCTACATCCTCCCACTTGGCCACATCCTCCGAAAATATAACATTCACTTCCACTGCTACGCGGATGACATCCAGCTCTACATATCCACTAAACCTGACTCCACCCTCCCACCTTCCTCCCTCACCAACTGTCTCCTTGAAATAAAGTCCTGGTTCACACTCAATTTCCTCAAATTAAACAGCGATAAAACAGAAATGTTATTAATTGGCACCAGATCCACTCTCAACAAATCTAACAGTTTCACTATTCCATTTGACCACTCCTCCATCTCCCCCTCCCCTCAGGTAAAGAGTCTGGGTGTCATCCTGGACAGCACACTCTCCTTCACATCACACATCAACAACGTAATCCAGTCAGCCTACTTCCACCTCCGAAATATCAACCGTCTCCGCCCCTCCCTCCCCCCTCACACCACAGTCATTCTGGTCCATAGTTTAGTCACCTCCCGACTCGACTATTGATTACTCCCTTCTGTTTGGTGTCCCCCAGAAAATCCTCCATAAACTTCAACTGGTTCAGAACTCAGCAGCTCGTATCATTTCTAGGACACCATCCACTCATCACATCACACCCATCCTGCAGCAGCTCCACTGGCTCCCCATCACATACCGCATTCAATACAAAATCCTGCTCCACACTTACAAAGCCATCCACAACCTTGCCCCTCCATACCTCTCTGACCTCATTAACATTTCTATACCTACCCTTACCCTCTGATCCTCCTCCTCTGTCCATCTCTCCGTCCCCTCTGCTCGCCTCGTCACCATGGGGGCCGAGCATTCAGCTGCTCGGCTCCCCAGTTATGGAACTCACTCCCCCCTGACCTTCGCAACACTGACTCCCTACTCCTCTTTAAAAGTAGACTCAAAACCCATCTGTTCAAACTCTCCTACTCCCTCTGATCTTTTGCATTGTCTATTGTATTACTGTTTGTTTTTATTCCTGTTTTTATGCCTGTTTTGATGCACTTCTTTGTACTTTTGTAAGGTGACCTTGAGTGTCATGAAAGGCGCCCTTAAGTAAAATGTATTATTATTATTATTAAACCTACAGACCCAAACAGCTATTTGGATATTCTGAGGAGGAAGAGCATGTAGCTATAGGCAAAGTTTGCATCGCAAAGAAGTGCAATACACAGAGGCTTTCTGGGTAAAAAACAAAAATTGAAATGCTTCAAAAATATTCAATAAAGTGTACAATTGAGCCAATATGTGTGAAATAAAATATTTAGTGCTCACATTTTTTTTCTGGAGGAAGATGTACTTCTGTCAAACATAGATTATTCTCCAGTGCTTATGTACTTTGAAAAAAAAAGAAAAGAAAATGATGCGCAAAAGTGTTCATGGTTGTCTTTTCATCACATAGTTTTCCACATTATCACTTCACTCTCAGCCCTGCATCCATAGGCTATCCATGTGTTATGCATCCTGTGGCTGTAAGACAGCGTGGGCATTCCTGAGTTCTTTTCTCCCTGAGCTTTTCATGTATACGGTGCCTCTGCAAGTAAAATTGTAGTTCTGATTAAAAAAAGTCTACTTTTCTCTGTGTTGCAGTGGTACAGGCTCAGAGTGACTGGAGAGTGACTTACTCTTCCTCTCAGATCTGTGCTGTGGAAGGATCAACAGTGGACATACCATGTTCTTACACATATCCATCCAGAGGGAATGAGCATGACACCGTAGTTTGGAGATCTTTCTGGTTTGTGAAAATGAATGGAATCGACTCTTTGGATCTGAGAAATGACCCAGATTACAGAGGTCGTGTGGAGTATCACTGTTATGATAACAGCTGCACCCTGAGGATCACCAATGTCAGACAGAGCGACTCAGCTGAGTACAGATTCATGCTGATGACAAACCAACCAGAGGGAGGAGTTACTGGTTCACCTGGAGTCACTCTGTCAGTCACAGGTAACAATTTTCATTAAGTTTTCTTTTTGTTCCACTAAATGTCTGCTCTTTAGACTGCTTCTGTTTTTTTGTTATTGATACTATAAAGATGTATAAAGCTGAGTGTTAGGCTGCAGCAGTGTAAAAACTAATAAAGGTTAAAGGGGACAAGGTCATTGGATACTCATTTATAAGGAATCCTCCAGGAGGAGTTGGAAAATGTCGCCAGGGTGAGGGATGTCTGAGTTGACTTGCTGACACCACAACCAAGCCCCGGATAAACTAAAGATGTTTGAAATTAAAATGGAAATTGCAACTCATTTTTTAGATTCTAATTTTCATTTGAAAAAACAATATCCAATGACCAAAAGATATGCTGACTCGTTCAATACTTCAGCAACTATTTTGGTCGTTCCTTTGTGTCCTTTTTGTTACAGATCCAGATTTACATGTGAAGGTGATTAATACAACAATCCCCCATGGTGTAACCTGGAGAGAGCTGAACTGTCACAGCAGATGTTTACTTCCTGATCGTCCTTCCTACATTTGGTACATTAATGGACGCAGGATTCTCACAGAAACATCTTTCAGACTTTCAGGCTACTTGTTTCCTGCTGACAGTTACACCTGCGCCCTGAAAGGTTTCGAGGGTTCTCCTTCTCCTTCAGTGTGTGAGTTTCACCACAATTATCTTTAACAGAGTGCCATCTAGTGGCAAATTAAGTTTATTACAACACCAAGGGACTGTTGGTAATCTTGCTTGAATTACCAAGCATTACCTCATCTTACATCTCTCACTTCAACACCATCTTTTTTTTAGCATTTAACTCCAAATGATCAATATAATCTGCTCTGTAACCGTGAAACTTCTAGTTAATAAAGTTCTGTTTAAAAAACTTTTATCTTCCAGGTGTTGAAGGGGAAAACTGCAGCAGAGTGACATACACCAACAGAAGCATCTGCGCCTTTGAAGGCTCAACAGTGGACATTTCTTGTACTTACAAAAAATACGGATCAGTGACTTCAAAATTCTGGTTCACCCCTCATCGTAGTCAGTCCTGGCGGTTCCCCTCAACTCCTGAGGACCTAAGAGAAGACCCCCCGTATGCAGGTCGAGCTCAGGTCTTGGAGAAAGAGGGAGGGCACTCCACTCTGAGGATCTCTGACCTGAAACAAAGCGATTCAGCCCAGTATCACTTCAAGTTCAAGACACAAAGACTTCAATGGCACAATGATTTACCTGCTACGTCTCTGACTGTCACAGGTACTCCTCACCATGACGTGCTACGACACAGAGTTGTGTTTACTTGCACTGATTTCTCTGATGTTAAAGAAAACAGCTTAGATTTGCCTACTGAATTAAAAAAAACGTGGCAATGGTTCTTAAATCTCCAATTTATAGTTTATTTTTCTCTTCTATTCAAGGTTTGGTATTATTAGGTAACTGCAACTGTCGGTTGAACCCACAGACGGAAACCATTGAAAGAAGTGGATACAGCTAATTTGATGGTGGTTGACAAGTGAAACTAATAATAATCGATAAAAAAGTCTGAAACAAATGCAGTGGTAGATGCAGGCTGCAAATGGAAAACAATCTAGGAAAAATCAAAAAAAAAAAAATCAAGCAGCTCATGTTAGCTGCAGCATCTGGGATCCTGCTGCTAGTGCTGTCAGGTTATTTGAAGTCCTTAGCTGGTGGACAGTACCCTTAGCAATGGGATGTTTAGTTTGCTTACTCTGCTGGGTGTAGGTTTTCTGAGAACAATGAGCATGTCAGAAACAGAGCTCAGTTTGCTGCACAGTGAAGGTGGAGGTGGTGCTAGCTGCATTACTAACCAGAATTTATTGTTACCACAAACTCTGTCCTCAGAACCTGCAGGTGGGTATCAACCAGAGGTCGTTTTAACTGAATATTCTCCGTCTTGACAGATTTTTTTTTAAGGATGATGGAGAATTTTGAAGGCTGTCCGTCATTTTGACGGACTGCAAAGATGAGGATAAGCCTGCATTTCAGTGCACACACAGAGAGACAAATGCACAGACCTTTTCCATTTTGCACACATGGACTATCAAGGAGATTAGTTAATCTATTAAAAATCTTGTACCAGTGGCTTTCTCACTGGCCTCAACATTAGTGATATTGCATTGGTCTCCTTGCTGACAGCACTGAGAGGCTACTGTAGGTGTCTCAGTCACAGAGGGTGGCATGCAGAGTAAGCCTTTGCACAATGAGTCCGTTTCATGTTGCTCTAATCGTGTCTGCACACTAACGCCGTAATTGTCATTTTTGGTCATTTTTGGAACAGGTTTGATTTTATGCAAAATTTTGTTTAAGCCAAAATCATTTAAATTGCTGATTGATGATTTAAAACAGTTTTCGCTGCTTCCACCTTGCTTGCTCACCGCTGCCCTCCCCTCTCTCTCTCAAACTGAAACCTCATTTTGTATGACAGGCCACTGTGTTATGAACCACCAGGCCAAGTTTTAGACAGATACAACATCTCTAACTTTGTAAAATTAAGCTTCAAAATCATGGAAAATGAGGCAGTAAATCTGCTTGAGGATGGTGTGTGTTGGATGTGTCAAAGCCACACCCACTCACGAGAAATACAACGCTCTCATTCGCTGATTATGCTCTTCAAAATAAAATGAGACTTTTACTGTGACAGACTTGGTAGGAAAAGAACATGTGTATCATCAGATACTTTACTAAAGGTTAGCATTGGAAAGCTGAGAGAGAGACAAAGCCATTGTTTGCTTCTTTTTATCATCCAGGATTAAAGACAAGTGAAATATGGATTAAAACACACCTTCAGCAGTAAGATGTTTGTTTCTGCTGCATCTGGTTCAAGTGCAAAAATAGACAGGGTCTCCAGAAATTAGCCAGTCCCTTGACCTCATGGTAATCTCTGGCTAGAACACAGCTGCATTGCTCTGTTTGAGAGCAGCGAGAAAGAAGTTGAGGGCTAAATTTACTTTTCTCTGGCAGAAATCTCTCTGTTATGATACTTTTAATGACCTGTAGACCACTGTGGCTGATAGATGTGGGATATTTAGCTCACATTGAACAAAAACACAGCATGGAACTAGCTATTAACTTTCAATAAAGGCAGTGACATCAGCTATAGACAGAGTGTACTGAGATGAACTGCTCAGTGATTTTACATCACTGTGGCATTAGGGAGGTGGGGTAATTCCCCACAGGGACTGGTGACATAGTGGGTCCCTAGATTTCCCCTGCCCAATTTAAACCAAGCCAGAAAAGAGGTGAACAACTTTGTGCTGGTCTAAATCCAAAACTCAGTCACACATAGATCTCAGTGTTTTCACATGTTCATAAGCAAGGTTAGCAGTAAGAAGGCTCAACAGCACCAAGCTAAAACAGGGCATGCTACCACCTAGTATTGAGGAGGTGTAGATTATTCTACCACTGAATTGATTTCCCCCTGGTGCTTGTATGTAGACACAGGTAGTAGTCCAGTTAACTGGTCTATAACTGGAGCTTAACTCAGCTGTGCATGTAAACGTACTAACACACATTATTGTTTCTTCCACTTACCCAGCTCTACAGGTGCAGGTGAGCAGTGTAAAATGGGTCAGGCCATATTACTCTGCAGTGCTGAAGTGTCTCAGTACCTGCAGTCCAGCTCCTCATCATCTCTACATCTGGTACAGAAATGGAGAGAGAGTTCAGGAGGGAACATCCTCTGTTTCTGGATACTTTCACCATTCAGACAGTGTCGCCTGTGCTGTAAAAGGATATGAAGATTTCCCATCACCTTCAGTCTGTAGGTTTGATATTTTCATAAGTTGATTGTTTTCCGCTTTGACTGCTTACAAATCAGCCACAAAAATACAACATACTGCTGCCGTCCCATGAAAATGTAAAAACTGCATGTTAAAATTCTGTAATTTGTTAAACTCAGTATCATCAAAGCCTGGATTACTCTCCTGAAAAGGAAATTAGACTTTTGCTTAGTCTGTGAATCATCTTCATGTATTTAACAAAAGGATCAAAGCCTAGATATTATTTACACGACTGTTTTCACTACAAAGAGACAAAAGTAGACTTTGTGTAATAGAAAAACAACAAAAACAAATGGTGAAAGATGTTTCAGTTTTTTAACCAACAAAAAAGACAACAGTCTGAACAGTTAAGCATCGTGGCAGAGAAGATATAGCTAAAATGGACCAAAGAATGAAAAATAATCATGAAATCTTAAATTCACCAGTGATTACCAAATATGCTGTAGATGCTCCTAATTAAGTGGAAATATCTAAAGACTCTGAACACTTCAAATTTCCGTCTGAGCTTCAAAAACACAAGAAAAAAGCTGTTTGTGCATTAACCAGTTCAGATTTTTAACTCAGACTCACTACCATGTTACTTCTATTCTAGGTGTCCGTGGTGAAGCCTGCAACAGAGTGACATACAATGTCAGAAACATCTGTACCCTTAAAGGCTCATCAGTGAACATTTCATGCACCTACACCAGCAATGGGAGTCTTCAATCAAAGTTTTGGTTCAGTCCTGATTGTAGTCATCAGTGGAAGAGAGGCACAGAGCCTGAAGACCTCAGTAAAGACCCCCAGTATGCAGATCGTGTCCAGATCTCTGAAAGCTGGAGTGGACAGTCGTCTCTGAGGATCTCTGAGCTGAGAGAGAGAGACTCTGCTCAGTATCACTTCAAGTTTAAAACAGCAGGCTTTGAATGGGGGAACAGCTTCGCTGGTACAACTCTGACTGTCACAGGTAAACACAGATCAGACTCACAGCAGCACAGTTAGAAAAATTATGTCTTCTATGTTCATAACTTCAACACAACACATAACTCTGATGATAAATTCTTTAATGATATTGTTTCATTTTTGTTGTTGATGTCTTGATTTATGATCCTGTTAACTGTAAGGTTAAAATAACAGCATTCTATTGTTGTTACTTTCTGACATTTCTGGGTTTTTCTCACATGTCCAGCTCTCCAGGTGAAGGTGATCAGTGTAACAGTCCACCAGGATTATACTGAGGCAGAGCTGAGGTGTCACAGCAGCTGTAGTCCTGCTGGTGGGATTTCTTATACCTGGTTCAAGAACGGACAGAAAATCCAGAGTGCTGAAAACTCTTCTCATAGAGATCGGCTTTATCCAGGAGACTTTATGTCTTGTGCTTCAAAAGGACTTGAAAATTACGCCTCACCCTCTGTGTGTGAGTAGACATCACTCCTGTGGCTCATCAAGATCTCAAACACAATGTTCTCTGATATTTTCTACTCAGCATATTTAACAGATGTTTATTCTCCTCCAGATGCTCTGAAGACTCCCTCTGTGTGGGTGAGTCCTGTGGATGAAATAACAGAGGGCAGTTCAGTCACTCTGACCTGTAGCAGTGATGCTAACAGAACAGCTAAATACACCTGGTACAGGAAGAACCAAACCCTGTCCAGTGAGGGAGCACAGCTTGTCTTCAGCTCCATCCAGTCCTCTGACTCTGCAGAGTATCAGTGTGCAGCTGAGAACCAGCTGGGGAGGAGAGAATCTAAACCCGTCTTTATCCATGTCCAATGTGAGTGGAATGAGAACAACGAACAACAAAATAGAAATGTAATGTTTCAACACAAGAGTGAGCATCCATGTTACTTGAATTTATAAAAACATTACTTAAATCATTGTAGCAAGCATTTCACAGTTAAAATCCTCTCTTATCTAATAATAATAATAATAATATCTTGAATTTCTATAGCGCCTTTCAAGAAACCCAAGGACGCTTTATAAGAACACATAGACATAGACAAACTATGTGAGGGGAAGGGTGGGTATAAGGGGTGGTTTAGTGAAGACTGTAGGCTGTGGTGAACAGGTGGTGCTTGAGACATTTTTTGAAAATGTCCAGAGATGGAGCGCTACAGATGTCTGCTGGAAGAGTATTCCAGAGGGTGGGAGCTGCAGCACTGAATGCTCTGTCTCCATAGGTTCGGAGTTTGGTTTTGGGTATGGAAAGTAGGCCGGTGTCTGAAGACTGAAGGTTGCGGGATGGTGTGTATGGATGGAGGAGATCAGAAAGGTACCGAGGAGCCAGGGCATGGAGAGATTTGTATGTGAGGAGGAGGACTTTGTAGTTAATGCGGGACTTGATAGGGAGCCAGTGGAGGTGGATGAGGGTCGGAGTGATGTGTTGCCGAGGCCTGGTACGGGTGAGAACTCTAGCTGCAGAGTTTTGGACGTACTGGAGACTGTCCAGGGTTTTGCTGGGTACTCCAAACAGGACTCCATTACAGTAGTCGAGGCGGGAGGTTATGAAAGCATGAATGAATGTTTCAGCCACAGAATCAGGGAGTGATGGTTGGAGTCTGGAGATGTTCTTGAGATGATAGAAGGCGGATTTGGTGACAGATTTTATGTGGGACTGGAAGGAGAAGGTGGAGTCCAGGATGACGCCCAGGTTTCGGACCTCGGAGGACGGACAGATGGAGGTCCCGTCCACATCGAGCATGAGATCTCCAACCTTCTGCAGCAGCGCTTTGGGGGCCACAACCATGAGCTCTGTTTTATTGCTGTTGAGTTTGAGTTGGTTAGAGGTCATCCAGGCTTTGATGTCATGGAGGCAGTTTACCAGGGAGTGGGGAGGGAGCTGAGTGGATGGTTTGGTGCTGAGATAGAGTTGGGTGTCATCTGCATAAGAGTGGAAGCTGTTTGTGAATAATCTGTCCAAGGGGTAGCATGTAGATGGTGAAGAGGAGAGGTCCAAGAACAGAGCCTTGAGGCACGCCCTGGTTAACTGGAGCTGGGGATGAGTGAGAGGTGCTGATGGTAACAAACTGTTTTCTTTGTGAGAGATATGAGTGAAACCAGGAGAGAGCTGTACCAGTGATGCCAAGATGGTGAGACAGGCGGTCGAGGAGGATGGTGTGGGATATTGTGTCGAAGGCAGCGGTTAGGTCGAGGAGAATGAGGAGGCTGATGTGTCCAGAATCTGAAGCTGTGAGAAGGCCATTGGTTATTTTGATGAGGGCGGTCTCAGTGCTGTGGTGAGTGCGAAATCCTGATTGAAGAGGTTCATGGAGCTCACGGTTGGACATGTGTTGCTGGAGTTGGGCAGCGACTGCTTTTTCAAGAATTTTGCTGATGAAGGGAAGGTTGGAGATCGGTCGATAGTTGGAGAGGTTCTCCGGGTCTGACCCAGGCTTCTTGATGATGGGGGTTACTGAGGCGGTTTTGAAGGATGAGGGGACAATTCCAGATGATAATGAGGAGTTAATGATGTCTACCATGATGGGGCACAGAACAGACAGAGATGCTTTCACCAGTGGTGTGGGCATGGGGTCCAGAGAGCAGGTGGATGCCTTGGCCTTCTTGACCCATTCAGTCACTTGGAGAGTGTCCACGGGTGTGAAGCAGGAAAGATGGCAGTGAGGCGGAGGAGTGGTGTCCTGGTGTGAGGTGAAATCCTGAGGTGGAGGTCCAGATGAAAGTTCCTGCTGGATGGAGGCACCTTTATCCTGGAAAAATTGCAGGTGCCTAGTGCAGCGGTCGAAGTTGGCTGGGGGATGATGATTGATTGATTGAAGCAGTCCAGTAGTGATAGAAATTCAGAGGTGAGTGTGCAGCTGGTGGAGTCAACATGGATATTGAAGTCCCCAAAGAGAAGTGTGGAAGAAGACCTGGAGCAAACAGGTGAGGAGCTCAGACAGGTCGGACAGGAAGGTGGTAGTTGCTTTGGGAGGCCGGTAGATGAGGACGATCTGAAGCAGCGCTGATCCAGTGACAGAGATGATTAGACACTCGAGAGATGAGGTGCTGGGTGCTGGTAGCTCCTTAACCTGGAAATCTCTGCTTTTAGGAGAAATTAAACGTTGTAAAGTGGTTTTAAAAGAGTTTAAAGCTATTGAGGCCACAAAGATCATGCATTGAGTGCTTTAGCTCAAACTGCACATAGACAGAGGGCGGAGGCGCCTGCTGACGACTTCTTTAAGAACATTGGGATTTTTTACTGTGAGGCCAAGAACAAAATAGGAGCTGTTCATTGTAGATTCACATACAGACTGACAGTAAAAAGCTACCTACATGTTAACTCATCTCTTTGACATCATTCACTCACTTACCTCTGGTGTTGTTTCTTCATATTTTCAATCAGCTGCATTTACTCCCATTCTTCTGGCTCACACCCAGAAATTTTATTAACTTTAGTCCTATTTCCAACCTTCCTGTCTTTCCAAAATCTTTGAATAATCAGTTGCATCTCAGCATTACACTCTCTTATCTTAGAATAACCTCTATGAACAACTCCAGTCTGGTTTCCCTCCATAGCTCAGAAAAAGCCGTGGCTGAAATCACTAATGATCTCCTCATGGTGGTGGACTTTTACTGTTAACAATTCTCATCCTTCCTTATCTGAGTGTGACCTTTGACACCATTTCCCATCACATCTTCCTCTACAGACTGGCCTCCATTCAAACCACAAACACACCTGCACTGGTTTAAATTATTCCACACTCAGTTCAGTTTCCAAATCCTGGCTCAAAACCCATCTTTTCACACCTGCATGTTTGGTCTGATTGATTTCTGTCTGCCAGCCTAGAAACAGTTTTATTGACTGTTTTAATTCATTACTAATTTATTTATTATTGTTGACTTATGTTTATGTCCAGTTTTAACTCTGAGACCGTCTCAGGACTCTCTTCTTAATTCCTCTCCTGCCTGATTTCTGACCATTATCATCCACTCCTACCATACCTGCAACAGGTGTGTGACATCCTACCCACACCCCACACAGATCCTGACAGTCCATGTTAAATATCCAGAGTAACAGACACATTTAATTGAAGTCGATATGGATATGTTCACTGAAGCACCACCCTGATTAAATTTCCTCTCTGAATGAAGTAAACCCTCAGGAAACAACCACATCCTTCCCATACATAACAGTACCACACATGGATAAAACAAGCAGCTGGGAGTCTCAGACTGATTTAACTCCTGGTTATGGCTTAGTAACAGCAATGTCAAAGTAATATTTACCAGAGGTGTGGACTCGAGTCACGCGACTTGGACTTGAGTCACACTCGAGTCACAATTTTGATGACTCTGGACTCGACTTGACAATATCATCAAAGACTTGCAATTCGACTTGGACTTTGACATCAACGACTCAGGACTTGACTCAGACTTTAGTCCAATGACTTGAACATACTTGAGATTTTCATTGAGAGTGTTGAGTAAAATGTGCCCCCATTCAAAGTATTCCACTAACGCAGTGATACTCAACCCACGGATCTAAAGCCACATGCAGCTCTTTAGTGACCAGTTGTGCCTCTTTAAGGCTTACTTTAAAAAAAATCCTCCCGAAATCCTCTATAAAGGTGAAAACTCTCAACAGTAAAGAGTCATTGCAACAAGTCATATCAATAAATCTAAGTCCACACAAAGAAGACAGACTTTAACTGCCCAATTCAAATGAAAACTTGTGTATTATTACTGTCGGGTGCGCCCAAGACGGAGGAATGTGTGTAAAAGAGCGCAGAGGAGGTCCTCTGATAGCGCGTCTCTTCATTAAGTTCATTCATAGAGGTGTGCTGTCTTGTGTTCAAGGTGAAGCTTCTAATGCCATCGTTTTAACACATTTCTTCAGTCACTTCCTGCCAATGCTCTCCCATACTCATATTTGATGATGACTTTTGCGATGCACATCATCATCAACGAGCCAAACACACACGGATGAAATTTTAAAATAATATTAAATTGAGTAAAACTTGTCCAAACATGGGTGTTTTATTTGATCTTAAATGTACTAATGATAAATACTGTCAAAATATGGAGCTATAATTGTTGCAAAAGTATTTGCAAATGCGTACTAAGATTTGTGCACAAATCCACAAATGCGTGAACAGATCTGCAAATGCGTGCACAAATCCACAAATCCATGTAAATATTTGCAAATGTGTGCAAAGTTTTGCAAATTTGTACAAAGATCCACAAATGCATGCACTAATCTGCAAATATGTAGACCAATTTGTAATTGTGGACTTAGTTCATTTTGGTTCAGAATCTGCCTCTCAATTGGCCGTCATACACACGTGACTTTTGCAACACTTGTGCCACGCATGATTTGTACTCTGATCTGTAAGCGTGTGCTTAGGTCTGTAAGCGTAAGGGTTGGGTCTGTTACCCTCAGCGCAGGCTCACAGGCAAGGCTGCCTTTCTCATCGCATCGGTATCACACAGGAGGCAGCAGTTAAGACTTAGTAAGGGCTCTATATAACGTCAGTGTGGAAGGAGAAATGTTATCGTATTTTACTGTTATTGTTATTATTCATATTTTCATTGAAAGAGTGAATAAAATAATGACTTCCTTATCTACAAAATGGTATCACAGCGGTGGTTGAATTGCCATCGCTCATTGTGTTGTATTTAACAGAAATCCCCATTATGACGCTGTATTAGCCGGGTTATGTCAGCAATAAGATCGATAGAGTGGTCTGTAACATTTATAGTTATATAAATAACAGGGGAAGAGAAAGATTGTCGGTCTTACACGGAGCTAAATGGCACCGACCAATGTTAACATCTAAATCACATTACTCCAGTATTGATGGATATGTTGATCGAATGGCCGAGTGGCAGGGTCACGGACTTTGACGCGAAGGCCAGCCGCCGATAGCCGAAGAAGACAAAACCAGTGAACAGGAGGCTTTTCAGACAGGTGTGGGTTCAAAACCAGCTCGAGGCAAACTAAATTTCTAAGAATTGATCCAGAATTAATTGACAGATTGTCAGCGCATCTTTAAGTGGATAAACTTTGATGATTAATGCAAATACATACATATATTTAGAGACAAGTGTTTTAATTCTTAATCTATTTGAATGGAAATAAAATACTGACTTATTGTGTAACTATGTAAAGTTTGTTGACTTTATTTATCAATTATAATTAACTACACACACCCTCCTTATGGCATTAAACCTGGCACAAAATGATTCAAATCTGGCCCAGAGAGTAGAGATGCACTCTCAAAATATATATTATCTAATATATAATATAATATATAATGTAACATAGAAATTATGCATATTCTCCAAAATTAGCTTCACTGTTACTATTAAAAGGATTAAATTAAGACAGTGGTGAGATGCAAATGAGTATTAGTTATCGTTTTCACTAGGCTAGCTATTTCTTAGTGGTGATCCTCTGTTTTAGTCAAAAATAGCACACTTTGAAAATGCAGCAAAACAAGTAAAAGTCCTTAATAACAACCCTATTAAATATAAAGTCTTCAAATATTAAACATTAAACAGTAAGGTAAATTATCCGCAATGCAGTTAAATAACCATGGTTATTGTTTAATAACTATATCTGTTGATTTACTTTTTTATTTTGCAGCCACAGTAATATTTGTTTTTTCTTACTGCTTTAAATGCTTCAGGTTTCAAAGGAGTAAAGTCCCTGAGTAAATCTTTTGAGTCTTGCTTTAGTACCAATATCAAGTAAAGACACCAGAACAGTAATTCCTTCAAGATTTTTTATTAGACAGCGATAAAACTACACAGCCATTCACCGGATGCAAAAAAAAAGCAGAGCTGATAATAATTTACATTTCACTGCAATTGTGTTATTAAGGTGCTTAAAATGAATGACCAAAGGCTGCCAACATGTAAGGAACAGTCAAATATTTTTCACAGTAAAAAATAGTTGCACATGGTAAACAAATAACTGACCTTTAGGTGAGCTCTTATATACGTAGAACATAAAAGTGCAAAAATCCATCACCGAATGCTCTCCAACACATAAGGAACAATTAATAATACCATGATTTTATACAGAACAAACAGTAGATAGATTTATAATATATATTATAATATATAAGATCTCACCACTGTCTTGATTTAATCCTTTTAATAGTAACACTGAAGCTGGACTTTAGTCCAGGTGGAACTTACATAAATAAAAACATATGCTTATTATCAGTGAAATATCCTTTCTTCTGACACCAAACAGACATTTTTATGTAGCTTGTTGCATCCCATTTAACAACACAATAATCCATCAATTCTGTTATATTTCAACTATGGGTAGATGCCCGGTTTTGGATTGTGGCTCTCATAATAGTATTTTTAGGACAATGTGGCTCCTGGGTAGAATAAGGTTGAGTACTGCTGAACTAATGTGACCGTTATTCTGTCATTATGAGTTAAAATGACTGTACAACATCTTCAGAAGTTCATTTGTTGTTGCACCACTTAGCACTGATTATATCCTGAATGCTATGTCAGCACTCTTTTTCTGTGGGATTAAGTTCTGTCACACTGGTCTTATTTTATTTAAAAATAAAACAATTCAAAATGCATTCATTGTATTTGTCAAATTCAATAGATTGTTACATTGTTAAAATGGCTTTTTATGTGGTAAACAGTGCTTATGACTTGTAAGGACTCGAAAATTACAAGCCTATGACTTTGGACTTGACTTGACTTGTCTTGTCTTTACTTGAGACTTGACTTGGACTTGGGATTAAAGACTTGAGACTTCCTTGACACTTGCAAAACAATGACTTTCTCCCACCTCTGATATTAACCAAGCTTATTTATCCTGTTGTTTTCTGGCTCTGCCTCTTACTCTTACATGCTCATAGCAAATAACACATTTGACTCAGATGTGACGTCATTCCCATCTCCAGCATCAGACTTCCAAGATAAACAACACAGCAGGAGACACTGAGTGATGACTTCATACAGCATTTTATTGGGATTCTATAGTAAATCTGTAAATATTTATGAATGTTCGTGGCACCAGTTTTGAACTAGTACACCCAAGACGTTTTCAAAGAGGTATCAACGACTATTGGAGCGATGGTGGGGTGTGCAAATTCAGACAGACAGACAGACAGGCACTGCCAATTAAAGTAGTCAGATTCATCTCTTTGGGCCCCCTCTAAAATGGCGCCTGTGTAGATGCATATGAAAGCTCAAAAGCTGCTACTAAATGTATGCATGTCACTACCAAATTTGTGTTTTGGAATATGGATGGTTTACTTTGAGTGATTAATAGGTTTTAAACTCTGATCCATCATAAGTCACTGTTTCTTTCTGATCATTCATTTTCAGCTGGAGTGAAATTACCCATTGTTGCTGGATTAGTCACTGTTGTCCTCCTGGTTATTGTGTCCATTTCCGTCTTGTTGTGGATCAGGTAAGAACACTTGTCTCATTGTTTTGAGGCCTAAATATTTCTAATTTTTTCTAAGTTTCTTGTGAATTGTAAAGGAAGTTTTCAGAAATTACCTGAAAATAACCTTAAATGTATAAAGGAAAGCATTAAGTAACTACCTAAAAAAATACCTGGGAATTTTCAAACAACTTGAAGAAAGGCATCATCTTATTTTTAAGAAATTACTTGGTAAAACACCACCTAATTACTAGTGGATACCAGAATATCAGACATTATGAGGAATTGCTTGATAATTATTCTATTATTACAATTAAATAGAGCTTTAATATTACTATATTTCCCAGTTATTACTTATAACATTCCAAGTTATTGAAATGTAATTACCACCTTATTCCTGAGCATTACTTTGTAACTACTCTAAAATTACTTGGTACTATTCAGTAATCATGGCCCACTCAAATAAAGTGTTATCCTTATTCTTCTTCACTGTTTTGTACTGCAAAACCAGATCAGATTCTTTGTAAGTGTAAACGTCTTTTGCATTTAGATAAATGATTATGATTTTGAATACCAAAAATAACCACTGAACCACTGTTCTCTCTGTTTTTAGATCTTATTGTTTTGTTTCACTGTTCTTGTTATGTGTATAATGGAACAGTTGAAAATTGAATTGCCTTCGTGGTCAGTAAAGCATCTGTCTGTCTGTCTGTCTAAATAATGGTTTAGACGACAGAGTTTTCTTTAGCAATTTCGTTTTAGTCAAACGAGATGGTCATGTAGCCTGGTGCAGTTTTTAAGGTTTTATATAAAGTTTCTCCACATTCACAGGCAGCAAGAGGAGCAGGATGAGCTTCATTATTCAACTGTTATCTTCATCAGGAACCAGGCTGATTCTTTCTACTCAAACATCAGACTAGCTGAACACCCCAGACACAAGGAGGAAGAGGAGGAGTGTGTTGAATATGCGGCTGTCACACTTAACAGAGCCACCAGGTGAGGACCTCCTCTTATGAGAACATTATCATGACAATAGTCTGAAAAAAGACAATTCAGTATTTCATATTGCAAAATAAGTTACATTACATTCAGAATAAATATAATTCCTTTAATGAATGATCAAATTAACTAATCCTGTAGCACATGTGCAATTTTGACCACATCATAACGTGTTTATTTTTACTGATTCTTCCCCTCTGATGCAACAGAAGACGGTAGTCATTAGGGAGAGGATTCAGCTGCAGTGTGCATCGTTATGAACTATCCATTGAGATGGACGGAGCTACAGTTGTCTGGTGATGAAGCCAAAATATTTAGAGTTCTGCTTGCTTACTAGCTGATGTAGAGCACATAAACCCAGCCCAAAGGAATGGAGACACATTGTCGATATACAGTAACATGCAGTCAGTGTGCAGCACAAACAATGTTTAGTTTATTTGAGCAGATGTCATACAATTCTTAGGACATAACAGTCTTAGAATACAACATCAAGACACCCCTATATGAAATTATTTATAGAAGCTTCCTCATAACATGAATTCAGCAAGTGTTGTGAAAAATTACTATTTAATCCCTTCACTTATAAAACATTGCGTAGGATCCATACTAAAAGTGTACGTGCGCCCAAAAGCTGAAAATGGCGTGCGCCAAAAAATAATCTGATTTATAAAACCGTGCGTGCGCACACTCCCAAGCACTTTTCCCTTTATAAATCACAGTCCACCTGGAAGATTGCGCAGGTGGATTCATCTCACTTCCCGGCCTCTACACACCCACATTTTACCATGAATGGTCAATGCAAAGTACCTCATGAATGTTTATGCATATAAATAAGCCTACTGATCGACGGCATTTTATGCATGGCAGAGATGACAAGGAAAAGGAATTTCACGTAGACTAAAATAGAGGTGCTTGTGGGTGAGGTGGAGGCTAGAAAAATCATTTTATTTGGTGGTCACAGTAGTCGCATCACTAATAAAAGAAAAACAAGCGAGTGGGAGAACGTCGTCACCGCTGTAAAAAGTGTGACTGAGTGCCACAGAGTGATCTGCAGTCTGTTCCCTTCACTGCTGTGCGTCAGGATGAATGAGTCATGTGTTGACCCAGGCCACCGTGCCACTAAGTTTGTCAAAACCATGTTTGAGGTACAAGTAATTTGTACATTGATTGTGTGCACATTTTTGTGGGTTCACATAGACAAATTCATTTTCACTCGGAGCCCTTATAGCAACATGAGTGCAGTCAATTGCGCCAATTACATTTGGGAAAGCGGACATTACTGCAAATTGCCTTTTAATCTTGGCCTGTTCACCCACAGTGTAAGGAAACCTGATGTGTCGACTGGTCATGTTCATAATGCCATCCAAAATGGCTGGCTTTAGTGTGCTGAGGGATGGCTGCGATATCCCAGACCTAAGGACAGTATTTAACTGTATTATATCATACCCAAAAGGGGTTTTAGACAGAAAATGTAAAATTATGTATCGTTAATTATATCAAACACATACCTGTAGCCTAATTCCTGCTGGAAGGAGCCGGTTGCCAGAAATCCCAGAGTGGTCAGCACCTGTATATTCACCGGGATGGCGCGGTTCTGGCAGGTGGTTCTGTCTAACACTGGGCCCAGTTCAGCACATAGATCCAAGAGCACTGCTCTAGGGAATCTTAATCAGCTTATTAGCCAGTCATCATCATGGGCCAGAAAATCTTCGTGGTCCCTAAAGTCTCTCTCCATCCTGATCCTACCACTTGCATGATCTTCCAGCAGTGCCAGTGCATCCATTGTGCAGCATTACGCACGAGTGTCACTGTACTATGCTGACTCAGCAGTTAGACTGATTGTACACACCTTGTCACAATTAATACTAATCAATCAGTGCTATCACCGCTCTGTATCATTTGAAGATGAAAGTATGATATATGAACATTGTGCATATAGTAGTAGACCTAATGACTTACTAAAGCACCCCTTACACTCATCCTACCCCTCACATAGTTTGTCCATGTCTATGTGTTCCTGTAAAGCGTCCTTGGGTTTCTTGAAAGGCGCTATATAAATTCAAGATATTATTATTATTATTACTAAAGGAACACATCTATAACACTGCAGACTTGGCTGTTTATAATTACGCAGGTCTATAAGTCTGATATGTGATGACATTAAATGTATGAGATGAAACTGGCTTCAATTCAACACCTCACCATATGCACTGCAAGTTTCCCCCGTCTCCAAAATGTTCGTGCGCAAGGATCAAAGTTGACGTACCGGTGCGCATATTCTCCTGCCAAGATTATTTTTATAAATCACAACCTTTGCATGGAAAGTGGCGTGCGCCACTTTCAAGCCCCATTTTGTCCCCTGATCATTTATTTTTCTTTGCATATTTGTCTTAAATGTTTCAGATCATCAAAACTTTTAATACTAGACAAAAATAACCTGAGTTTTCAAATTATTATTTCATTTATTAAGTAAACAAAGCCATTCAAACCTTCTTGGCTATATAAAAAAGCCATTTCCCCCTAAACCTAATAACTGGTTGTTCCATCCTTGGTGGCAACAACTGCATTTGAGATACTTTGGATGAGTCTTTTACATCCCTGTGGAGGAATGTTGTCCCACTCATCTTTGCAGAATAGTTTTCATTTAATTACATTGGAGGGTCCTGAAGCCCCAGAAATGTCTTTGTAACCGTTTCAGACTGGTAGATGTCAGTGACTTTGTTCCTGTCCTGTTCTTAAATTTCTTTATATGGCACCATGATGTGTTGGAGATCTTTTAGCCTACTTAATTTGGTCAGACAGGTTTTATTTAAGGGATTTCTTCATTCAACAAGTCTGGCAGTAACCAGGTCTGGATGTGGACCGTGAAACTGAATTCAGCTTTCTAAAACGTGGTTAATCACAGTTAATTCATGTTTAACAAGGGAGGAATTAGTGTTCACACAGAGCCAGGAAGGTTTGGATGGCTTTTCCCCTTAATAAATAAATCATAATTTAAAAACTGCATTTTGTATTTACTCAGGTTATATTTGTGCAATATCAGAATTTTTTGGATAAGGATTTTTTTTTAATTTGGTTTAAGTGGTAGAGTATAAACAGCATTTTTTTCTTGATAATAAAAGTGATAAAATTCAGATAAAGTTGTATTGTGATCTCAGTTTAGTGATACATATTATATTGTAAAAGTAGTGTGTTGTTGTTATTGTTCTATTTACTGTATAAGTAATAAAACTCATAAAAAACTAGACTGTTTCTTTTTTTTCTGTTGAGGAAAAAAGGTTTTAAGCAAAATGTCAGGCTGTGTGGCGATAACTAAGCATCTTCAGTTCATTCTTAACTAAAAAACAGAGAACACGTTGATACATCCTTATTGCAGGTTTGAAAGGAGCATTGGATCTTTGTGTTGCACAGTTGTTTTCCCAACGTTCCAACATGACATCTCTACAGCCTGCAGCCGTTGAGCGACAGTTCATTCGCAGTATCATCCAGGTTCCTGCACTTCGCTTGCATGCTTGGATTGCTGGAGCACTCTGCAGACGAAGGCCAGCGCTCCACCCAGGTGTCCTTTCCTAACATGTAGACGTACCTGACACAAAGGTGAATAAAAGAGAGGATTAACGGCTTCATGTAGGTTACTCTTTGAAAAAAACACGTTTATGGTTGTATATACACATTGTTCTAACATATAGTAAAGAATTAAACAAGTTAATTCTAATCTAGCCATACAAGGTGGGTTTTGTCAGTATGTAGTTGTTTGTCTTGTTTCTGATGCCCACGTCTTGTCCAGCTGTGTTTTATCTTCTTACCGCTGTCTTAGCAGTATGTCCAGGCCTGATAGAACTTCTACAGCTGCATCCATGCTGATCTTGTTCTCTAGCCACCATTGTTTACAGGTTTGCAGTCAATTCAACTAAACTGTCCCTGTAGCTACCTCCTCTTCATACTCAAATGATGCTGATTGGTCCGGTCGTTCTCTGACCAGAAACAAGGGCATCAAGTTTTGCAAGATGGATCTTCCTGATGGCAGACTTGGAATCAGGCCAACCTATTACTGTTTCGCTAACTCTCCACCAGCACACAAACAAGACAAAGGTCTTAACATTGAAAAACTGTTTTTTGCAAATTGCAAAAGGGCCTTTGCAATTATTTCAGGGAAAACATCTGGCATTTTTCTGACTCTTTAAACACTGAGATTCATAGAATGCCTGGATTTCAAAGGTTTACTTTTCCTGACAACATTAAATAAACCTTAAGTAAAGCTGGCATTTTAAGAAGACTACACACTCGACTAGACTGGTTAAGAGAAAGGGGAGTGGCTTGATTTGAGGCTTGTTGGAACAGATTATCTGTCCAAACCATCCTCAGCCTTGCAGTGTCAATAGTTTTTATTTTACTGCTCCATGTTAAGTTGTAACAACAAGACTAAGTGTTTTTGTCGTCTTACTTGTTGGTTTCACTATCGACGTTCCACTGGTCATCTTTGGGGCCGATGATGAGATACTGGGAGCCCTCCTTCAGGTTCAGATCATCTCTGCAGCCTCCATGAGACATGAAAAACCTCCTTTGTCCCACTTCAACTCCAGCCTCCACACCTGGATGGAAGAGAGGGTATTCACAGGATAAATTAGCATAACAGGTGTTTATGTAGGTTAAAAAAAAAAGGAGATTCACAAATCAGTGCAAATATGAGTTATTTTGATGATGGACAAATTACATTTTTATTTAATCTTACATAGTATTTTACACCTAGATTTTATCAGCTGTCATTTTAGAGTTAAGAATCAGATTTCCTTTAAAAAACAAAACAAAACACAGTAATGGCATCGACTCACCCAGCTTTATGACTTGTGTGATCTCCATCTCGTATTTGTCGTAGTAACTCTGGCTGACATTCAGCACCTTTACCTGGAAAACTGATGCAAAAGAAAATCTTCATTTCTTGCTTTTTATTATGAGGTCTTTAGTGATATACCCCAGTAATGTGCTCATGTTCCCTATTCCCTATTTGTGCTTTGGTAAGAATCTTGCCCCCTCCTCCCTCAGATCTTCACGACCCCCTGAGGGGCCCTGACCCCCACTTTGGGGTCCCCTGTACTAACCCACCAATCAGAGGGCCCCCTTTAATAGCAACCATTGCTGGGCTAGTCCCGGTTGGACAAACTTTTGCCTAGGCCAAGTTTCCTCAGAGCATCGTGGGGAAATTGAGTTTGATTTCTGTAACAAGGGTTAAAGGTGATCTTGGGGTGTCTGCTAGAACAACTCAAGATATCTACATCTTAATCTGGGCATTTGTTTTCTGTTCCAACAAGATTTTAGAGATTTGGAGATACTCCTATACACCCTACTATCTCTGTCTGTTTTCTTTCATTCAAACTTGGTTTTATAAGGGCATGAAATCAATAAAATATAAACAAAATGTCAAAGCAAAGGATGCTTTAAGTTTTTTCAAACAGGAAGAAGACTGGTGACAAAAGATCTGATGTAGAACTAGGAGGGCAGGGCTTGACAAAGTGTCATCAGACTTTTTCAGGGGTGTTTGTGGTTTAGTGAAACAGGAAATCCACTTCATTCAGGAGTATAAAAAGTTTGTTAAAGCTGTGAGGGTGAGGTGCTGTTTTATACCGTGGTGTAAACTCTTGCAGGCAAACGTTTCCCTTTCTTTGTTGGGGAAGTTTTCAGTATCTGTTTTGGAGATGCAGCAGTCACCTGGAGATTAAAAGAACATTTAAAGTCAGTTTTAACAGTTTTGGTAGTAACTCTGCCAACACTGGACATGTGCATGATTTACCCTGCGTGCAGCGACAGATGTTGTCCCTGCAGATCTGTGTTAGCTCCTCTCTGTCCTCTCTGGGGCTGTAGGTACGACTGCAGCGGTGATCTGAGAAACAAACAGGAAGAGTATGATATCAGCCACCAGCAGTGGCTGTGGTGAACAGCAACTCTGACATTTTAGTTCAGATTCAGACAGCTTTATCCCAAGGGAAAATTCAGTTTCCGCAGTCTACCCAGAGCATGCATTCATCTAAAAACAAACAGGAAATAGTAATAAATAGTCAGTTCATTGACAGAATGCCCATTGGTGCTTTGGCCTCCTCTTGTGGTCGCCTAAATAATGACAAACTCAGGGCTGAGCAAAAACTGAAACGCACATTTCAGAACAACAACAAATAAAAGTGGATAAATAAGAGACAATTAGGTGCATCTTTGCCTTGAGGAGCTGTTTTACACCTTGTACCAGATCAGGGAACAGCCTTCATTCTTCATTCACACATCAGAAGAAGTAAATTAACAGTAACGCAACCATCAGAGATCAGTTTTTTGATATTCATTCTGAGATTACTTTGTGATTTGTTGCTCCTACTGTGCATAAAAAATTAAAAGGTCCACATTTCCTAAAAAGAACATGTGGTGTCAAATAAAATCTGGTTGTTTGTGACTTAACATTGTTCGTATCAATCTGCCCTGTGGATTCAAATGTTTTAGCAGCAGCCTCTGCTGAAAATAGACGTGCTAAATATGACGAATGGAGCAGAGCAGAGTAGCGCTTCCCGCAAATTCTGAAGACAGAACAGAGTGCATGTAGTAGAATCGCAAAAATGACTAGAGAGGGAGCTATAAGCTCCAGAGAGCACTGCAGACCAATTTAAAGACATTAAGGATAATTTAAGGGTAATATTATAGGCTATAGGGCTGAATGATTTGGGAAAATAATCTAATTGCGATTAATTTTTTCCAATACTGCAATGGCGATTTAATGTGTGGTTATTTTTTAAGTTCCATACCTTATGTATTTTCAGTTAACATGAGCATTTAGTCCTTCTATATTTTAACCACTGCAACATTAAATAGATTAAACTAGGGCTGAATGATTTTGAAAAGTATTTAATTGCAATTATTTTGACTCATATTGCAAATTCAGCATGAATTGTTGTATTGAAAGAAATGTTAACTTTAATGTCATTCTCATTTTGATTTTTGCTAACAATTCTAAAATACTGAAACTTAGATGTTTGCATGATGAGTGGAACATACCTCTGCTACATAAAAATTTTATTAAAGTGGTATTTTAACACATTTTTCATTTCAAAGGAATATTGCACCTTTTGTGATTTGAAAATTGCAGTAGGACATATTGCGATTAAATCTTAATTTGGATTAATTGCCCAGCCCTAATAGGCTACATCTTTCTTTTATTTTAAAATTTAAGAGTTTAAGAGTAAAAATTGGAAGAGAGAGTAGGCTAAGACATGAGGAAAGCAGTCATAGATTGGACTTGATACCTGACACATATCTTCACTAAAGTGGAGTGGCGTGGTGCTTCTGGGACATGCCGGAGCTGGACCGGAGTACAGGCAGTGGGATTACAAAGACTGACTAGAGAGGGAACAGTTTGCTCTGTGCGCTTCATGAGCAGACTGCAGCACAGCCTATGTATGTGGAAATTAGAGATTAGGCTACTGGTGTCCTGTGGATATCTCATTTTTATTTAAGATTTAAATCTTTGAAAGATATATATATTTGTAGGGGGGCTGCATGGTGGCGCAGGGGTTAGTGCTGTTGCCTCACAGCAAGAAGGTCCCTGGTTCGCTCCAGGTCAGGGCGTTTCCGTGCACAGTTTGCATGTTATCCCTGTGCATGTGTGGGTTCTCTCCGGGTTCTCTGGTGTCCTCCCATCACCAAAAACATGCTCATTAGGATCTAACTGGTGACTCTAAATTGGTCATAGCTGTGAACGTGATCGTGCCTGGTTGTCTGCCTCTATATGTGGGCCCTGTGATTGGTTGCCGACCAGTCCAGGGTGCACCCCGCCTCTTGCCCAATGACAGCTGGGATAGGCTCCAGCCACTCCAGTATAGAAAATGGATGGATGGATATTTGTAGGGCTTTTTATTCCTTTATTTAGAGAGGAGTACAGTGGATAGAGTCAGAAATAGGGATGAAAGACATGCAGGAAAGGAGCCACAGCTTGGACTTTAACTCGGCTGCCTACAGCATACATGGGGCACGACCTAACCACTGGGCCGTCTGAGCCACAGAATTCGTTTTCTTACCAGGGTTGTAATACTCATAGACGGTAACTGAGGAGGGCTGCAGGAGGCCAACTTTGAAGCTCTGCTGGAGCCTGAAGATCAGGATCTCTGGCTCTTTGTGAGACACCTGGAGGAGGAAAGCAGAGGAAAAACAAACAATAAAGAGACATTTTTCTCCACCATGTACTCAGCATTTAACAGTCAATATTTTTACATGTAATTAGAAAGAAGTGGATTATTGTCTAAAGTCCAGTTTGCACAGGAGGGGAATTAGCTGGAAACCTTGGATAATTAGCATTAATCCCAGAGATTATCTGCGTTTTTATTCCTGTGTGAATTCAGAGGCACCGTAGGATATTGTAGCCCACATTTGGACACAAACAGGCTGTCAGTACTCCTTTTCTTTAAGTTTAAGTTCACACATACTTTATTTGCTAAATAAGGTCAATTTTGATTAAAAAAATAAAAGCACTTCTGTAAAGAGGGTTTTAAGAAGTGATTTACAAGTAAACACTGATTCTGCATGCCTTATCTCCTTGGGCAGGTCGTTCCAAAGTTGAGGGACCCTGATGGAAAAGGCCCAATTACTTTTAATTTTCAGTCTCGACTTTGGAACGACCAGGAGGCCCCCACTCCAGGATCTGAGTCACCATACATCTACAGCAGCTAAATGATAGCAAATGAGTAAATGCAACTTTTCCCCAGAAAGTTTTACCTTGAACAGGTGCAGGATCAGAGAGCCTCTGTCACTCAGGTTGTCAACAACCTTGAAGTTGTTGATGTAGCGATCCACTGAGTTGGACAACTGGACAAACACAGAGAGAAAATCAGAAGTCAGAGCTTTCAGACTGACTTTGTGAGCTCTGTGTCTTATGTCCCTGATTATTTCAAGCCAAAAATGCCAATATTCATCACCTTCCAAACATTTTTTTGGATGCAAAATGCAGGGACATTCACCACTCTTTGCATAAAGCACCAGAATTGACTTAGTAATGGCGGTGGTAATGGTGACATGCAGTACCAGACAAGGATGTACAAAGTTAGGACCCTCCGACAGGCCCAGTCCATCCTGGCTGATCACAGATTCAGCTTGCATGCATTAAGGACAAAAAGATTAAAAAACTACTATTATTCTATTACTATGTATGTTTACTGTTGTATTGCAGACTGTCTCTTGAGCTTCTATTCACTGTCTTTATTAAAGCGAACTTATTTTGAAACACCAAAAACACCAGTATTTTTTCGGCGCACCTTGCAACTTTCCTGGTGAAAAATGTTTGCAAAGTGGTGCATATTGGTACCAAAACATGCTGCCAGACTGAAACACCTGTTACACCTGTTTCTTTAAGGAGAGGCCCACTCTCCCACACTTTGAAAACAGTACTTTGAGCTCATTACCATCTCCAAGTCTGAGTTTTCTGGGGTGAACCCTGTGGGCAGGCTGACATCCAGAATGACCATCCTGACATCGCGGGGTCCCAGCGCCCTGGAGGACAGAAACAGACACCAGCTCAGACAAAGGATTTCTCACACTAAGGTGCTTTTATGAAAAGAGCAACAACTGTAAGTGAAAGAGGTTTGAACTGAGAGATACTGACTCAAACGTACCTCACTTTGATGGTGATCTGGTAAGATTTTATGACATCTGCTGGAGGGTTTTCTGTGATATCAGATGGACACAAAGCATTATTAACACTCATCTGTTTGCTTATTCAGTTAGATTTCTTAAATGTAGTTATCATTTAAAAATACTTATGCTGAAGGATGGTTAAACACATAAAATCATATAAGTAATACTTGTGTTATTTATTTAAGGAAATGGTTGTTTCTTGGTCCAAATTCTATTTCATCATTTCATAATTAAAAAATCAACCTAAAAACAAACTGTTTCTGAGAAAAAAAAACCTTTAAAAAACACCTTTTTTTAATCTGTGTTGGCACGTAAAGGGTTAAATCAAAGAGAACACTAAGTCATCCTATCAGAATTTTCCGTCTCTGCTGTTGCCGGGCAGGATAATGTTTTACTTTACTGCAAATTTCCATGGGGCACACAGCAGAATGTTGCACAGACAGACTGTGCTGAATTTATTGGATGTGTGTGAGAGATGATTTTACCGCTGGATTCTTCAATAGTGACGTTGAGCTCAAAGTGCTGACAGGGCATTTTCTCTTCCACTTCATGCAGCTGGTTGTAATAAGTCACAACCTTTAGAAAGACACACAAGAGGCAGAAATCATTCACAGGAAAAACAATAACATTAGGCCTTAAAATTCAATGTATATATAAAAACATAGTTTCTGAAAAATTTGAGGTGCTGTGCAAAATGTAAAATTTGACAATTATTACATTCTGTTTTTATTTACATATTACACAGTGCCCTAAGTTTTTTGGAATTGGGGTTATAAAAATGAATTAGAACATTTACTGTTGAATACATGTAAAACATGTAATAGAACCAAAAACCCTCTCTTACCTCCAGTATTCCCTGACCGTTTCCTTGAGCCTCAACTTCAAAATCAAGATCAGCAGGCAGCTTCAGAAAAAAAAATGTTATTTTTTAAATTGCATTGTAAAATAGGTAAGTACATGAAACATCCTGAAGGTTTGTGCTTAAAAAGACTGATATGGATACTTTTTAAAATAATATCCAGTTTTTTTTTTATCTAGTCTCTCACTCTGGACGATCGAGCTGCGTAGGCGGTCGTTGGGTTGAAATGGTAGCGTATCTCCCTTCGTCCTGTTATCCTGACGTCTACATTCAGACTGAGGTCAGCGGGAGGAGGTAGGTGGATCAGATACTCGGACAGGGCCTGCAGCACCACCATGGTGGACTAGTAGAGAACAAACAGGAAAATTAACATTTTTCTGAACAGTTTTCAAATTTAGATTCAAATAAAGTCTTGTTTTTGTACAATCAAAGTTTATAAGCAGAAACTGGACCTAATGAACCTGATAAATAAACTCCTGCTTCCCCATACTGTGGAGAAATTGGACAACATGAAGCAGAACTAATCAGAGAACTTAACAGTTATAAATAAACTGGTTAGATTTACAGTCATGTGCATAACTTTAAGGCAAGTAGGGCTTTAAAGATTTATCACAGGGTCCGATGGGCCACAATGTAGGGCTGGAAGGGGGCAGAGTCAAGCTTGACCTCTGACAGTTTTTGGGCCCCTGGGTAATCCACAGCAGGACCATGAGCTCATGGAAACCCTACTACCCAACGTGATGGTATCTCAGGCCATGCCTACTCTACCTACATCCACCTCTTCTCCGCCCTAAAGGTGTGCCCTAAAAAAAATTTTAACATATTTTTCCCCATGCCCCTTGTATTATGCAAGGACATCCAGTGTACAACCAGAGTTGTGTCAATCCTCCCTCCCTCTGATAGGATTTTTCGTCAATACATGCCTTACTTCATTCTAAGTTTTTGGCCCAAACACACCTAAAAGTTCTGGGCAGTACTTTAACAGCTGTTACCTGGGTGGATCCGTATCCTCCCCCTATCCTCCGCTGGCTGTTTAACCATTTAAAGGGTGCTGCTGCCTCAGCCATACGTCCCAACTTGATCAGAGCGAGCAGAGCGTAGCCCGTCGCCTCCAGAGAGAACAAATGGTTATGTCTGTCAGGAAAATGTCCAGCTGGAGGAGAGAGCAAGAGGAATGTACATTAAGAAACATGCAGGAGTAAAAAATGACTCACTAATGTGCTAGGATCTCCTGTTAATGTGACAGCATTCAAACGTTTTAGGAGATAAAGTTTCTCCCTGTCAGTAACCCACTTATTTAGTTAAAAAAAAGGGAAGTGCTTTAAACCTACTGTATCTTAATAAAATAATCAAATATTCTCTTTATATGAAATAGATCAGTGTCTCAGACTGTCCATCATGGTATGTATCTCCTTTTTAAGCATTGTTATTTGCAGTTTTATACGCAGGCTTAGTTAAAGTAAATAAATAGAACCCTCACATGATGTAAAATACATTTTTACAGTCTGGGTGTTAATGAACAAAATTAGCAGCATACATAAATAACAATAAAAATAATAAACATGATTTTTTTCCCAATTTATTTTCCGTTACTTTTTAAAATCAAGATCAAACCTGATTATAAAAATCAAAAATTAATAGATTTTTGGGAACTGAAACCTTTAAATGCAGTTTAAGTGCAAAACTCTGATGTTTATGATTTTAAAAAACACAAAATGAAATGTTTTTCATAGACTACATTAAAACTGGATTCCCTTAAAGGAAATTATCACAGCCTGGAATATGTTAATAATATAAAAACCTTCAATTTCAAGCATTGTTTTGCTTTTGTTCAGATTTTCAGATTTGAATAAATTTTTTTTAACAATGCCCCAAGAGAAAACCATGAAAAGCATCCAACTTCCCACATTTGATGACAAGGAAAATTGGAAATTTGAAGCAATAGCTTGAGAATAAATGTTAATACCATAAAAATGCATGTTTTTTGTTTTTAACTGTAATGGCTGAGGGATAAAAAATTGTGGTTTTGATGGGTTTCTATGGGGAATTTTCTTTAAAAAAAAAACAAACAAAAAAACTTGCCTTCCAAAATGTTTGTTGTTATTATAAACAATAATAATGATAAAAATAATAATAATAATAAAAAATAATAATGATAAAATAATTTAAAATATATTAATAATAATAATAATAATAATAATAATAATAATAATAATAATAATAAATAATGATAAAATAATTTAAAATATATTATTAATAATAAAAAAGAATAATAATAATAATAATAATAATAATAATAATAATAATAATAATAATTTTTAGATACCTATAGCCAATCTCATTAAATTCCGGAACGCTTTGGATTTCTGATCCTCCCCGATCAGAGCCAGTGCATAGGAGGCGATGGCCACGGTGTATGGTCTCCTCCCCATAGGAACCAGCGCCTTCTTTAGGTAGTTAGTGGTCTTCAGGATGACTGCCTACAGCACACAGATGTGGTACACAATAGTTTCAATCAGAACAATTATAGCCAAAATCAGAAGTTCTGTCCTGGTAAATGTTAGCACAGATGATATATCCCAGCACGATACAGTAATATCCGGACTGACTTACCTCAGTGTTCACTTCTGGATCACTGCAGCGGATTCCAGCCTGCCTGGCCTCAGCGAGCGCTACGAGGACGAAGGCTGTCAGGGTTAACTCAGGGTCATCACCACGCATACCACCCTGGAGACACACATGCAGGAAAGAAGTTTATAACAGCATTGATACGTCCATTTCAATTCATTATTGCCCCCGCTCCCATGACCACATTACCCCTGTCCTCCAAAACCTCCACTGACTCCAATACAAAATCCTCCTCCTCGCCCATAAAGCCCTAAACTAACAGGACCCCCGCCTACCTTACTGACCTCCTAAACCATCACACCCCCTCCCATCATCTCCGCTCTTCAAACCTCAATCTCCTCTCTCCACCAATAAGAACCAAGCACCGAACCTGGGGGGACAGAGCCTTCTCCATAGCCGCCCCCTCCCTCTGGAACTCACTCCCCAAACATATTGAAGACTGTACGGACTCATCCACATTCAAATCACTGCTGAAAACTCACCTTTTTAAAAATGGATTTGAATGTTTGGTTCTGTCGTTGTCTTTTCACTTTCATTGATTGCTTGTTTGTTTCTCTGGCTGTGATATCGTCCTTTTTTGGCTTTTCCTTTTTTTGTGCAATGGCTTTTATTATTATTGTACAGTGTCTTTGAGCTTTTTAAATATGCTTTTTAAATAAAATGTATTATTATTATTATAATTGTTGATATTAATTATTCCAATTTCTTAATGTTAGAATTTTTCATTCTTTTATTTATCTTTTACATTTATTTCATAGCTAAATTTATATCTAACCTTTCAAAAATGACACAAATCATTTGCCTTGTGTCTTTTGATTTTCTCTAAAGAAATGTTCTTCATAAATATTATCTTATCTTATTTTATTTAAATGTATTTGACCAGGAAAACCTCACTGGGATTAATCATCTCATTTACAAGAGTGCTCTGGCTCAGAAAGGCAGCAGCACAACCAGCAGAGTTATTGAAATAACACTTGACAGACTGCAATTAAAAACACAGATCAACCAATCTTAAATCGCAGAGCAATAAGTTATGAATCAAATACAGCAGATTCCAGGCTGCAAGAGCAGCATACCTGATACTTCTTTAATCCAGAAGTTCTTATGCTTAAATTCCAAGAAAGTTACAGGAAATTCTAAAGTTTGTATTTTCTTATGAACAATAATGGCTGCCTATATTTTGCCCACATAATTAAAAATAATAATAATAAATTTAACAGGAAATGTGACAGAAGAAGGCAGAAATTAAAGTAAACATTAAAATATTTGATTATTGTCATGGTGTAATGAGTGTTTGAACTGTGTGCGTGTCTCACAGTCATGTGGGTTTCGTAGACCGGGTTGTCCTCTTTGAAGTTTCCTCTGATTTGTTGTTTGTTTTTCAGCAGGTAGAGAAGAGGCTCACACACGTGCTGCTCATTGACGCCGATGATGGAGTAAGCCATGGAGAAAACTTTCACCACATACGCCGTGATCCTGTCATACAGGGGGACTTGTATTAGCCTTCATTTAGCCCATTCTAAATCTAATTCAGCATCCTAGGGGTTATATAGGGATTTTCTAATGAAAGGTATTAACTACAGTTTTCCGGAAGTCAAGATTCCAAATTCATTGGAAAGAGACGTTTGTAAAACAATAATGTTATCTTTACCATGTGCTTGCGCCTTCCCTCCTGTAGGGAGGGTAAGATCCATCACTCTTCCTGTATGCCAGCTGGTTCTCATAGCCTGAAAGGAAGAAATTAAAAGGATTTTCAACAGAATTTTAAAGATAAACCATCCAACTGTACATCTTAGTTTGTTCCCATCCATGTGTCTTTGTATGAATCAATCTTGCAGCATTTCAGTCCTGGCTAAAGCAAAACATGTTCTAGATCAGAAATCACTCCACATTCTGTATAACTCACTGATTCTTCCTTATTTAGATTACTGTACAGAGGCATGGGGAAACACTTACAAAACATCACTTCAACCACTTTTCATTCTGCAAAAAAGAGCAATCAGAATCATCCATAATGTTGATTTTCGGGCACACACGGATGACTTATTTTTCAAATCCAAAACTCTAAAATTTTTTGACTTGGTGGAACACAAAACAGCTCAACTATTACACAAAGCAAGGAATAATTTACTACCAAAAAACATTCAGAAATTGTTTTATGAAAGAGAGGGGGGTTATAATTTAAGGGAAAACTCAAATCTTAAGGTTAGACGTGTGCATACAACATTGAAAAGTTTCTGCATCACTGTTAGTGGAGTTAAACTGGAACAGACTGAGAGCAGAACTGAAACAAATCTCGTGCATAAATCTGTTTAAAAAGAGACATAAAGAAATGATTATCCAGAGGTACACTGATGAATAAATACTACAAGGTGCTTGCTTGTTATGTGGATGAGAATTTTGCAGGGTATAGTATATTTGTGAAGAAGGTATATGAATGAAAAAGCAATGATTGTATATTTTTGTGTATGAGGGATACATTGTATATTCGTTCTACAGGTTTAAAAATGATTGATAAATTAAAGACAGTGTTATGATTTCAGTTATGAACGACAGTAAAATGTAAGGGGGTAGGATTAGATAAGTTTATACTTCTTCCTACTCGTTTTTGCCCATGTAAACTGAGATGCTTAAGAATTTGCAGATGCAAGTTACTGCCTTATTTTGTTTTCATTTTTTGATGTTCTTATTTGTATTTTTAACTCTTTTTAAGTTGTCATTTACATGATCGAAATAAAGATAACAATCAATCAATCAATCTATTATTGTTAAAGCCATTTTTTCAACTCTCAATCCAACATTTGTTCAGCTTTTAATCTATCAAAGTGTGTTTGACTAATACAATCCATCCATCCACCCATCCCTCTATACATGTGTAAGAGATGCATATTAAATCCATTAATATACTGTTGTAGATAATAGCCTCTCATGCAATATTCATTCTCATACAAATATTTACATTTATAACTATGGTCCTTTAATTTAAATGTTAAACTATGGAGTCTTCATTGTTGCAAAACTCAAGAGCATAGTTTAACATTTCGAGAGCATCTGGGACACAATAGCAAAATTCAGTAAGAGATCCACACTTATTCACTAGAGTTGAAAAAATATTTTTCTGGTATGGTCATAAAATGAAGGAAACACAATTGAAGCAACCTTTGTGAAAAAAACTTATCAATACAAAGGCATGAAGATGAGAGACAGAGAGTCATCTGTGGTCAGATTATAAACCTTTTAGCTTACATTGCTGGTCAGGTGACAGAAAAGCTTTATTTTAGCAGGTCTGTTTGAATGACACAATAAAACAAGCTATGAGATACATCACTGAGGTAATGTAAATGAAGCTGTCCCCTCCCTACAGGTGCTGATTTTCCAGAGGTAATGTAAACGGAGCTGTCACCTCCTTGCAGGTGTGGATTTTTCAGAGGCAATGTAAAGCAGAGCTGTCCATTCCCTGCAGGTGCTGATTCTCTCAGAGCTAATGTCAATGGCGCTGTCCACTGCTTGCAGGTGCTGATTCTGTCAGCAGTTATGTAAATGGAGCTGCCCCCTCCCAGCAGGTGCTGATTCTCTCAGAGATAATGTCAATGGTTCTGTCCCCAGCTGGTGCAGGTGCTGATTTTTCAGAGGTAATGTAAATGGAGCTGTCCACTCACTACAGGTGCTGATTCTATCAGAGGTAATAGAAAAAGGAGCTGTCCACTCCCTGCAGGTGCTGATTCTATCAGAGGTAATGCAAAAGGAGCTGTCCACTCCCTGTAGGTGCTGATTGTATCAGAGGTAATGTAAATGGAGCTGTCCACTCACTACAGGTGCTGATTCTATCAGAGGTAATGCAAAAGGAGCTGTCCCCTCCCTGCAGGTGCTGATTTTTCAGAGGTAATGTAAATGGAGCTGTCCACTCCCTGCAGGTGCTGACTCATTTAATAAGTGCCAGCTTCTTTTCTCAGCAGGCTGTGTTATAATCATTATCAACAAAAATAATTAAGAAACAAAACAACCATTTGCGGTGCCTTTGAGGGACCTTTTGGCTCTACAAAAAAACGTGTGACTTTCCTGTCTTGTAGTTTATGTTACTGACATCATCTTTCGCTAGCTCGACTGAAGTTAGAAAAGGGGGGAGTGTGTTTTCTTGCAACCCTTATCTCTTGGCAAATGTTAACATGAACACATGACAACACAGGGGGTACGGGTAAACTTTTCCCCTACGTTGGACGAAGAGGAAAAGGCTGACTTAACACCCAGCTCGTATAGTTGGCCCAAAGAGGCATTTGCTTTGACCTCACTGAGAGTCTCAACATTCTATCACACACATTATCTCAGTCGACTTCCAAGCCCAATAACTCAGACTTTTTAACTTTAAAAAGTTGACACATTTTTCAACTATTTATTCAAGATTTTTTGCTATCTTTTACAAGTTTTTAATAACTGCTGTTGAAGTTTTATGTATTTTTAGCTCTCATTTACATTGTGTGTATGTGACAGAATGTTGGGACATAGTGAGATCAAACTAATGTTTTCTGGAGAACAGCACAGCAACAACAGGATTGGTCAATGCTGTGTCTGTTTCTTATTGGTTGGTTTATCATAAAAAATATCCAAGAGCAGAAATACGTTAAGAGCACAAAAAGAAGTTCTCGGCACGTGCTGAGAATGTTTCATATCCAAAATTAAAACAAAAATAAAATCAGAGTGGTAGTTTCACGAGCAAGCAGAAGCGGGCTGAATGAGAGAGTAATGCTTTGAGCATTAGCAAAGGAAATATGAGCAAGCAACAGAAGATTTGAGATTTGAGAGCAAGCAGAAATTTAGAGGAAAAACAGAGAAAATGTGTTCTTGTGTTTTGCAACAATAATGACTCCATATAAAACCATTTTTCCAGACACTCATTGATAATGTGGATTCGTCCACATTAAAGGTAAGCTAAAGGTACAACAGTTCTCTCACCTCTCTTAATGTACTGGAGAGCCTCAGCCTTCCGCTGCACACCGACACTCTCCCAGTTGTCCGTTCTCTCCAGGTAAAGAGTAGCGATGAGCGGCAGAGTGATGGAGGCCAAGTTCTGCTCCACACAGCCTCCGGGCATCCGGATCAGAGAGGCCAGAGAGTCCTCACTGATGGAGTTATCGATGCTGTCTGCCAGAATGTTCCCTGTGGAGAAAAGAAGAGGAAGACTCAGGAATGATCGACTCTCCCGGGGTCACGTCTAAATCTTATCATCATTCTTTCAATAACTGACCTCTGACATTGATGAAAGTCTCCGGTACAGAGTTTGGCACAACAGACTCCAGTTCAATCCTTCGTAAACGTACTAGCTGTGTTCCTGTAGAAGAAGAGAAAGAGCAATAAACCTATGCTTCAAAGCTATACAGCCCAAACCTGAAATATTTAAAAAAAACAGAGCAAGTTTTGCCCTTCCCGATGCTTTTTATTGGAGGCAGTGTTAATTTTGGCACCTATTTTTATTTTAGTTTTAGTTTGAGTCTTTTAATTAAATGCATTTTTGTTTTAGTCACTTTTTAGTCATTTCAACCCTTTTTAGTCTAGTTTAAGTCGACAAAAACCCAAAACATTTTAGTCTAGTTTCAGTCCATAAAGTCATCACATTTTAGTCTTTACTTTTAGTCCAAGCATTTATTTTCTTGCCTAAATCTGGTACCAAATCATGGTAGTGTGTTCTCTGCACTCTGCCAAACCTGGGGTCCCTGCTTTCTACAGCTGAGAGGCAGAATAACTATAGATGCATTGTATTTTGACAGATTTACCCACAGTGGAGAAATATCACAGATTTTGAATGTCCGACAAAAACTACATTACATTTCAGTCTAGTTTTAGTCATCTTGCCAAAAACTAAACTAAGTTTTTTGTAAGTTTTAGTCGTCACAGATCTGTTTTTGTTAGTTTTAGTCTAGTTTTTGTCATGGAAAAAAAAAGAGCCAAAATGATTCAGCTGTCTACGAATAGTTTTAGTTGACAAAAATAACACTGATTGGAGGTTTACAGATTAACGTGGAATATGTCCATGCAATGGATATATGAAATAGTCTATCTGGAGTGTCAGGTCAGGCCAGTGCTGTTGACTGATATTTAAAGATTTAAAAGACATCAGGAGCAAAGATTTTATGAAATTTCGTCAAGTTCTGATAAAACTGGCGCTTTAGCAGCATCCACGCTTATGTCTTCTGCCATAATTGCACTGGTCTCTTGTTGCTGCTTGCTTACGTCACGACTCTGCTGCACCAGAGAGTACCACCCCTCGTTGCTGATTGGTCCTGTCCCTTTCTAATCAGCCTAAACGGTTCAGACAGGAGCTTTGCAAGATGGATTCACCAGCAAGAAACACAAAACACACGTATCTAGCTGCTATGCTAGCTAAAGGCCAATGTGGACCGACAATACAGCTTCAACATAAATTCATAGCAGAGGTACAAATACATCAGTTTTGCCATTAGCTGTAGCCACAAGAGAATAATGGAAGCTTAAGAGAAAATTTCTCAACTCAGGTTGAAACAAAAGACATAAACACCAAAATGGATAGAAGAAGAGGAAATCGTTGATCTTACCTCCCTCTGCAGACGGATTCAACACCACACTCCTAACCTCAGTCTTCTGCACTCCATCCATCTGTTTGGGTAACAAAATCATTACAGGCTGCTCTTTAGGACAGAAATCTTCACATTTTTAGTTTGGGCTCATATACATTTAATAGATAGGACTGTATACAGAATGCGAAATTTAGGAGAGAAAGTGGGAAACAAGGAGCCACAGGTTGGACTTGAACCCAGCCTTACACTTAGCAGCAATTAATCAGGTGCTACCAAACCACTTGGTCTATCAAGGTTTTCTTTTCTCTAAATCATATAAATGCTACAGATGTAAAACTATTGCTACACCCAAGGATGCTTCTTCTTAAATCCAGAACATGAACTTTCTTTATGTTGGCAAAAACAAAACCATTGTGATACCTTTAAACGTTTTGTTAATCATGAGTGACTCACCACCACCCGTAGAAACTTCTGGATGCGGTCTCCTCCCATCAAGTCTCTGCCGACCACCATCACCTCCAGAGGAAGCTTCCCCACCACCAGAGGCACGATGGTATACGGCACCGCCACAGAGGAGCCGGGCGCCAGCGTCAACTCCTGGGTGTGTCTGTCTTTGAAGGCGATGCTGCACATGCCTTCCGTCTTCATCAGCACCACTCTGACCTGGAGACAAACAGCAACAACACAATTTAATAAGAGTGGATTTGTTGAGGTTGATATAGCTGGGAAAGTGGTCAGTCACTTTGGTCTCGACTGAAATATCTCAGCAGTTTGGTGTGATGATATGAAACTTTTGGGGGAGGCTGACTGTGTTCAGAGGATGAGCGTCCAAGCTGGACAAACACCTGGGTGTAACGGTACATCCAACTTTGAACTGAAAGTCATGACTGTGGGTCCCTATGCACCAGTTGGACTAAAGCTCTGGGTTCTTCTATTCTCTAGTTAAGTTTCTAGTGTTTTGTCTTTTATTTTGTAGTTCTTGTCCCTTTTGTTCAATTTCTAATTGTCTTCCTGCCCTTGTGCCTGTGTTTCATCAATCTTTTGCTTGCATTTAGACTTGAAAATTAAGTATTTATCTTCCGATAACTGCTAGTTTTTGCAGACATAACAACAGACACTGTGTTTTTCTAAGCACCAAACTAAAGAGTAAGTCCATCTTACATGCAGATCATCGTATCCGTAGTTGTGGACCACAGCTTTTATCTCGACCTGCTCGTTCCTCGCCACTGAATACGGCAGCCTCAGGTCCACAAAGAAGTCCTTCCACGCTCTGACGTTATACGGTTCAGCAACACAGAAACCTGCAGACATCCAGGAACTCATCAGTGATTGGTCGTCTGCACATGTGCATGTACGTATCTGCTGTTCTGATGGTACTAGGATTATTTGAGTTTAGCAATTTGAAATTAGATCAGTTTACTAAAGGAGACAAATGTGATCAGACGTTGTCCTCTCTCTCCTCCTCTTACCTGTTTGAGCTGATGAGCTGACTGCCAGAATGCCCCACTCCGTGATGCTGTCAGGTAACGGGTGGTTCACATTCTGGGAGGCCAACCTGTTGAAAAAATGTTATATTATCACCAGTGAAGAGATTAATAGCTCATACCATAAGAGGGTGCAAGGGTCTAAAGAGGGTTAAGGGCCCCCTAAATCAACGCAGAAAGTTTTGGCACCCAGAGGCCCAAAAAAATCAAATAAAATACTGAACATTATTTCTTTGTGATTTCATATGTTAAGGTCATAGATATGATTATCATTGACAAACTCCATGCAACAGTTCATCAACATTGTGACAAAAGTCAATGACAAATTCAGATGGATTTATGAGTCAGAGATTCTTCATTTAGTCGAACACTGCTGTGCTATCTTCCTAACTTTGTTGAGAGTTGCATCTACAAATCAACAAATGTGACAGGACAAAAGTGGGCTAGGGATGGCAGCCAGCATTCTGAGAGCATTTCAAATGCAATGCTGCAAATTAAAGTCTTAAATTTCCTGCTGCAATTTCCTGTTTATAGTCAGAGAGCATGGAGGGACTTGTTTGTCTGCTGCAGTATTGAAGCTGGTGATAATTTTGGGTGTAACACTGATATTTATACTAGCTACTCATTTATTTTAAAAGGAGAGAGCACATCAATGAACATAAGTATAAAGGTAATATACGTTTATTTACTAATGCTCAAAAGTTTGAGATCACATGGATTTTTTCCCTTTGTATGTAAAAACTCATGAAATTAGTCTGAATAGGAAATACAGCAAATAAACTGAAAATTCTAACATTTGAGAGTTAGAAATAATGATCTTAATAAAAAATGTGCTTTAAACTTTGCCTTCATAGAAAAAACCCTTTTGTAGCAGTTACAGCCGTGCAGACCTTAGGCTTTCTAGCAGACAGTTTTAAAGATAAGCTAATGATGCTTCCTGGAGAATCTCCCACAAGATGGATTGGCATGATGGAGTCTTCCTTCATACCCTACAGTTAAGCTCCTCCCACAACAGCTCAATAGGGTTCAGATCTGAAGACTGTGCTGGCCACTCCATTACAGTCAGAATTCTGGCTGACTGCTTATTCTTTAAATATTTCATAGACATTTTGGAGGTGTGTTTGGGTCATTATCCTGTTATAGGATAGAATCGACCCCAAGCAGGGTATGGCATGGCATTGCAAAATCTTGAGAGAGCTTTCCTTCCCCAAGGTCCCTTCCACTCTTGACAAATCTCCTATTCTACCCCCAAGGCACCCCAGACCGTATTTTTTAATAAGGTGCCAAAAAGTGGGCTAGGAATGGCAGCCATGCAATGCCGTAGTGTCCTAAAATGTCCAAATTCTGGGAGTATTTCAAATGCAATGCTGCAAATTAAAATCTTAAATTTCCTGCTGCACTTTCTTGATTATAGTCAGAAAGCACAGAGGGGCTTGTTTGTCTGCTGCAGCATCGAAACTGGCGATAATTAGTGGGGATGCTGAGCATCCACACTATTGATATTCACGTTGGCCATTTTGTTTATTACTCTTCTTTCATTTCTTGACATGATTTGGAAAGAGTCAAAGAACTGTTGGGTTTGACAGTTTTTTTTCTGACCAACTAAAGCACACTGATTAAAAAATGGAGAATCCACAGATCTGCTAGCTAAGAATGACAGTGAGAGGCTTGAGCTTGTCCCTGGTCATAATACATCAGATAAAATTGTCTGTATGTGGACTCTTTCACTCACCCATCTCTGTCAGCCTGGCTGGGCAGGTCCACTTCCATCCACCAGGACTCGTAAAACTTGGACCGCAGAGACACCTCAGTCTCATCCAGATACTCCCACTCCTCCTCGTCCTCATACACATCATAACCGCCTACCTCCATCTCTTCCTCCACCGCTTCCTCTCTGGCTGCTGTCGTCACCACTTCTGTTCCTGCCATTTTGTTTACATTAGTGTAGCGAAAGTTTGGTTCAGGTGCTGCCAAGACAGGGGTCCATTCTGTATGAACATATGGATAATTAAGAGATAAAGAGTTAAGAGAACAGTCTTCAAATGTATCACCATCATAACTCATAATCAGGAAGTCAGATGTTGAGTTTTAACTTTCATTGCTCTGTAAAAAAACATGGAAAAAAGTGATAGAGATGTGGGAATTACCAAAATTATACTTGGTAAGGGGTATTTTTCGTGTAGATACATCTATTGATCCAAATGGCCTGAAGGCGACCAAAGATGGTCTTGGTGGAGCTGTGGTGGTAGGTGGAGCTGTGGTCATGGGTGGTGGGGTGGTAGGAATCTCCGTGTCAAACTCCTGGTTCCTGTATGTGGCGCAGCAGTAGCGGAAGGCCCGGATGCACTCCCAGCCCTCTGTGATGTAGAGGGAGCGTCTGGTGCAGGAGTACGGCATGGGGATCTCCCTCAGGCCATCCTTACAGCAGCGACGCTGCAGCTTCTCTTTGTAATAATCCTCTGGAGACAGAGAAGGAACCAGGAGACAGTCATCAGTACTAATAAACCTAGTCAACAAGGTAGGGATGTGTTACATGAATTCACCACTGGATACCTCAAACCCAATATAGAGTACATCCATGCAGCAGCCATTGAATACAGTACACTCACATCGTAGTGTGAGCCAAACAACACCTCAGTGAGAGCAGGACACTCACCCAGCTGGGCTTTACGTTTCAGCAGCTCAGCAGAGCGCCTCCTTCTGCTTCTGCCTGGGCACTGCAGGGCTGAGGAGAGAGAGGAAAAACATTGTTAACCTTCATACTGTCGTTGTGTTTGATCTGTGTGTCTCTAATTTAGATTTCTGTATTATTGCCTCTATGTTTAATCCCACCCAGATGAGGGTAAGGAATGAAAATGAGTTGGAAACTGAGGAAAGTGAGAATGTTAAAGCTCTGAATGAACCTGTACATAAAGTCTATTATCAGGCCTGCTCACAGAATTGACTGAGCCCCTGAAAATCTCAGTTAATGGGTCAGACATCGTTGTCATTTATTGATATCAATATTTAAGTTAATCCAGTATCAAAAGTGCTAGCATCGTTTCTAACAATTATCTAATTTAGGAGCTTTTATTGAGTTCTAATGATGAAAATATTTATCTGTGGTCATTTCAAACTCCTTTTTTAACACCTTTCCAGCTAAATTTGTACTTTTTCTACTTTATGAGTCTTTACTCTGCTTCCTTTAACCCATTGTTGCCCATGTAAACTGTTTTTGCCACATTTAACCCAATTCTTGTTCTTCTTTTTTATTTTTGTTTTTATCTTTTACCTATTTTAGCCCATTTTGCCACTTTAAATCAATTCAAATCAATCACAACCAAATTTTGTGACTTTAGAACCCATTTCAGCACTTTTTCACCATATTCACCACTTTTCTGCCTTTTTCTTCCTCTGTTCACCCATGTTTGCCACTTTAACCAGTTTTTTTTTCTTTTTTTGCAGTTATTGATTATTTTCACCCATTTTGAACCCCTTTTTATTACAGGTTCTTGCCAGTTTTTGTCTATTTTAACAAATTTTGCCCTTTTTTGCCTCTTTTACAAATCTTTTTTAACCACTTTAGGACTCCTTTTCATCATTTTCCTGCCTATTTTCTTCCTATTTTTACCAACTTTTGCCACTTTTGGACCCATTTACACCACTTTTTCACCCTTTATAACCAATTTTTCTGCCCATTTTTTTTTCTCTTTTTACCCATTTTTTCATTTATGTGCTTTTTTTCCCTTAAAGTTGTCTCATCTTCTTCTACTTTAGTCATATTTTAATGGTCTAGCCAGATCACATTTATGAGTAACACCTTAAATTGTAATAGAAGCTACATCATCTCATCCATTTAACTGCATACATTTGCTCATTTGTTAAAAGATAAAATAGAGCTTAACCACACCTGATAAAATGTGGTAACCCTGAAATTCTGAGTCTTATTTTACCGATCAGTCTGAGGTGTGCAGATACCTTGTCTGGTTGGGGTTTTCAAGCCGACGCTAGAGGAGAAGAGCAGCCCTGCGTCTGAGAACACTGCTCTGGGATCACTGCCTCCACCACGGGTGCAGCCGAAGTCTCTGTGCTCCACCACGTCCCAGAGCTGAGGAGAAGGACCAAGCCAGTTCAAAACTGAAGGTTATCTTCAGATTAAACACTAACTCATGCACTAAATGTACAGGTACTGTATAAATAGGTACACATACTTAAAAAGACATCTGAGACATTTGTAGGGGCCATGCAATGGGTGTCCAAAATGACACCAGCTACCATCTGCAGCTGATGGAGTGTTTTCCTGTGTGAACAGTGTTTCTTTAAACACTTGGCTGCTGAGTAGCAGCTCTGTTTGAATGCACAGAAGAAGACATGCAGCACCATCTTTAAGGTTTTGTATATATTACCACTGCTACTCCTCTTGAGGTGAAGAAGGGAGCCATTTCATAAAAATATTAGCTCATTTTGAATTTGATGGAAGCAATACATCTCAAAAAAGTAGGGACAGACCCATGTCTACCACTGTGTAGCATCCCCTCTTCTTTTAAAAACAAATAAGAAACGTTTAGGAGGTGAGGGGAATGGTTGCTGGAAGTGAAAGAACTGGACTGCAGAAAGGCCAGTTCAGGACCTGGACTCCTACCATGAACCAGCAACTGTGCTAAGATAACAGGCTGGATGGTCCCTTTCCTCTTCAGTTTGCAGGACACTGTGTCCTTGGTTTCCTAAAAGAATTTCAAATGTTGATTCATCTGACCCCAGAACAGTTTTCCATTTTGCCTCAGTCCATTTTAAATGAGCTTTGGCCCAGAGAAGATGGCGCTGTTTCTGGTTGCTGCCATCAAACTCAGAATGAGCTCATATATTTCATGAAATGGTAAAATGTCTCAGTTTCAACATGTGATATGTTGTTTACATCTTCATTTGAAACAAATATGGGTTTATGAGATTTGACAGTCATTGCATGCTGTTATTATTTACATTTTACACAGCGTCCCAACTTTTTTGGAGCTGGGTTGTTTTTAATTTTTCCAGTTTTGTTCTATCTATGTGATAAAGATGATGTTAGGGATAGTTCCAGACCTTCCTCTGTGTGAGTCTGTCCTTGTTGAGCAGAAACACGGCGTTGTCCACGGCGACCATGCTGACCTTTGCCCCTGGATCTCCTCTGACCTGAAAACTCAGCATCTTTCCAGGCCTGTAGTCCCGATGAACACCGTTTACCGGCCCTACGCTCAGCTACCAGAGGAATAATGACAGAAGCATTTATAACCAACACATAATAAAAAAAAAACTTTGTAAGCACCAATCACCAGTGACCTGATAGATGTGGCAAGACAGATTCATCCAATCAAACAGCAGCTTTCATTCTGTATAGGTACAATTTAACATCTTTATTGATAAGAGTAATGCATACGGGCACTTTGTCTGAATGATTCTGGGTGAAAACATCAAAATAGATAGTAATGGACAGGAAAGACAGGGTCATAAGGGATATAAAAGCTTAAAATACAAAACCCATACAGTTTAATTATTTTATAGATATCAAAATTAATGTATATTTGGTCTGTATGGCAAATTTTCATCTGACACTGAATCTGCTGCAGACATGACAAGCAATCAAATACAGAAAAGATATGAATAATATTCTTCTGAATTCTTGACTTGAATAGATCATGGAGAGACATCAGCATTATTTTTAGTCTGTTTAAGTAGATAAAAACTTTTAGAGCCTGAGAGTTCATGTAGATAAGCCCCCATAGTACAACTTTTAGACAAGTTTACAGCTTACACTGTAACCTGGAGAGGAAGAGTCACATTACTTTTCTTACATGTTATTGATAAAATAAAAGTAAACCTGCTTGAGTAGTTTATTTTAATTTTTTTAATTTTAAAAACTTGATCAAAATAGGTGTGAAAAATCAGAGATTCATTTTTGAAACCATATCATCAGCCCTATTTAGTAGATCATTTTGTTGTTGTAACAATAATTATTGGTAATAAATCATCTGCTATTGGAAAGCCTGTTTATTGCCCTTCTAAATGGTGCCACATTTGTGAGGATCATGTGTTTGTGGGATGAGCAGCAGAGCTGTGTATGGGGGTTGCGCCCACATACATATTCATACACATTTTATAACCCGACAGGGAACTAAATTCCCCAAAGGTATCTAAAATTTGAGGAAGAGAAGAAGTTACCTCGTCAAAGCAAAGCAAAATGTCATCAGCATACAATGAAATGGAATGTGTGGTATCATGAACAGTGATGGGAGTGATAAATGGATGCTGACGAATTTTCTGAGCGAGAGGCTCTAATGACAGAGCAAATAAAAAGGGACTCAGTGGGCAGCCTTGCCTACAAGACCGGTTACTTGATCTGATCTGATACCATTTGTGCTGATCATTGCTGTTGGGTTATTGTACAACAATTTAACTAATTTGGTGAAACTGGTACACAATTGAAAACGCTGCAGGACTTCCCATTAATAATCCCACTCTAGCAGATCAAAGGCCTTTTCTGCGTCAAGGCTACAAACAGCACACAGAGAAGGTACACAGCCAAAATATTCACAAGACCTCAGTGAAAAATGACCCATCTGGACCAGTATGTCCATAATGACACCAGAGGGTGACGCAGCATGAAGCTGACTTTGACTTTTCCTGCTCTTAATTTAAAGAAGAAGGAGGGAAACACTGAGAAATGTTCACTCACCCCTCCAACGCAGGAGTCGACCACATCCACCCAGATGGAGTCGGACACCACTTCCCCTCGCTCGCTCCAGGTGTAGTAATACGCCACAAAACGGAAGGAAGGAAGCATCTCCGGTGTGACCGTCAGTCCAACGCTGGTGAGTAACTGACCGCTCACATCTATGCGCTCAGCAAGAATGATTTTACCTTTATTCACCACCTGGAGAAAGAAGAAACTTTTAGCTTTATACATCCTTTTTAAACATATTTTTTTATGAATTTATTCTCAATCATAACTCTTTTAATGAAGCCAACCAGCAAAGCTTTCACTCATTCACAGCACTTTAAGAGTGAAGATAAACATCTTGAACCTTGAACTTTGAACACTGTTTGAGGTGTTTGAGACTAAAGGTGTGGAAAGTTCTGGAGACATGCTCACCATATAAGTGATTTGTTTAATGAGTGCCCTGGTGGCGTCGTCTCCTGTGCTTATGCTCAGCTTCAGAGACAGTCTTTCTCCCACAGACACCGTGTTGGTACCCGTCGAGATGTAGAGGTAGTTGGGCTGCTGGCGGCTACGGCTGCGGTACAGGGGGATCATGCTCTGGTGTTTGGCCTGCTGTTCAGGTCGTAGACCGGCCTGGGTGGTCTCCGCCTGGACAAAAACAGACAAAGGAAGGCCAGTGAGTCAAGTCTCTTGGCTCAAAACTCAAAAGGGATTGAAAAAAGAAGTTAAACAGTAAGACCAAAAAATATCGCATTTGATATAACCTTTAAAAAAAGAACCTCAAATACCTCTTGAAATGCTCCAAAACAACTATACTGTCATCGGAACTGTCCATCCTAAAAATAGGATATCATGTAAAGGATCGTTTTTTTCTTCTAATTAAACAAAAAGTTAAACATCCTTGAGGTTCATCAGATACAAAGTGAAATAATCCAAAGATTTTTTTGGTTTTAATCTTGATGCTTATCATGAAACACCAGTCAAAAAGAACTTTCTGGTCAGGATTACTTCTACATGAATTCCTGCATCAGTGTCGTGAAGCCTTCAGCTCATCTGTATGCTGAGCCTGGTGTCTCTCCTCCTACAGGTCCTCTATGAGGTTCAGGAATCAGACACAGTTATACCATGGTCAACCAACCAGTTTCTGGTGGTTCTGGTTTCACTGTGGGAAGGTAGAAGGAAATCAGTATCTCCATAAAGCTCCTCAGCAGATGGAAGCATGAAAGTCTCTAAAACCTCCTGGTAGATGGCTGACAACGTGGAGTCGGGACTTGATAAAGACCAGTGGACCAACAGCAGATGACATGGACCCCAAAACCATCACTGACTGTGGAGACTGGAAAACTCAAATCTCAAGCAGTGAAGAATTCTGGTCTTCAGATATTCCTCCAGACTCTGGGACCTCGATTTCCAATGAAATACTACATTTTCTTTCAACTGAAAGAGGACATTTGACCAGTGGGACCACAACAGTCCTGTTCTCCCCCTTAGCCCAGGTAAGACTCTGATTGCGTCTGTGGTTCAGGATTGGTTTGCAACCAGGAACACAACACTTGTAGTCCATTTCCTTGACCCGTCAGTGTGGTGGTTCTTGATCCACGGACCCCAGCCTCAGTCCAGTCCTTGTGGAGCTCCCCTGAGTTCTTGAATCTGCTTTGTTTTACACTCCTCTGAAGGCTGAGCTCATCTCTGCCCCTAAGTCAACTTGCCATGCTCTGATATAGTGTCTAAGGACAGCCTGACCTCGCAGCAGTGACCTTCTGTGGCTTACCCTCAATGACTGGATGTCTATGATTGTCCTTATCAGGTCAGCAGTCTTCCCCATGACTGTGGTTGTGTGTGCTGAGCCAGAATGAAGGCTCAGGAAACCTTTTGCAGGTGTCTGGAGTCCAGGGGCGGATTTAACATTTTGTGTCCAAATGTAAAATGCAAGTTTGGGCACCAGTGTGGCTTGGTGGGTAGAGCAAACGCCCATGAGCAGATGCTGTTGTGCTTGATGCACTGGTTGCAGGATCAGTCCTCTGTCTCGGCGCATGTTTGTTGCATGTCTTCCCCGTTCTCTTGCCTTGTGTTTCCTGTCTCTCTTCAGCTGTCCTATCTGAATAAAGGCAAAAATGCCCCTCTCCAAAACTAATCTTTAACAAGATATAAATATGCAAATTTAACTTTTGAACTAAATAAAAAGGGGAAAAAATCACAATATTCTACTTTTAGATGTATATCCAAACTGCACAGTTAACATGGGCTACAAGTCACTGTTATGGTCTATCATTGATCAATGTAGAGATGCACTGCTGTTTTTATGCTGTCACAATCAGGTGAGGAAAGGCCGTCACAATAAAAGTCTTCAAAAGGTTTATTTTGTCTGCAGCAGCCCTGAGCATGGAACTATTATAACTATTATTACATAAAACAGGGTTGGAGCCAGAAGAGGTGAATATCTGGGACTTCTGGGTGCATGCTCCTGGCTGACTTTTATCCCTGTTGGACACATATGTGTTTGATTTTTAAGCCAAAAAAATGCCAAGAGCCAAACAATCTCAAGCTAGATGTAGCTTTGTAATGTTAAAAATGAAAGCAAAAAACAGAGACATCAATAAACTAGAAAAGCACTCAGAGAGTGCAGACCTCCACCATTAGCCCTGTCTCCCAACAGTGAAGAATCCTGACGGTAATTTGCCGATTACACCCTCCCTGGTGGGGTGGAGACACGGTGAGAAAAAGCATTGGCTTTGCTACGTGTGGACTGTCATGGCGGAAGCACCCATGGTCTCACTGGATGACTGGAAGTCATGGCAGAGGGTGAATATTCCTCTATTCCTCCCAGCATTGTGAGTATTCTTGCTACAATTCACTGTCTTTCTCTCTGTTACGCTCCGACTCGTCTCCTCGACCAGGCATGCGTCTTTCAAACTCTATAAACTCCAAAACTTTGAATAGAAACACACCCAAAAATGCTGCTGGGATTGAAGTTACTCATGACCACCATCTCCTGGTGCAAAGTGGTAACAGCGCAGACCCTTGCCATCAGCCCTATCTCCCAATAGTGGATTTTCCTGGATCCAGACGGTGATCCAGATCAGTCCCAAAATCTAATCAGTTCTTCCTTATGCCATTTCTGACATTCCCTGAAAATTTCATCAAAATCCGTCAAAATTTTTTGAGTTATGTTGCTAACAAACTAACAAACTAACAAATGAACAAACCCACCCTCATCACATAACCTCCTTGGCGGAGGTAATAACAATCAAACAGCAAAAGGGTAAAAACTAAGACATTAAAAAGATTATAAAGGCTCTCTCAGTGAGGATGAAGCATGCAGTTGTTCTTACACTGATGGTTTGTGGGCGCTGATCGTTCGGCATGTTGATGGTGACTCTGGCGGTGCCTGAGAGGATCAGAGGTGTGTCTAACATGCTGACTTTCACAGGAACGTTACGAGCCGGAGAACCGTCATGGTGGCTCACCTGGATCTGGACAGGACAGGGGAAATTCAGAGTGAATTCACTGACTCTACAGCTGCTCTGGAGGAAGCACAGACTACCAGGAGAATCTTCTGCTTTGTGACTGAACTCTTTAGTTTGACAACAAAAACCAGAGCCATTTTCACAGAAACACAAATATTAAGTTTGAGATGGTGTCATAGAAGCCAGTTCTTACTGTAAAGTCAAAGGGCAGGCTTGGTTTGAAGTGTGTTGGCATGTCTTTGAAGGATAACACGTAGGGAGACTCCACAATTTTAATGCCCGTCTTCTCTGCTTCAACTAGATCACTGCCTGTACCGAGGAAAAAAAGCCACAATAAAAAAAAAAACCTGGGTATTTATTTGATTTTATATGAATAACTAGGGTATTTTCAATAGCAGCTTTAAAACAGAAGGTTAAAAAATGATTTAACAGACAAAGCAAAGACAGAAACCCAGGACGATGAAAAAAATTAGGATGTACAAGTCAGGCCTAACAGAGAGGAGGTTTAAAAAATATAAACAAAACTCAAGAACAAAATCTGTATTGACAAGGTCAATAAGAAAAATGCAAATAAATTCACCTACCATAACCTTCCATGTGTAATTTATACAGACATTTTCAGTACAAAAATTCAACATTGGAGATAAAAGAACTGTACTAAACCCTGATGAACCGGTGTGGTCATTCTTTTGTTTTGTGAACAGCTTGTCCCACATTTCCCTAAAGTTGCATGACCAGGGTCTGAAAGGACACCCGGTTAAAGATTACACTGTTACACATCCAGCCTGCATGTCAGCAGTGGGGGTTTTCAGATGACACAGTTTATCTGTCCTGTGTTGAGAAGAATAAACAGTGGTCTGATTGCAACATTTTCAGGATTTTGGTCTTTCTGGACTGTGGTTCAATGAACAAAGTAAACACATGACTAGAGGCAGAAACACAGAGAGCAGCTCCACATGTCTGAGCACAAGAAAAATAACTATTGATTTAAATGACACCCATGTTTGACTCATATGTGTTCTGATTTGTTGTACAGTTGACTTTGAGTCATCTCCTGTGTCACTCACCGGACTGAGTGAGCACCGAGGCTTTGACGTACACAGAGTTTCCCACCAAAGACCTGAAGTTAGGATACGCTGTTTTTATCTCCTGCATGTTCAGAGTCACAACTCCTCCATCCAGCTGCAGGAGAGCAAGAACACAGTTATTTCAGAGGGTATGAGACATACTATCCTCCTTTAACAACACTTTTCAAAGTTGGTACACTGTGTAAAATATAAATAAAACAAAAATTGCTTCCAAATCTCCTAAACCCACATTAATTTATGGTAGAACATATCAGATGTTGAAACTGAGACATTTTACCATTTCATGAAAAAAAAAACAAGCACATTTTCAGTTTTATGGCAGCAACACATCTCAAAAAAGTAGGGACAGGGCCATGTTTACCCCTCTTCCTTTAACAACTGTCTGTAACATCTGGGAAGTAAGAAGACTAGATGGAATGAAAGGGCTAGACTGCAGGCAGACCAGTTCAGGACCTAGACTGGATGTGGTATGTGGTTCAGCACTGTCTCACTAAAATAGTCAAGGCCTTCCCTGACAGAGACATTGTCTGAATGGGAGCATATGTTGCTCTAAAACCTCTCTCTACTTCTCAGCATTGATAGTTCCTTTCCAGATGTTAGAGCTGCCCACATCATAGGCACTAATGCAACCCCATACCATCAGAGATGCAGGCGACTGAGCCAGAAGAACAAGCTGGAGGCTCCCTCTCCTCTTTAGTCCACAGGACACAGCGTCCCAATTTAGATTAATCTGACCACAGAACAGTTTTCCATTTTGCATCATCTTAAATGAATTTTGTTCCAGAGAAGACGGCTCTGTTTCTGGATCCTGTTCACATATGGCTTCTTCTCTCCATGATCCAGCTTGAACTGTCATTTGTGGATGGCACAGCCAACTGTGATGACAGACAGTGATTTCTGGAAGCACCAATGCAGTGATTTCCAGTATGGAATCATGCCTGTTTTTGATACAGTGGCCTCTGAGGGTCCCAAGATCACCAACAGCCAACCTTGACCTTTGGTCTTGTCCCTTTCCCACAGATTTCACCAGATTCTCTGAATCTTTGATGATATTATGCACTGTACACAGTGGGATATTCAAAGTCTTCGCAATTTTTATTAGGGCTATTTTCTGAAATTGTTTCACAGTTTAAGACCCAGTTTTTCTCAGATTTGTAAACCTCTGCTCATCTTAACTTCTGAGGGACTCTGCCTCTCTAAAATGCTCCTTTTATACCCAGTCATGTGACTGAGCAGCTGCTAACCAGCCTAACTAGTTGCACAATGATCCTCCAGTGCTTTTCCAGTCACCCCATCCCTACTTTTTTGAGATGTGTTGCTGCCATCAAACTCAAAATGAGCTACATTTTTCACGACATGTTACAGTTTATCAGTTCCAACATCTGCTGTGTTATTTAGGTTCTCTTGTCAATAAAGTATGGGTTTATGAGATTTGCAAACTATTGCATTCTGTTTTTATTTACATTTTACACACCGTCCCATCTTTTTTGGAATTGGGGTTGTACAACAAATCTCAATTTGACAATAAAATCTTTGCTCCGATGTCTTTTAAATATTTAAACATCAATCAACAGCTGAATTTCAGTCTCAAGGAGAGTTCAGTCTTAATCCTGCAGACATTCAGCCTTTAAAGCTCATCATCTCAGTCTTCCAGTTCCATATGACCGCTATGGTGAAGTACTGGCAAACAAATCATGTTTATGCAATAAGCCCAGCACCAAACAGTAAATTTAGAGCAAGTAACTGAAGGAGAAAGATGAATATTTAGCAGCCTCAGGCCGGATATTTGTTTTATTGTTGGTGGAGCCCAAAACTGGACTAAAGGAGATAAAACACAGTTGGCCCCTTATTTCCGACAGGTGTACTTCCTAAAGTGTTTGTTCCCTGAACAGTGGCAACAAGGAAACAGCTGGGTTCAGGAAAATCCCATCCGCTGGTGCAGTGAAGTGACTTACGTCTGAAACCTGCTTCACTGACGGCAGCCTTCTCATCTCATTGTTGATCTTCACTCCAAACACCACGTAGGCTGTCCCCTGCACCGGTTCTCCATACAGGTACCTAAAACAACAGGCAGCAGTCTCTCTCTCTTTCCCTTTGTCTAAGAACAAGTCAAGAATGAGTCTGTGAGTGTTCTGACCTTGCTGAGACCTCCACGCTGAGCTCAGTGTCGTCCAGGTTGAGGAAAGACTTCCTGGGCGTTAAGGTGACATTGAAGGCAGGAAGCACTGGAAGAACAACAGGCCAAGAAAATCAAAAATTGCATACATGCAGAACTGTCCAGCTACTTTCCAATAGTTTGACACCGGGAGCTGAAATAAAATGCAGTGTCTACTGGATTAGATGGTTTCTGGCATATCAGAGGATAAAAGGATAAAAGGAAGACCAGCCGAACATGACCTACCGTATTTCTTCACCACAAAGTTGGCGGTGAATGTGTTCTGCTGCCAGTGGTCAAACTTCGCAATCACCTTCCAGGTGCCTTCTCTGCCACAGATAGACGGCCATAACAGAGATAGTTAAAGCACCATGAATTAATAAAATCAGAGGGATCATTATTTCACACCACAGGAATTTAAATATGAGACCATATCACTGACTAGTTCAGGTACAGGGGAGCTTTGGCCGTCCAACACAGCAGATTTTCACACAGTTCATTCTAAATGGGAAGTCAAGTGAAGTACGTTGTGATTTCATAACTTTGTGTACAAGAAATCCCAGGATGATCCTCCATGATTGGCTGGACTTTCTTGGTCTGAATCAGGATCCTATTAGTCACACTAAACCACCCCAAAATGCATTGCATCCTTCAGATGATCCAATAACGGAGCTAACCAGCCAGCTAATAAGCAGCAAATAAAAGAAACTCTGCTGTGATCAATTTTAGATGTCGTATTAAAAACATTCAATCAAATGTGTGGCTCTATCAATAATGACATTTTAGATTCATCAATTAATCTACCAAGCATGATTTTGGTCCGTTAGAGGAAGCCAGAGGCATGCATGGAGAGAACATGCAAACATCTCCAACCACTGCTCCACCGTGGAGCAACACATCACAAAACCATCAAAACCTTGTAGCAGTGCAGCACAGAGGAGTCTAAAGGAGGCTGGCCTTCACAAACATCCACTGACAAACATCAGTCAGTACATCTTAATTTCATGACAGGAGACTGGTGATGAAGATGAGCCAAAATGATCTTACTTGACAATTTCAGAAAGAGAGAACGAGTCTTTATAGACGCCATCAGCAGCTCTGGTCCTGGCGATCTGTTTAACCACCACACCGTCCGCGTCCTGAAACACACAAACAAAAACTATTTACCTACAAGAGAATCCAGCAAGGCTTTACAAGACCACCCACAATGGGGGGAACTTTCTGGGGCTGATGGGGGGCAGGAAAATCATGATCCATTGTAAAGTTAGTCTGTGATGACAATATTTTATATATAACTGGAAAAGTAACTTTTATCAAAGCAATAAACATGACTTTTATTTATTCATGCTGTAGTACAATAAAGCCTTTCTTTAAAAAAAAATGTAAACCTCTTTTCTTAAACAGAATGACCTTTTTTTGGTCATGTTAACAATGTGGACGGGAGCATGGACTGAACACTGGGGACGTAATTTCAGACTTCTAAGCTAAGCCATGATTTTCTCTGTGTAGAGATGCCAGAGAATAAAGAAGGAACTGAGACAAATTTAAGGGTAAAATAATAAAATAACTGCAAAAATGGGTAAAAAGTGGCCAAAAATTAGCAGGAAAGGAACAGGGGTTAAAGAGTGGCAAAAACTGGCACAAAAGTGTCAAAAAGGGTGAAAAGAGTCAAAAAAGGGTAAAACAAAGCAGCCAAAATGGGAAAAAAAATAGCAGGAAAGCAAGTGAAAAGGGGTCCAAGAGTGGCAAAAATTGGGCAAAAACTATCAAAAAGGGGTTAAAAGAGTCCAAAAAATGGGCAAAAGGTATCAAAAATGGGTTCAAGTTGGCAATAATGGGTAAAAAGTGTCCAAAAAAAAGAAGAGTTACAGCGGAAGGAGGCAAAAAAAAGGTCAAAGAGTGGCAAAAATGGTTTTAAGACCGGCAAATAGGGATAAAAGTGGCAAAAATGGGACAGTATTTTCATAAGGAAGCAACAAGTATTATAAATGGGTTAAAAACTGGTTAAAAATGAAAAAAATATTTGTAAAAAATAAGGAAAGACTGGTAAAAATGCTGAAAAAGTGGTAAAAAGGGGTTAAATAGAGACAAACCCATCAAAAATGGGTTACAAGTGGCAAAAATGTTCCAGACATGGCCCAATAAAGAGTTGAACAGCAATAAATAGTCACAAAAATTGGCAGAAGTGTCAAAAAGGGGTTAAAGAGTCCAAATAAAAAAGGTAAAAGGTGGCCAAAAATGAAAAAGTTATCAGGAAAGGAGGTGAAAAGGGGTCGAAGGGTGGCAAAAATGGTTTTAAGACTGGCAAAAAAGGGACAAAAAAAGTGGCCGTTGCAGATACGTTTTCTGCTTTAAATAAAGAATCATATATCCAACTAAAGAAGGATGTTTTTACCTGGATGTCGATGGTGATGGAGCTGTCAAAAGACTTAAAAGACGGAGAGGACACAAAGGCTCTGAACTGAACTGAGAACAGAGAAAAAAAAATACATAATCTGGTTTAAAAACTGTTCAGTTCAGTCTGACTCATCCCTTTTTTATATCTACATGGCAATGTGGTGACTCTTCAGCTCTCACCCCTGTCTCCAGGGTTGTAGATGGGTTTGTCGGTCTGGATGAAGATGTATCCTGAGTGAAAGGAGACCATCATTGTCCTCTCCTCGGTGTGAAAGTCTCCAAATCTCACTGTCAGGTACACAAACTTGTTCTTCTTCTCATAGCGGTTCAAGAGTTCAGAGGAGAGCTGGGACAGAAAAAGATGCAGGATAACTTAGAAATGGAAGCTCTGATAAAATCAAGGGGTCTTCTTTATGTCTGTGGGAGCGATAAGCCATGAAAAATGATATTAAAGCAAATGTCAAATCATTCATTTGTAAAGTCCTCAGTGATTTACCTGAATGGATTTGAGTGTGTGGTATCCGTTCTCCTGATTAAGTGTGGCGGTGTCCTGCAGCAGCATGACGCTCTTGGTGAAGTCCTGGATGGAGATGGAGACGGTGACTGGGCTGGCCACAGTGTCCGCCTCCAGGTAGATGTTCTCCTGACTGTCTGTCCTCAGCAAGTCTGGAGCCACCAGGGTGAATCTACAAGAACCAAACCCAACAAGAGGCTGAAGATGTGTTGGTTTATGATGTAGGAATATAAAGAACATAGGTGTAAACTTCAGTTACAACAATCATTAAAGCATGTTAAAAAGACACAATAACTACAAACTCCTCTGAAGTAAAAGTCTACCAACAGTAGACTGTGTTCAGTTCTGGTGTTCAGGACTTTTAAAGGGAGCTCTGATGGACTGAGATGGAGTAAAAGTTTGGTGATACCCATGAACACTAAATCTATGTTTATTTTAAGTGTTATGATTTCATGTTTCTTTCCATTTATAGTTGCTAAAAGAATCAAGCCGTACCTTTGAGGATTTTCAGAAGGGGCCGATGCTCTTGATATGCTATGAATAAACAGGACAGGTAGTATGAATGTTAGTTATTACACACTAATGCAAACAAACAGACATGTGGTCACGTCTTCTGTCACTTTGTAGGGACAAAAATGAGTCTAAAACCAAGCAGAGAGGAGGGGTAGTGGTGTTCAGCTAAGATTACAGGGTGAAAGACGACAGTTCAGCACATACAAAAGACATTAAAAGAAATGAAAACCCTCTTACAACAATAAAAAAATATTTGGAATAAAACAGAACGAATTTTACAATAACTGAACTGTGTTGAAAGGGACAATAAAGCATGTGATTGATGCCATAGAAAAACATTATTTATGGACCTTAATTAATTGTGATTAATACATTAATGCGACACCCTTGATTTAATCTGTTTCAAAAATATATGTATACAAATATAAACTGTTTCATCGTTTCATCTTCTCTTCAGTTTCATGAAAATGTTAAACTTAAAACATTTCTCTAAATGTTTTAGCTCTTTAATTATTTCTAACATTTATACACATTTATGTGTTTCTCAAAATGTTTTAGTTTTTTAAAATATTTTTTACATTTACACAAATCTTTGTGTTTCTCAAAACATTTTTTAGTTGTTGAATTCTTGTTTGTTTTACAAATATTTAGCAGGGCCATTTGAAAAAAATAATCAGGTGAAAAGGATCTGATTATTTTTGAGAAATAACTTAATAAAATTATTAAGATTATGAACTCACGAAAAGTTAGATTTATGGATGTAAAAAACAACCTGAATCAAGACTTTCTAAACTCGCTCCAAGTTTATTTTCAATACAAAAAAAATCTAAGATTTTTAGAGAAATAAACTCTAAAAACTGATAGATAAGAGTCATCTGTCAGTGTGTTGTTTTCACATCTTACTGCATTTTTTTTTCACAACTTTTTCAGAACATTACATCTTCTAAACTCCATGGTTATTTTCTTATTGTAAGATAAAGATGTTTTATATTTTGAAATCCTGAGTTTTCATCTTAACCTTAGAGCTTACTTGGCACTTATCCATGCCACAGGCACACCCCGTATAATTTTCTTGGTAACTTTTGAGCCCTTAGTTGTAGACATATACTTGTTTTTCCTCTGAAAGCGCTCCATTTTTCTTTCTAACGATATATCCCATGTTTGCTCTTACAGAATGCTTTCTAGTGAGTCTGGGACTTGGCTGAATTTCTGGGGTCTTAAAAAACTTAAATCAACACCAATAACACAGATTTTGAATGTCTTTTTATCCATTTACAATCCATTTTTAATCGTTCCAGCAGTTAACCTGCCACCATATTGTCTTTGTATCCCAGAAAGCATTGTGACTGGGATGTGACAAGCTGTTCGGTCATCACGTCATGCTTTGCTGAACAGGGCATGTGCACAGACTTATAAACTGAAGTAAAGAGCCTGAATAACTCATAATAGAGAGAAAAAGACACAGAGAGGCTGGGACGTGTCCCCCAGAGTCACTGCATATTAAGCAGTGACTCAAAGTCCCGAAAGCGCGTGGACTTTATTTTGTAAAAATGTGAATATTTTGAAAACTTTTTGTCACAGAATTGTTTTTATTCTTTAGTCTCAGAGAGATGGGAGAACAAGTCTGTGCAAAAAATACATTCATTAAGTCATAAATATAGTCATGAATATTTACTGTGTTTAATACACAAAAATCTCGAGTTTTAATTTGATTTTTTTTTTAAGTCCCATAACTTTTTTGGGCATTACTGCAGCACACCTGAAGAACAGGAAGTTTAGAGTTTGACTGTGCACCACAGGGTTAATGTTTTACAGGCTTTTTAAGACAAGACGTCCAGGAGAGATACACTGGTGAAAAAATTAGCTTTGAGCTCTAAGGGTTAAGGTTGGACTTCTGACACTTAAAAACGTTGAGGTTTTCTTGTAATTTTACCACTTTTTAAACTTGGAAATTTGAAGTTTCTAATCGTAAGTTTACAACTTTTTATTCTGTGGGCTTTTGATATTTATATCATAAGATAACAACTATTAAAGCTTGTAATCTATTTTTTCTATAAGTTAACATCTTTTTAGCCGTTAGAACTCAAAAAATTTAGTTTTTACCTTATGTTTACAACCTTTTAAAACATAGTTTTTTAGTTTCATCTCAAAGGATACAACATTTTAATAAACTAGTTTTTAAGTTATTTTTTTTTCAGTAGTAAGATTAGAAGATAGAAGATAAGATTATGATTTTAAAACTTGATAATTCAAGTTTTGAGCATAAAGTTTATGGCTTATCAACAGTGAAAGTTCGAGTTTTTTTATTGTCATTTTTTAATTTTTGTTTGTTGTTGATTTTTTTTTTTGTAGCAGCTTTACACCTCAGACTAGAAAACTAGAAAATTGAGAAATTTAATGGTAAGTTGATAACTTTTTAAATAAAATTTTGATTTTTTAAAATTTCTATATCATAACAACTCTACAATCTATGTTTTTCAGATGTTTACACAATTTTCTAGTTCTTTCTCACAAGTTTTGAAACTTTTTAATAGTAACTTTATGACTTTTAAACTAGAAAACAGAGGGTTTAATCATAATTTTACAACTTTTTAAACCAAAAACATTTGATTTGTTTTAGATTGACAGCTTACTAAATCCCACAAAGTTTGGTTTCACTTTAATGTGTGACTTTATGATTCTAAAACAAATTCAAGTATTTTTTTTTCTGCTCAACATTCATGGATCCTCTTCATTGTTTTTTTTATTTAATGGTCCTTATACACCATCATAATGTTTCATCAATCATTCATTTTCTGAGAAAATTTAAATTCAAATGCATATGAGATTTTATTTTTAAAGCTGCATTTACAGTGTGTTTTGTTTTCTTTGGCTACTTACTGATGCCGGTCAAAGAACACATCTACTGATTCAAACCTGGGGAGAACATTCAATAAAACAACACAGCACTTTAAGTGTCCTAGACTGAAAAATAAAGGTTAAATCTGATTTTATAATTGTGCACAGACTGTACAGTACCTGTCATGCCACGGCCGTCTGTAAAAAACAAAGATACACTCTTCAATAAAAATATCTAAAGGTTTTATAATTCCTTGAATTCAGGTGAAACAAACAGAATATTACCTTCTGTTGTTGTTATACTGTCCATTGGCCTGACAGAGAAGCATGAGGATTAGAAAATTCTGCAGCGTCCAGCGACCCATGTTGACTGACGGGGAGCTTCAGTGGACTGTGGCCTCAGGAGGGACAGGCAGCGACTATAACAGACCCCAACACCCCTGATCTTCCTTATCAGACAGTTCAGTCAATAGGAAGAGGAGGAGCCAATGTTTCTGATCAATAGTAGTGACCTGATTGAGAAATGCTCTGGTTTGGTCATCAAAACTCAAACATACCACGTGCTGACAAACTTCATGGATGTAGTCTAAAACCTGAAAACCCTAAAAATAAACGTAATAAAGCCTTAAAATGTTTAACTATTGAAAGAATTTTCCATATCTTGTATTGTTTCAGGGAACTGGGTGGCCAAAAAAGGAGGGAGCTACTACACTTACATGTAGGAAGTGTAGCTTTGTGCCAAGTTGAATAATGCTGAAAGCAGGCGACCAGGGCACTCTGTGGATACGGGACAGCAGCCTCTCTACCTGCTGAAAGTTACAGTACTGTTAGATCTACTTTGAGACTACTATTTTAAGGTCATACTTACATTTGGTTGCTTAAAGCAGCATCAGCTGTAGTCTTAACTCACAATGATTACAGCCCTCTCGTTAAATCAAGACTTCACTGAGATTTACTGAAGTTTTTGGAAAGTTGAGTTCAATTCCACCAGCCACTCACAGTCATAGATATCTGTCAGTCTGGAAAGGGTTATAGCTTATAAATACCATTTTCGAGGCTTTGGGACTCCAGCCAACCATGGTGAGAGCCATTATCCACAAATAGAGAAAACTGTGAACAGTGGTGAGCCTTCCCAGGAGTGGCTGGCCTACCAAACTGACTCTAAGAGCGCATGGATGACTCATCCGGGGACAACATCCAAAACCTGCAGGCCTCACTGACTCAGTTAAGGTCAGAGTTCATGACTCAACAGTAAGAAAGAGACTTGGTCAAATATGGCATCATGGGAGAGTTCCAAGGCCAAAACCACTGCTGACAAAAAAAGAATACAAAGGCTCGTCTCACATTTGACTAAAAACATCCTGATGATCCCCAAGACTTCTGGAGAAATATTCTGTGGACTGACGAGACAAAAGTTGAACTTGTTGGAAGGTGTGCGGCCCGTTACATCTGGAGTAAAATTAACACCGCATTTGATAAAAAGAACATCAGACCAGCAGAATTTACATTTAATTTTAGAAAGTTCCATATCACATTTGTGAGGGAATTTAAAACCAACATCATAAGAGGTTAGATTGTCTTATTAAACATTTATGATGAGCTGCCGGATTAAAATCCACTTTTCATTTCACACATGTTGAGGAAGTAAAATTTAGATTAACAACCTGTTCTTTTGTATGATTTTGTAGCATCTCTCCCAGCTGAACAGTCACATAATTCTGCTCATCATAACCACATTATAGTCAGTATGGATTGTAGCAGCTACGTTCAAACCAAATGACTGAAATGACATCTTATTAGGCTAATTTGGTTGACATTTTAAAATGACTTGACCAACAAAGCCAGGCTTTGGCGGGTTTACCACCTCCATTTATTCAATAAGAAAAAAGAAACAAACATTAGAGCAGACGTTTAAGGCCCAGACAAACACTGAAAGGTTGATTTTCACGCTCACAAAAGAAAACTTCAGCATCCATAAATCTAAACAGAAACTGTCCGTGTTGTGTCTCCTTCAGCCTCATAGTCCAGGATCAGAGTCCGAGTCGCTGTAGTCTGCCACCAGCGATGTGATCACTCCTACCGCTGTCTCTTTCCCAGAGTCCTTTGTGCTGGTCTGTCCGTTTGTTTCCTGAGTCGTTCTGTTGTTTGTGTCTGTGACTTCCTGTCTGACGTGTGCGGGTATGACACTCTGGGTTTCCTTTGAAATCTCTCCATCACATGAGCCGACTTCAGGTTGTGACGGTCTGCGGGTGATGGTGGCGCAGAGTTCAGGTTTGCGTTTGCGGATCAGTGAGCTGTGTGAGGAGCTCAGGGCTTTGGCCACGGCTGCTTCTTTGCCCTGCTGGCCCAGCTTGTGGAGCAGACTGCCTGCAGCACCTCCAGGAGCAGCCAACGGAAAGTTGAACCACGAACGAGAGGAGATTTCCTTCCGCTTGCTGTGCTGCTTGTCCTCGTAGGCTAATGGAAGTGGGAAAGGGTGGAAGTTAGATATTGGGAATGGAATACTTAGCAATGTTAAAGATGGTGCCATCAAGAGATTAATGAAGTAATCTAACTAACCATGGGCTCTGTGATTAATTCTGGTTAATCAGTATTGTACAGGTTTACAGACAGACTTCATGCCCATTCATTAAACAGGTAGTATTTCTCTTGGCTAGATATAACCAATCTAAAAACCCTCTAAAAAGATCTTCCAATGTCATGGCTTTCATGCGTGGTGCTTTCTTTTCCAACTTGGCTTTCTAAATGTCAGGGATTATGTACAGGAAAGGGCAAAAGTCATGTGTTCAACAGTAAATAAGGAGACAACTAATAGGCTAAATGATGGGAAAAATGCTCCTCAGTATAATTTGTTAATCTGGAGAGAGAAGGGGGCTGCAACCCAAGAAATTCCAACCAAACAATTATGTTATTAATTTTTCATTGCCAATATGATTTAGAAAGACTCCTTTCAAAAGCTGAGGGGAAGAACCACAAAAAATCTCCCTAGGTACCACACAGAGATGGTTCTTTTCTTAACTGATTACCATGCATATGAATTAAAGTCTGTTTTTGTCTCTTACAGTCAGGTGCCTGGTAGGTGAGCAGTGCTGCCAGTTTCTTGTCCTCGTCCTTCTCCGGCAACAGTGGGATGCTCAGGTTGGTCCTCATCCTCACAGAGTTGTCCTTCTCCTCCTGCTCAGCCAGAACCTTCTTCTCTGTCTGCAAAAACGCAGTAAAACAGAGGTATGGGTCCAGTGAAAGATCAAACAAAGTATGCCAATGTTTTAAGGGTGTTTTCACATAAGGCATGATTGTTTTTGTACCATGTCTGAGTGTGATTGCTCCCCCTCCCCTCTCCACCGCTGGTCTGTTTTTTTACATTAAGAGAATCATTCTATGCCAAAGGAAACCACATGAACCATCTATATATGCTCAGTCTGATACAGTAGGTGTTAAGTAGTTGGTTTGAAAATCTGCCAAGAAGAAGAAAGATGAAGAGTCCACCATTGCAACCACTTGTGTCAACATTTGTTTGTGCTTGGTAGAGACAGTGGAATCCAGCCTGATGGATACTGTGCGTGTTTTTATTATTTCTAAGACCCCAGCTGTTCCTACTTCCACATCTAGTGTGCAGCTCAGAGGAAGAATTGACCTGCAATTGTACTTAATGATGAGCTCTCGGTATTCAAGCACAGTTGTCTAACCATCTCTCTGTTCCCAATAAGGTTATTATAGTAAACTCAAACTAACTAAATAACTAAAACTAAAATTCAAAAATCATTTTAGTTAACTGAAACAAAAAAAATGGAGACAAAATCCTTAGTTTTAGTCTTTGGCAAAACCATACTGCCTGGCCCCTACACCCAAGTCTGGGGAGTGTAAAATTGCCTGATCTGATTGGTTAAGACTTAACACAGCGCTAGTTTTATGTCTGGAGTTTTATTCAAACATCATCATTAAATAAATAAAGTGATAAGTAAAGAGTAGCCTGTTTCAATATGTTTTTAAAATGTATGAAGCTCACTCAGCCCCGACATCTATTCGTAAAAAACTAAAACTAATAAAAACTAAACTAAAACGAAGCATTTTTGCAAAATAAAAACTAAACAAACAAACCAGCAGTCAGAACAAATAAAAACTAAATTGAAATCGAGAACAGAAAGTGAAAACGAAATAAAAATAGAAAATAATGAAAAATCCAAAACTATTATAACATGGGTTCCAAAATCCATATGACTTGTACCTGAGACCAGCTCTTCAGCTTGAACTGCAGAGACTCACAGTGACTGTGACGTCACATACCCTCTATCATTTTGTGTTTTGGTGCTTTTTGATGCAGAAATTTAGTCCAGTTTTGCTTTTTTCTGCTTATTCCTGGTGAGTAAGAACCTTTTTGTTATAAGTGTGATGACACACGGCAGTAGATTGAGAGATGATGGTGTTTCTTCTCGTTAACATCGACATTACTTGGAATATTGCAATATCAGAGGGAGACTATGCACAAAACAGTGACAGTATGACCAGAACTGTTGATAAATATCTCCTTAGTACAGTTTTAGCATACACATCAGATGACCTCTTACCCTGAACTTCCTGCGGAGGGAGCTGTTGAGTTGGAAGTCGTCCTTCCAGCTGGACTGGTAGTCTTGAATCTCAGACAGAGAGGGCAGAGCCTTCCTGAGTTTCTCCTTGTCCTTCCCGCCGTGGTCGAGTTTGAACATGGCGTCTGTTTCTAGTTTCTCTTTCTCTGTCCGCTCTGAGGACACAGAGGAGAAAGTTCATTATCAAAACAACAAAGTGGACTGTACTCTTTTTAAAAATACTGTCTCTGAAAATACAAGCCTAAATTAATTTAACGGTGGATGATGTATGGCTTATAAACACTTTCAGTAAAAGAGTCCACTGTTTGTCCTCTATTTGGTGTCTAACATGACTTCTATACCTGTGGTGAGGATCTGCTCATTCTCCTCCATGTCCCAGCGCTCCTCCTTCCTGCTCGCCCCGCTGACTATCACATAGTCGCAGGACGCCGGGTCAGTCTGCATCTCAATGTAGTTGACACACAGATGACACTTCATCCTGAACCTGATAGAGGAGAGGACAAAAATGAATACAATCTCAAACTGTTGGATTTTAACGAATAATTTAAACCACAGAGCTCAGGTGTTCAAGTGTTTACCTGTAGATTGGCGTGGTGTAGTAGTTCCCCACTTTCTTCTTCTCAGCGTTGTAACGGACCCCTAAAGGAAGCAGAACATCAGAGTGAGCGGAAATGAAAATAGATGCTGTATGGATCTGTGAACGTGACTGAGTGGGTCATATTTTCTTCAAACTCACCCATGCCGATGTGATTCTTGCAGCCATCACACCAGATGTTGTAGGGCATCTCAAACCTTTGTGAACAAAAACAACAGTGATGTCACTATTTCAATCCTAAGTATCATAAAACCTTTTCAAGGTCAAAATCAGCCACTTTTTAAGTATTTTAAAGGTATACAATTACAGGTGCAAGCACTTTCAAGTTGTTTTATCCAAGCACTTTCCAAACCTTTTCAAAACCAGAATGATATCATGGATCTAAGAACTGACCTGATGATGAGGATGCCCTGGGACAGTTTCCTGGCCCTCTCCCGCAAAGCGTGGGTCTTATGATATCCATTGAGGGACCCATGCTGAAAAAACAAATGATTTGAATGTAAATTTCTCCACACACACAATTTTATCAATATATCATACACACAATACTAGTACACACCTTAGCTGGATCAAAATCTGGAGGGTAGTATTTGTTTGTTCCTTTTCTTTCACCCTGTAGAAGAAATCCCAGCAGATACATGGTTAATGGAGAATGAATATTGATTACTTAAAATTGTAACCTTGGGATTATTTATTGTGTGACTGATAAAAGTGAAGCACACAGTAAATATCTTACCATTTCGACGACTCGGTCGAATCAATACTTTTCACCTTAACCTGTTTTAAACAGAGAAAAAGAGAAACCATTTCACTGACAGCATACTGTGATTTTACATGCAACAATACCACAAAATTCACTTTAAATCCTACAGTTCTGAATTTGAAATAAACATAAGATACTTGTGCACTAATGGAAAAGATAGATGCTCAGTTAACCAACCCATAACATTATTATCACACTATAATGCACAACCAGAATGCTACATAATCTACCACATGGCCCCACTTTTACATGGTCAAGAACACAAAGTGTTTCTTGTGCAAAAAGGGCCTGAGTCAAGCGGATTTGGGAGAAGAGCAGGGAATGACCGTCTGGTAGTTGTTTATGTTTGGGGATGATGGGGGGGCAGCAACTGTTTAGGGCTCACAGTGGACCCCCTGGAGTGTGTGGGAATCATTTTGTCGATTTTTAAGTTCAATTCATGACTTATACTACTGATATTTACAGCCAATATAAGGGCTGTACCACTTTAGCCTCTACAGCAGTAACACTACTGTAGAGCATAAAACATGTACTGCAAAAAAATGTATCTGGTATTCTGACTCATTTCAGGTTAAAGAAATATTGCACTGTCTGCGATTAGAATATTGCAGCAGGCCATATTGTGATTTGATCTAATTTGTGATTAATTGCCCAGCCCTAGTGGCTAGTAACTTTTCAAAAAAAGTAGCCACAGTGGCCAGTGAGCAAAAAAGATAACGGTCTAACGGTACGGTACGGTAACGATAACGGTTCACGGTCTGTCTGTGATTTTGTGCCCGACTTTGTTAGAAGTAAATATTCCTCACAAACTTAAACATGGAAATTTAAATAACTATTTAACAAGACTGCAGCACCCAACAAGTAAAAAAGATAATCTGTAACGCTTAATTCTTGCAGGAAATGCCAACAATAAACGTTTACTTTACGTGCTAAGGAACAGATAAAAGTTAAAGAGGTCTGCGTGAGGTTTTATTATGACGTTCGTTTTCATGCTAGCATTAGCAGCAGCTAGCTTGCTACGAACGTTAGCGTCCTAATCTTACAAATATTAACAACACATCGCTAAATGACGACTGCAACTAAATCCATTTGAATAATTATTCTAAACTAAACTCTGAAATGATCACTCTTGGTTGAACACATGGAAAAAATACTTACAAATGCTCTTAGACCTGCACCACCAAATCTGCATCAGAGGGCTGATGGGTAGCGTAGACGTAACAGTGCGTTCACGTGCTGTGGGAATAATCATTAACTCAACCTCCAACTTTGGAAAAATTACATGAAAGCTTATTGAAATTGGTGTGATATTAAATTCACCAAATCTACATGATGTAAAAGTTGGCTCGTATTTCAAAATTTATTTAATGATTTCACGATTTTGCTCCCAAAATCAAGCCACTTAAAAAACATCTTGAAGTAGGATGAACGACAATCAAAACGAAATCCGAGGCTCTCCTGAATGTAGCGCTTTTACAGGATGTGGCGTCAAGCTGCTGGGGATTGTGGGTATTACCGGTGACAAGAAGACGGACAACGTGGTCGGGAATGACCAAAATATTGTCTAGCTGTCATCTATCAGTGCCGCAGAAATGGACATCAAACCGGAGCCACAGAAACGTTACATCTGCTCCTTTCCTGAGTGCTCGGCTGCTTATAACAAACAGTGGAAACTAGACGCTCACCTCTGTAAACATACAGGAGTGAAGCCTTACACATGTGAGCATGCTGGCTGTGGTAAGTCATTCTGTAGCCCTTATCACTTAGCCCGTCATGATCTCACTCACAGCGGTGTAAAGCCTTTTAAATGCTCCTTTGATGACTGTAAGGAGGCTTTCACCACCAACACTAACCTGAACAGACACGTGACCCGGGCTCACAGCCAGGAACAGAAGAAGTATGTCTGCAGATATGAGGGCTGTGGCCTCGAGTTCAAGAAGAACAAACAGCTGAAGTCTCATATATGTGAGCAGCACACCCAGCTGCCTCCGTACCAGTGCACCTATGAAGGATGTCTGATGAGGTTCACCTTCCCCAGCAAGCTGAAGAGACATGAGAAGGTGCATAGAGGATACCCCTGCAAAGAGCAGAGCTGCAGCTTCACAGGTACACATGAACAGTTCACATCAACATTACAGTAACTAAACTTATAAGTGTTTTCTGCACTGTTACAGCAGTGGTACTCAACCTGTGGCACTAGAGCCACGTGTGGCTCCTTTATGTCTTAATTTTAAAAATGATCACCCCAGGAAACCTTACGAAAGGAAAACTTTTTTGCCCCTTTTCACAATTTTTTGCCACTTTTCATCCATTTAAGCTATCCTTTGCCATTAAATACCACTTTTTCCTACTTTTTCCCCGTTTTTGCCAACTTAATTTACCTTTTGCCATTAAATGCCACTTTTTCCCTACTTTTTTCCCCCAATTTTTGACTTTTTTTTTTTTTTTCCTTTTACCAATTTTTGACATTTTTGTCCCTTTCACAATTTTTCTCCTAATTTAAGCTACCTTTTGTCATTAAATATCACTTTCTTCCTTGTTTGTGTCCATTTCAGCCTCTTCTTTTTGGCAATTTTATGTCATTTTTGCCCTTTTTCACCATTTTTTTTTGCCCATTTAAGCAATCTTTTGCCATTAAATACCACTCGTTTCCTTATTTTGGCCCGTTTTTGGCACTTCTTTTTGCCCCTTTTATTCCATTTTTGCCCTTTTTCATCACTTTTCACCCATTTAAGCTACGCTTTGCCTCTCAATACCACTTGTTTCCTATTTCTTGCCCATTTTTGCCACTGTTGACCACTTTTTGCCCATTTCAGTCTCTTTTCACTAGTTTTTGCCATGTTTTTGCCACTTTTGGAAATTTTTTTCTACCTGTAACTCTTTTTTTTTTTGGTCACCTCTCACCCATTTTTGCTACTTTCTGACCCATTTCCATGTTTTCCTCCCCATTTTTGCCCTTTTTCACCCATTCATATTGCTGTTTGACCTTGTTTTGCCACCTTTAACTTATTGTATTGCTACTAAAAGCTTTTTTTTGCCCCTTTTCACCATTTAGATTATGGCTCTTTCAAAGGTATTTTTCAACAGTTCGGCTCTTTGGTTGAGTAAGGTTGAGTAACAGTGTGTTAGAGTGTTGCTTTACTGTGCGGACAAATTAAAACTCTTGTCATTTTAAAGGCCATTAAGAGCAGTCATGTCCACTTCCAAAACACCCAGTAAAACACAGGGCTAGAAGGATTACCTGCATCAATCACGATAAATTAAGGCATATAATTACTTCTCCTTAGTGTCTCATTGCACTTTAAAAAACTCATAGACCACGTAAGTCAAAAGTCATTAAACATTTACAGTTTATTGTCAGTTTATATCCTTTTCAATCCATAACAAGTTCCTTTTTCAGTGGTTATCTTAATTCCAAAACTGTAATTCGACATATAAAAGCTGGTTTTTATCCAAACACAGACAGTTATACTTAAAAATAGCAGAAAAATCCAAAATGACACAGTGACAGTTTCAAATGCAAAATAGTGCAAATTTAAAATGTGTTCACAAAGTTGTAGTAATTGCAATCAACCAGAGAGAATCTGATAATTATTGTTATTCAAAATTGTTTAATTTGACAGACACTGTAAAAAATATATGTAAATATCTTTCCCTACTTTTTATTATTATTTTTTTTTAATTTTTTAAGATAGATGTCTATTATTGGTGTAGATTTCAAAACAGACTGCATAAAGAAAAAAATAATGCACATGAAATCAGTGTTTTTGATAATTCCACAGAGAATAATTTATTATTGTATTTATTTGAATATAAAACAGTGGCCTTTTATTAAAAAATGGTACTTAAAGGGTTAAATTCCTTGAAATAATTGTGTATTTTGCCATATTGATCAGGCCCGTAGATGATAACAATATTATACATAGTTATATTTTCCATAAGGAAGACGAGACTAAGACGAGCTAAAAGTCAAGTATTTCCATCAGTGTATTTGAAATTAATTAAAGAATTTAGAATGCATTGACCTCCTGAGACCTGAGCCTTTGTTTGGAAAGCATTTTTCTTTTCTCCCACTTATTCGGGATAATTTGGACCTCATAAATTTAAAAGATCAGCCTTCGACTGTGAATAGTTCTGAAAAATATATTTTTGTAAGGTTTCCCATAAAACACCCCACATCTATGTAAATTGTCCTCTACTTATTCTATTAAACTGTATCATGAAGCCTAAATTTTAATGAAGAGTCCCACCAAAATCTAATTACGTTCCTGAAAATTCTCAAAGCAAACTCCCCAAAATGTAGAAATACAGTGTTTAACAAATTTATTAGACCACCTTTCATATTTGTGTCAGAGACCATCCAGCATCATGAAGTGCTTTAATGCGGACTCTTTCATTTTCAGTGAGCTCTCCGTGTTTTACCATTTTGAACAAGAATGAGGAATTTCAAACTGAATTCACCTTTTTATACCCAAATTTGAGCCGGCTCACTGGGCTTCTCTGAGAAGTCAGAAATTAATTAAGGAATAACATTCAACCACTAAAACTCATCTTTCTGTTCAGGAATGGAAGTAAATAACTATAATTTGACATATTAGTCAAGAAATGATAATGTGCTTTACTATTTTTCCATTTTTTTGTTAATCAGTAAATTTGAAAATTTATGTATAACAATAATAATTATATTTTAGTATTAAAAATATCATTTGGGTTAAAGAGCTTCTTCATATTGGTGTATTAACCATTGCAAAAACATAAAAAATGATTTTGGTTTTACCAATTTTTACTAATGGTGTTAATTTAGGGCAGCTGTGGCATAAATCTTAGAGATTCCCAGAGATTCCTTGAAAAATGATGTCAAATTCCCCCAAATATTCCAACAAATTCCCTGAAAATTCCATGAAATTTCAACGGATACCCTGCTTCCTAATTCACAATCAAATTCCCAAAATTGAAAAAAAAAATTTCCCAAGTTTTCATGAGCATACCTAAAAATTTCAAAGCAAAATTTCCCCAAATAAGTAAAAGCAAAAAGCAAAATTAACACAAAATCACTGAAAATAAAATAAACAATCCTCAGTAATCCAAAAATAATAAAAACTGTTCATGCAAATACCCCAAATTTCAAGGCAAAAACACCTCCAATGAAGTTGGCAAAAATATGCAAAATTCTCCCAAATTTTCCATGAAAATTCTGGAAATTTTCCAAGATATGTTCCCGAAATTATCAATGAAAATTCTTGATAATTTCATAGTGAATTCTCCCAGTATTTCAAATGAAAAACTTAAACTTCAATAGGCTGTACAGACAATTTCCTCAAAAATTCTCATAGAAATGACTTCTATGTTGTCAGAAAGCCAGGATGTAATGTCCTCACATGTGCATGCAGAGTTTTAGGAGGTTAATGAGTATTTAATGTAACAAATTGGCTTATTAAATTAGTTAAAAGAAAAAAATAAATTCCATGGCTAAAGTGAAGACTGAAATTTAAGGATTTCTGTCCTGCTACATTTGTCATGCAGGGATGAGCAAGTACACTTTATGGAGGCCCTTTTGGCATCACGATAACGTTAGTATTAGCATTAAATGCCTGTTATTATCAATATCTACAGAGAGCAGAGAAAACTCACAGCAGTGCCTACTGGTCCCTAAAAGTTTTTCTTAATGTCCCGATCTGCAGACTTGTTTTCACTTCCCCCCTGTAAACAGACCTATGGTGCATGCTTCGTTGGGTCTTGGAGACAAAATACAGTAATCAAAAACAGAAGTGCTGACAGTGGGTAAATTTTAATGTGGTTAACATCAAAAGTAGTAACCATTTTGTCCTTATTCACAGGAAAGACCTGGACGGATTACCAGAAGCACAGAAAGGAGCAGCACAGACTCACTCTGAGGTGTGACCACTGCAACAAAGAGTTCAGAGACTCGTGGTTCCTGCAGCAGCACCAGCACGTCCACTCTGATGTCAGGGTGGTCCTAAAGTGTCCCAGAAACGGCTGTCAGAGGTCTTTCACCACAGCCTTCAACCTGCAGAGCCACATCCGCTCCTTTCACGAGGAGCTGCGGCCCTTCACCTGCACCCAACCGGGCTGTGGGAAGACCTTCGCCATGAGGCAGAGCCTCCAGCGCCACAGCATTGCCCACGACCCGCTAAAAAAGAAGATGAAAAATCCTAGGCCCAAAAGATCTCTCTCCTCCAGGCTGAGCGGTTACAGTGAAACAAAGAGGGTGGTGCTGAAGAAGCACAGGGTCCCTGAATCTGTCTCTGAGTCTGCTCAGATTAAGACTGATCCAGCTGGTCCTGTGGAGCTGGTGTCCCTCCTGCAGGACACATCCCTGATCTGCAGCCCGGCCGTGGGCACAATCACGAATCCTCTGACTCTGACAATGTAGAGACAGAAGAAGGTGTTGACACCAGAACTATGGGGACATAAGGCACTTTATAGAGCTCTGATAATGTAATGTTAAAGTTAGTTGTTTGAGGTCTTCCTGTCAAATACATTTATTCCACTGTTATAAAGCCATCACCTATAAATGTTTATTTGGACTTTGGGGCTGTAACCTGATTTACTAAATTGTCAGATTAATAGATTCATATTAATCTGCAGTCTTTCTGAAAAGTGAATTTCTGTTGTCGGGCGCTTATTTTGACTTTCAGGAGGATTAAAATTCTCTCTTTGTGCCATCTGTATCAGAGAATATGAATATATGCCTGTCTATGACGAGAAGTATTTATGAAGAAAATATCAGGTATATTTGATATAAAACAACAGCATTTAAATAAAACCTGTGGATACTTAAACATGAACTGTCTGTCAGGTGTTTATTGCTCTTTAAAATCAGGACTAAGTATATAAAATCTCTAAACTGGGGCTGAGGGATGCTGGGAAAAAGTACCTTAAGACAGGGGTTCCCAAACTTCTCAGCACCTGACCCCCAAAATAAGAGAACCAGAGACCAGAGACCCCTATCTTCTCAGGAGGTGGTTTAATGTTGCACATAGCTTCACATTCAAATTTACGTGTAAGGGCGTTTTAGTTCACATTACTCATATTTAAACACAGATCTTAATAACTGGTTTAGTTTTTAGAACTCATAAGGATGTTTTCAAGTAATAGATGCCACTTTAAATCATTTTTTTTAGTTTCTCTTTGTTCTTTTTGAAAGCATCCCATGTCCCCACTTTGGGAGCCACTTCCTTAAGCCTGGTCACCCAGCCAGACTGATCAGTCATGGGAGAAGGGCCTCAGTAAGAGAGGTGACCAAGAACCTCATGGTAACTCTAAATGAGCTCCAGAGATCCTGTGTGGAGATGGGACAGAGTCCCAGAAGGACAACCATCACTGCAGCCCTCCGCTGGTCTGGGCTTTATAGCAGAGAAGCTAGACTGAAGACTCTTCAGTGCAAAACACACAAAAGCCTGCTTGACTTCACATGGAGTGTGTAAAACCCCATGTGAAATCCAGGAGGGTTTGAAGGACCCATGAAAAATTTGAGTTTTGAACTGGGCCCTAGCATACATAAGTTCGGATAAATGATAAATGGTAAGATGGATTTTTTTTACATTCGTCATATTTTATTTCTCCCTGGTGTTTAAAAAGGCAGCTAAAACTGACATGCTGTGTCTGACATGATGTGTGTGTTTGCAGCAACAGTCTGGATAAGATCCTGTTCTTCTCCTTGATTTTTGAACCTGGGGTTGGCTGGAATTTCCACTGTTGTGGCTAATTGGCAGAAAATCTCAGGCAGGTGAAAAAATCAGGTTATAAAATGGTTTTAAACTTCATGTTTTCATGGTTTCTGATGTCACTGGCGTGCACATCCTCACCCAAAGGAGACGTGTTTTCAGTGACTTCGCTTGGAAAAAAATCTGATTCTCGTGACACTTGAAGTGTCTCAGCTCCGACCATCAGATTAACGGCGTACACAGAAGCAGCTTTGTGCAGATTCTGTCTAAATCCTCTGAATTTTTCCCGTTACAGGAGGCTGCTCCAAACATTCCTGCCCCGCTCAACTCAGACGAGCCCTACATGGACTGACTGTCAGACCAGCTCATCCAGGAATTCACAGCAGAGTTCATCCTAGTAGTTTTCATATAATCAGGATGTGTAACATGGTGCTTTACAGAGTTATTTCCTCTTTGGAAGTCTTTCTGTTAGTGATAAAACCTGATTTCATCAGATGGAATAAATGATCCAATTATGACCAACATTTGAGGAGCCAAAGTGTTGTGCAAGGAAATAGATGGCCAACCAAAACACTGGAAATGGAAAATCTCATAGAAAAGATTGCATTATAAGCAGTGGGCCCCATTCCCACTGTAGACTGTCACTGTAGACCAGGGGTCATCAAGTACATTTGCACAAGGGCCAGATTTAGTCTCAACAGAAACTCTGGGGGCTGGACTTTCAAATACACAAAAATTAAATAAATACTTTGGTCTGACTGAAATATTAATTTAGCAGTATTTGTCTTTTCTTTCAAAACACAGGACACTTTTAGTCATTACCAGTGAGATTGATCCCTTTTATATATAATGCAGCGGGCCACAAGGAGACTGACAACAGACCCATGAAAATCCAAGAGAATGGCCCCCAGTTGTCATTTAGCACCAATGTTAACCCTTTTCTGATACTTTTTGCCCCCTTTTGCCTCTTTAACCCAATTTTTGCATGATTTTAACCCCTTTTGAATCACTTCTGCTTTTTTTTATCCCTCCTGTGACACTCTTCCATCCATGTCTTGCCACTTTTCTATTTTGCCACTTTTTAACCCCTTTTCATTACATTTTTTCAACAGTCTTTGCAACTTCAAAAACAATTTTTCCCACTTTTAACTCATTGTTGATACTTTTTGCCACTTTTTGCTTCTTTAACCCAATTTTTGAAAGATTTAAACCCCCTTTAAACCACTTTTCCTGCATGTTTTGTCCCCTTTGTGGGGATGCAGTGCAGGACCAAGGCCAAGTGGGAAAGTGCCAACCTTAACCTTTTTTTTTTTTTTTTAAATTTTGACTAATTATGACAGTAAATCTCTGTAAAAACAGGTCAGATGTTAAGTCATTCTAAAACTACTTCAATGTTAATTGTTTGTGGGATGATTTAACAGCTGCAGACATTTAAAGACAAAAGATACTCTTAAAATCTTCTTTTCTGAATTTAATGATCTTTTGGGGGCCGGACAGGAAGGTTTGGGGGGCCTGATGTGGCCCCCGGGCCGCCAGTTGATGATCAGTGCTGTAGACTAATTATTATTAATGTGACTTTAGAGCAAATGCACTGAAGTGCAGTCAGCTTGGTGTCCGATCATCGAGCACAGATGTTCCTGCAAACTCTAAACCAGCGTTACTCAACCCTGCTCAACCAAAGAGCCTAATTGTTGAAAAATACCTTTGCAAGAGCCAAAATCAAAGTGGTGAACAGTAGTGAAAAAATGTGTAAAAGTGGCAGTAAAAATAAGTTAACACTGATAAAAAATTGGTCAAAAAGTGGCAAAAGTGTGGCTAAAAATGTGTGACTGGGGTAAAATAGGCATAAAACGGCAATAACTGGGTGAAAAGTCACAAAAATGGAAAGAATTGTGGCAGAAATGGGTGAGAAGTGACAAAAATGTGTTAAAAATGGCAAAAATGGCCATAAAGCAGCAAAGGTGGCAAAAAAAAGAGTGAAAAGTGTTTAAAATGGGCAAAAAGCAGCAAAAAGGGGGGGAAATGGGAAAAAGTAACATTAAATGACAAGAGGGAGCTTAAATGGGAACGGGAAAAAATAAAAATAGCAAAAAGCAGGATAGAAGTGGTGAAAAAGAGGTGAAAATGGCAAAAATTGGATAAAAGTGGCAAATAAGGTAGCAAAAAATGAGTGAAAAGTGTTTAATAAAAAAAGCAGCAAAGAAGGTGGGAAAAATGGGCAAAAATGGGAAAAAGTGACATTTAATGGAAAGAGGCAGTTTAAAGGGGAACAGGGGGAAAATAAAAATTGCAAAAAGCAGGATAAAAGTGGCAAAAAAGAGGTGAAAATGGCAAAAATGGCATAAAAGTGGCAAAAATTGGCAGAAAGTGGCAAAAAGAAGAGGCTAAAATGGGCCAAAGCAGCAAAAAATGATTAAAAGTGGCAAAAACTGCAAATAGGGGCAATGGAGATGGACAAAAATGAAGGTTGACAATTAAGTTTGACAAAGCTTACTGTGTAAGTGTGGGAAACAAACTAAAACCAGATTGACGCTACTTGCAATAGACAGTTTCTGAGGTCAAAGGTTACCTTTTAAAGGTTACCTGGACGAATAATATTTCAAATTAAGAAATAAAAGAGCCACAAATCCTCACAGAAAAGCCACATGTGACTCTGAAGCCACACGTTGAGTACTACTGCTCTAAACTGGGACTGGCAGACCAGTCCACGTCAGCCGGGACTAACTCCAGCCTCCCCCCTACCTAGGACAGGATACACAGAATAACGGATGGTGAATATTGTATGCTCTATAAATATCTCTGAGTTGGTATTTATATTCATTTTCTAACTAGACAAAGAGGAAGCAGTAAATTATGAAACAAATACTTTTTGATGATTGTCTGCTTCATGAGACAATAAAATAAACGGCTGAGTGTCCAGGAATGTGCTGGGCTGAGGGATGCTCCTCTAAGAGATCTATGATGCCTTGACAAAGATTTAAAACTAGAAGAGAAACCAGACAGTTGTGACATTTATAGTGGGAGCTGAACGCAGGCGGAAGATCAGGAGAAATTGCATTGTCACTGTTAGGAATGTTTGGCCTTCAGGGAGAGGCTGGACAAAGAAGGTCAGCCTTCACTGTATGGCAGCAGCAGGATGACTGGATCAAGGGAGGTAGTGGTAGGACGGGATTGGCTCCTGAATCTTTATTTTTTTGAATAATGGCCCTATTTAGATTAAAATGGACAACAAATAAGGTCATGCATGAGTAGGGGTATTCTTTCATTGAACACTCTCTGATACCATCACCTGTAGGTCAGGGTGGAGTTGAAGAAATGCCTTTCCAACCTTTCATTCTACCATATTTTCAGTGGCTCACAGGCCTTCGCTCACTTTGGTCAGAAGTAGGAAATCGGACCCAAAATCGGCGCAAATGATCTTGCGGTGCATACATTGCTGTGGCTTGGAATCCCAGCATGCCATGTGCTGTGAGACCGCTTTTTATTTCAAGTAATTAAGCAAATGAACCATCCACCTATCTATAATAGACACCACTTTTCTAGATGGGGTCACAGGGGCCTGGAGACTGTTGAAGGGCTAGAGGCGGGCATTTGACCAGTTCCCTATCAATCACAGTCCTGAGAGACGAACAAGCAGGCATGCTCACACTCGCACCTACGGGCAATTTGGAGTCACCAATCAGCCTAACAAGCATGTCTTTGGACTGTTGGAGGAACCCTGAAAGAACCCAAGCATGCAAACCCCACACAGAAAGGCCCTGCTGGACTGGGATTTGAACCAGGAACCTTCTAGGTCAGTGTGAGGCAGGCCTCCCCTGGGGGGCGCCACAGAACCTCAGGGGAGGCGCGGAACCATAAACCAGAAAAAAAGTGATTTGCTTTGCTACCTTCTGCTGTGCATGGAGCTAAATGAATAGACTAATAGTTGCTTTTTGCCCCTTAATACCATTTTTTGATACTTTTCATCAATTTAAGCTATCTTTGGTCATTAAATACCACTTTTTCCCACTTTTTTCCAATTTTTGCCCTTTATCACAATTTCTTTGCCACTTTTAGCTCATTAAAGCATCTTTGTGTCATTAAATACCATTTTTTCCCTACTTTTGCCCATTTTCATCACTCTTGACTGCTTTTTACCCATTTTTTTAACTCAGTTTTTTGCCTTGTTTTTGCCACCTTTGGACCATTTTTTTGTCACTTCTCACTCATCTTTTTTCACCTTTTATCCCCATTTTTGCTGCTTTTTGACCATTTTGCCATCTTTAACTTATTTTAATTGCTACTTCAAGCTGTTTTTGCCACATTTCTTAGATTGTGGCTCTTGCAAAGGTATTTTTCAACAGTTTGGCCCTTTGGTTGAGCAGGGTTGAGTAAGGCTGCTTTAAGGATTATCAGAGCAGAAAAATCAGGTAGTATTGGCAATAAATTCATTACTAACACCAATAACTGTTTACCTGGTAAAGACGGATGTTTACGAACATTTGCAGACCAGAACATCAAAGATATAAAAATGTTTAAAGTAATTGAATAGACATAAATATTTGAAAATATGGTTACCTTTTTTTTTTTTTCCGATCTGAGTCTTTATGTGGGTGGGGGTCCACCGAATGAATAATTATCTCTTAGGGGAGGCTCACTCTCACACACTTTGAAAACCCCTGTTCTAGGTAGGGCCAAAGCTCCTGCAGCCCTATCATATTTTTGTCTAAATTTCAATTTAAAGCAAAATGTGACCAGGCTTCAGCTTTTCTTCCATGTTTTGCCATAAGTATGCTTTTAAATAAAGCAGTGATCTCATGTTTAGATAATAAATCTTGTGGGGTATTGGTTAGATTGAAATGACAATGCAATTCAAGTGACAAGTGACCAGCAAGGCTGGATGTATGCAACTAAGCCACACGTCTTTCTCACTGGCATAAGGAATAGCCTACACGTATTCAACACACACATCTATTTTCAGAACACCCTGAGATAGTTTGTAGGTCTGGCCGGGTTAGCTCTGGATAAAAATGTTCTGTTTCACAGAAACTGATGCAGCGTTCTTTCCATTCCAGTCCTCTGACAGCTCTGAATACCAGACTGCTCCTGCAGGCCCTAATCCAAAGGGATTTCTCTATCTCCACTGTATTTCTCCCACCACCTCCTCCTCCTGTCTGTTCATCTCCCCGTTTAGCCTCATCCTTCCTGTCTCTCTGAGAGGTGGAAGGAATGTGTCAGGCCCTGTGCTCTCTGCTGTTCTTGTTTTAAGTGCAAGTAACCAGGAGATGGATCTTTTCTGGTAAATGACCGTGTTTGCCTGTGGACAGCTGAGTCAAGCAGAGGCCTTAATGAGTTTAACTTGAACAGACGGACAAGCGTCTTTATCTGTTATGTTCCCAGAAACAAGAGGGTTTACAGGTCCAGTATAAGCTCAGTCCATACAAGACTATTGAGGCGGCTCTCTACAGCGATAACTCAGCTGTTATATTTCCAAAATTATAAAGGAGAGGTCAGCTGTTGCTTTTTTTTCAAGGTTATTCTGAGGACATTTTATTCTGATATTAGAGAGAAAGCTGATTAGAGACATAAAATACACTATATTGCCAAAAGTATTCACTCACCCACCCAAATAATTGAAATCAGGTGTTCCAATCACTTCCATGTCCACAGGTGTATAAAATCAAGCACCTAGGCATACAGACTGTTCCTACAAACATTTGTGAAAGAATAGCTCGCTCTCAGGAGCTCAGTGAATTCCAGCATGGTACTGTGATAGGATGCCACCTGTGCAACAAGTCCAGTGGTCAATTTCCTCCCTCCTAAATATTCCACAGTGAACTGTCAGTGGTATTATAACAAAGTGGAAGCCATAGGGAACAACAGCAACTCAGCCACCGAGTGGTAGGCCACGTAAAATGACGGAACAGGGTCGGCGGATGCTGAGGCGCATAGTGCGCAGAGGTGGCCAACTTTCTGCAGAGTCAATCGCTACAGACCTCCAAACTTCATGTGGCCTTCAGATTAGCTCAAGAGAGAGCTTCATGGAATGGGTTTCCATGGCCGAGCAGCTGCATCCAAGCCATACATCACCAAGTACAAAGGAGCTGGGCTTGGCCCCTTAGTTCCAGTAAAAGGAACTCTGAATGCTTCAGCATACCAAGAGATTTTGGACAATTCCATGCTCCCAACTTTGTGGGAACAGTTTGGGGATGGCCCCTTCCTGTTCCAACATGACTGTGCACCAGTGCACAAAGCAAGGTCCATAAAGACATGGATGAGAGAGTTTGGTGTGGATGAACTTGACTGGCCTGCACAGAGACCTGACCTCAACCCAACAGAACACCTTTGGGATGAATTAGAGTGGAGACTGAGAGCCAGGCCTTCTCCTCCAACATCAGTGTGTGACCTCACAAATGCGCTTCTGGAAGAATGGTCAACAATTCCCATAAACACACTCCTAAACCTTGTGTAAAGCCTTCCCAGAAGAGTTGAAGCTGTTATAGCTGCAAAGGGTGGACCGACGTCATATTAAACCCTGTGGAATAAGAATGGGATGTCACTTAAATTCATATACGAGTCAAGGCAGGTGAGCAAATACTTTTGGCAATATAATGTATACATTTTATCCAAGCAAAATGAACAACATGTTGCAGGATAGGGTTGTGTAACATTATTGATAAGACAACATTACTGATAGTAAGGGAACTAATATTCTCTTATCACTAAATTTATCAATAATGTTACACAGACCATTAGAAACTAGCTAACATTACCCTAAATATCATATTTACTGTACATTTTCTTGCATTTCTCCCTCCCTCAGGTGTCTCTGAAGCCTTTGGCAAACCCTGCTCTATGGTGAAAACTCAAACAAGTCCACACTGCTTTAGATTTACGGGTTATCAAGAATGAGCACAACAATTCTGGAGTCAATCGGATAAAATCCCTCAGAATAGTTTGTTAGAATATGAAGTGTGTCCATTAGCGAAAATGCAAAAATTTGACCTTCAACTGTCTGTATGCTTCCTGTCCTCTGTCCTGTCCAGAGGTCAGTGCTGGGTCCTTCTGAAAAGAGCAAAGAGCACCTGCTGTATGCTGCTGAGCACTGGTGCACAAGTTTTGTGAAGTTTTACCCACTCGAAAGGCACTTTGGCACACTTGAAGGGCATGCTAAAGGGTGCTTTATTTTTTTTTGTACTGTATTTCGTTTCTCCCGTTAGATAAAACCACCAGTCTTCTTATATTAAGTACAGAGAAAGAAAAAAAAGTATTTTGGGTAAAATTTGCTCAACGTGGACCCAGACATATTTTATTGACTGGGCTATAACTAAAGTAGAGCTAGCTAAAGAATACACTGTCACTCTTCTTTTAGTCTGAAAAACCATTTCCCGGAGAGAATTGTTCAAATTCCTGGCAGTAAATTTCTCAGAGCATTATTGGTTCAAGATTTCGGGAGGGTTCCTTTGTATTTCATGTCAACCGGGCTTTAATACAAGAGAAATGGGTCTGTTAAAGTACAATAAATAAGCTAAGTATCTCATTGGAAAGTCCATATGTCTAAAATAAAACAAAGTAAAGCCAAGAGTCAGACAGGAACTTCATAAAAAAAAAGGTCACGTTCTGTTTTTACTGATATGATTCTCTGAAATGTAGAGTGTTTTTAATACGCATGTATTCACAGAAATACAAACTTATAACACTGCATTCAGATACTTTTCTCCTTTTCTTCTTTTTAAATCTTTGCTCTGAATTCTTGCATTTTATCCTTTCACCTACATTTTCCTGTACCTGTACATGGTTTTCTTGATTATTACAATGACTTTTTAAATTATCAGAGTAAAAAAGTGAAAAGTATTTCTCAACCTTGTCCCTACTTTTGAAAACTGCAGTCTGGTGTCTCTCATCTTCCTCTTGACATTTTCAATGATTCTCTGTGGGTTCAGGTCAGGAAAAACACAGTAATACCATGATCAGTAAACCAGTTTCTGGTGGTTCTGGCTTCACTGTGGATAGGTGAAAAGGAAATCGGTATCTCCATGAAGCTTCTCAGCAGATGGAAGCATGAAGGTCTCTAGATTCTTCTGGTAATCAGCTGACAGCACTGACTCTGGACTTGATTAAGACCAGTGGACCAGCAGCAGCAGATGGCAGGACACCTCAAACCATCACTGACTGTGGAAGATAGCAACACTAAACATCAAGCATTGAAGGACCTAGCCGCTCAGATTTTCCTCCAGGCTTTGGGACCTTGGTTTCCAAACAAAATGCTAAATTTCCAGATCTTTTCTCCTCAGCCCAGGTGAAATGACGTCTGCGGGTCAGGATTGACTCCACACTAGGGAATCAACACTTATAGTCCATATCTTGGACCTGTCTGTGTGGTAGCTCTTGATCCACTGACTCCAGCCTCATCCCTCTCCACGTGAAGCTCTGCTTCGTTTGTCAGTCCAATCCATTATTTGGTTGTGAGCCTTTCCCATACCAGTCAACTTTCAATGTATTCACTTTGATTCAGCCTCTGAGAACAGCCTCAGCAGTGACCCTCTGTGGCTTACCCTCCTTGTAGATCACTGATCATCAACTGGTGGCCCGGGGGCCATATCAGGCCCCCCAAAGCTTCCTGTCTGGCCCCTGAAAGATCATTAAATTCAGAAAAGGCGGAAAAGAAGATGTTGTGGTTTTAAGAGTATCCATTAGCTTTAAATGTCTGAAATGTGTGATAAGTAGCAAAATGGGTTGTGGAGTGGCACAAAAGGACAAAAATTGGCAGAAAAAGTTGTTTAGAGATGTTAAAATGTGGCAAAAATTAGTAAAAGATGGGAAAAGGGGCAAAAAGTATCAAAAATTGGTTACAATAACAAAAAAAAGTGCAAAAACAAAAAGTCATGAAAAGGGATAAAAAGTGGCAAAAATATAATAAAAGTGGCAAAAATTGATAAAAGAGTGGCACACAGGAAAACACATGCAGAAAAGGTTGTTTAAATGGGTTAAAGAATGGCCAAAAAAAGAGGCAAAAACTGGCAAAATGTGTTGAAAGTTGCAAAATTTGGTTTTAAAGTTGCAAGAATTGTTGGAAAAGAATGTAATGAAAAGGGGTTAATAGTGGCAAAAATAGAAAAAAGTGGCAAAAATTGATAAAAGTGGCACAAAGAGGATAAAATATGCTAGAGAAGTTGTTCAAAAGAGGTTAAAATCTTGCAAAAATTGGGTTAAAGAGGCAACAAGTATCAAAAAGGGGTTAAAAGTGTCAAAAAATGGGTTAAAACTTGTGCTAAATCACAATTGTGGAGGGCCTATTCTTTGGGATTTTCAGGGGCCCAGCCAGCTCTGTTCTCAGTCCTGTCTCCTTGTGGCTTGCTGCATTATAGATAATAGGGATAGATCTCACTGATAATGACTAAACATTTTCTGCATTTTGAAAGAAAATACAAATGCTACTACAATAATCTTTCAATCAGACTAAAATATTTATTTAACTTTTGTTTATTTGAAAGTCCGGCCCCAAGAGATTCTGTCGAGGCTAAATCTGGCCCTTGTGCAAATGTACTTGATGACCCCTGTTGTAGATAAACAGATATTTTATTGTCATTGCATAGTGAAACACAACGAAATTTGGCAGTTTGGGAATATAGTGTATCTGCTTGAGCAAAGAAATCTTGAAAATTTGGGTCACAATTCTCCTTGAGGAGTTGATGGTGGGTCCCATTACCTAACCAGTTGAAAACCACTGCTTTGGGGGATTATTCCAGGCCCTCATGGCTCCATCTTGAAGATCATGAGGTTTGCTGCCTCCACAGTTTGCTGTGACTGTTTAAATGGAAGTTCTGATCCAGCAGAGTGTAAAACATGATCAAACCAGGCGTCTATGAGCATCTCCTCTGACAATAGAGTCTGGTGGATTGAATGGTGCAATGTTACTGCCATTTCCTCTTGGTAATACTGTCAGACAATGGTAATGTTGTTCTAATTATTAGCGACATCTAAAAGGTTGCACTAGACACAAGCAGAAACAGGGTCCAAGTATGCACTTAGCTGGAAACTCCAAATTCCATTCGCCGCCTGTTTGGGCCCTATAACTGTTACATAATGCATATTCTACATATTCTACATGTCAGACACACATTTCAGAAAAAATCCCTCAATTTATGGAGCAGCTCAAGAAGACGAGTCGGCCATTATGGAATGTCTGCTGAACGCGGGCCTGTTGTTCTAATAATAACCCGACCTCGCCTTCTTCCATGGCATTTAACCTTTAAAAGTTCATCGTTCTGCATCAATCCTTATGAGGGCTGTTAGAGATAAGAGCAGAGGCGAAGGAAGAGTACAAGAAGGGCCTGTTTAAGACGTTTATTGTGACTCATCCTCCATTTTTCTGCTGTAATCACACTCTTTCCTCACATTTTTGTTTATATGTTGATAAAAGTTTGTCGTCCCTTCCTCTCCATCTCCATCTAATCCCCTATCTGCTGATTCATGTACACATCAGCATCATCAGCGTGACATCATCGTCCACTTTTAAAACTCTCTAAAACCAGTCAGAAACCATCTTTAAGGGGCCAGAATCCTCTGGAAAACATCTGGGGGAAACTGAACAATAATCTTGTGATTTACACCAATTAGATAATCCCAAAAGGACAAATTCTGGGTCAAGCGCCCGCCTGCCCTCCTACGCTCCCTGTCAGGCTCAGGTGAGCGGGATAGTCTTCTGGCGAGTAACGGGTTAGTGTCTGTCTCGTCTCATCCTTTCACCCCCCCCTTTATCTCCTGGGGCTATATATTGGAGGTTACGACTCGGCTGTATCTTCAGCATCACTCGCACCCGCAGAGCGCACTCCTGTCTGGTTCACGTAGAGCGTCGTCTTGGCAAAGAGCAGACCGTGACCATGATGCTCCTGTTGAAGCTGGTCGTGATCCTCCTCTGCGTCTGGAGGGGAGAGGGCCGATGGCTAAGCTCACTGATCGGTAAGTTCTGCCTGAAAGGAGGGCCATGACCTTTGACCTTTTTCTTAAATGATAATTTTTCGCTGGTTTTGACATCAAGTGTATTGAAAATTGTTTGTAGATAACATAAATATTAGGATTTCTAAGTGACACAATATCAAGATAAGATTTTAGCTACAGAATGCAGATAGATTTTTCCATTTTTTTCCCAATAAGATTAAGTTTGAATCTCAATATCGAATAGATTTGAGCAAAAATTAATCTTGTCTTAATCTTTTGGTGAAATCTATGCTGGCCTTTATCAGCTTCTAAAGTGAGGTAATTTAACAGAAAAAAGTAATTTGCTTAAACAAATAATCATTGCCTGGTGGACTCAACAAAGAAATCTTTAGCACCATGCAGTCGTCTGCAATTATTTTAGAAACAAAAAGTTCAATTTCTAGTTTTAATAATTATAATTTCTTGGTTCAAAGATAGATATTTGGTTTCCATGTGTCTAGATCAGTGAATTTAAATTTTTTTAGCACAAAGCACACCTGAGATAGAGTCAAAATCTCAAGGCACACCATATTTATCCTCCTGAGACCTGAGTTTTTGTTTGGAAAGCAGTTTTAGCATCTGAGATATCTGAGATACGTAGGACCTGATAACTTAGAAAAAATTAGTCTTGTCTTTGAACAGGAATTTCTTGAAAATTTTCCTTTTCCTAAAACCCCCCAAAATATCTTAAATTAAAAAAAAACTTATTTTTTTTCATTCTTAAATATATCTTTAAAGAATACAACAAAAAGTACACAGAAATTTCTCTAAATAGTCCGTTTTAGCAAAAATGTATCATAAAGCCCTCTCATATTTTTTCCTCAAAAATTTTGTAAATTTCTTAAAGTTTTCAAGCAAACTTCCCAAATTTCAAAAACAATTTACCCACAAATTTCTAAGCAAATTCTTAGGAAAAATAAAAAATAAAAAAAAATTAAGGATCCCCAAGAAAATGACCAAAACATCCAGACAAATTCCCTGAAATATTCATGAAGATTTCAAAGGACAACCCTCACAACCCAGACTGCCAATCCAATTCCTCAGAATTTATGAATTAATTCCCCAAATTCCCATAAAAGTTCCAAAAAGGCAGCAAATCCAAAACTTTTAGTAACTCTTGTAAATTTTTTTTTTTTAAGTGCTTGTGCAAAAAAGGCGCAGTAAGAAAATACCAGAAATACTACACAAAATGTGCATTTTCCAAGAGGTTCACCAAGTTTTTATGGTTGTATAATCAGAGTAATCAGGCATGGTTGTAGATATTGCCAAGCTACACCTACACTAGCCACAAGGCACACCATTTGAGAACCACTGATCTAGACTATTCTCAACTGGCCTCGCTTACCAAGGACCCCAAAATACCTCCTTAATGAGAGCTCACAATCTGAATTAAAGGTCACATATTTTACCCATTTAAGACAAGTTTATATCCTCTCAGGAGAGGAGGGTGGAACTATCTTCCCAGGGGGGAGGGCCAAATGAACCTGGAGGCGGGGCTAACTCCCCACATGACATCATGAGGGGACAATCTGAGAACGGCTTGTTTTGTTGTTTTGTTGTTTTGTTGTTCTGGCTCCTTCCTGTGTTTACATTTTATAACAAGTTAAATGTTTAAACAGGGACTGGTTTAAGGTGTGAAGCACACTTTGGTCTCATTAAAAGTATTTTTTGCTTCTTTTCTATTGGTTATTTTTGACACCAGATGATTAGGTAACTCTTTCTTTGTTTGCAGATCAGAAACAAGGAGCAGCCTCTCCACACTTTTCACCTAATGTGGGCATGAGAAACAGAGATCCAGCAGCAGACACCCAGTCGAAAGATTCTGGAGCCAGGCCATCACATGTCCCCATCCGGTCCCGTCGCTCCACTTTTGACTCCCAGTGCGGCCTGCGCTCCATCCTGCTGCAGGTCCGAGACCTGGGGCTGGGCTACGACTCCGACGAGACCGTCCTCTTCAAGTACTGCGGTGGGGCGTGTCCCCACGCTCGCTCCAACCATGACCTCACCCTCACCAACCTGCTGCTGAGCGGGGTGCTGCCTCAACCGGCGCCTGGCGAGTTGTGGCACAACGCACCCTGCTGCAGGCCCACCCACCACGAGGACATGGCCTTCTTGGACAACTCGCATCGCTGGCACAAGGTGGAGAAGCTGCTGGCTGCAGGCTGTAGCTGTGTGGGATAGACAGTGGATGTGTGATGTTTCAGGAGGATTTTTACAGCAGGTTTTCGGTTTTTATTTGTTTAAATGAAGATTTTTACCCCACTTCTAGATCACGAAGCAAAAAAACTATTCTTATCAAGTTGGTTCTTACACGTCAAATCCCGTAAGAGGAAAATAAGCTATTTTCCCAACTGTTTGTGGGGAAAACATCAGTTCAGATGTGTCCAGGCATCACTTATAAGCTTTAATGAACTACTTTAACGATACTAAAGCTAGAAAGTCCTGCTTCTTTTGATTAATCGTGCAAAGTCCATAATCCAACAGAGATTTTCTTATAATAGTGCATAGAGGGCATTAGAAACAAGGTACATTTGAAAAATATAAGCCTAAAACTAAGCAGAGACTTACTCCTTCCACAAATTACTTGACTATTTTTGTAAATAAGCTGACATGTATTTATTTTAAGTCTTCAGTGCAATTTAAGGTTTAAATAATGAAACTAACTCTGTTTACGAGGCTGTAGTCATAAACACAGCTGAGTGAAGCTCTAGAATTTGACTTAAGCTGTCAAGCTTTGGTTAAAAACTGTATTTATGTAAGATAAGTTATTTATTTATGCATCGCCATTATTTTGTAACGCTGATTAACTTATTTTGAACATTTCCCAACTCTTTGATTTTTCTACATACAGTTCCTAATAAAGATAAACTTGTACAGGACTGAACCGTGTTTGTGGGAGTCATTTTTCGCCTGTGAACTTTCTCAATAACACAAAATGTTCACAAAATGACAACATTTGACCAAGAGTGTCCAGGCTTTTGAATAACTGGAGATATGACCTTGTTTGTGGGTTTGAACTGCAAAAGACTGACAAGTACTGTGATGGCAGGTGTGGTCAAATATTAAAAAACACCCAGAGGAGAAAAATATCTCCAGCAGACATCATTAAACCATTCAAAGAGAAAACTATGAAGCAAAAACTACACCTAGAAAAACCATTATAACAATCATTAAAGCACACTGATGTACACTTTATCATCAAAAAGACTTAGAGGAGTCAGGAAATATGAGGAGGGGGGTAAGACATGCACTAAAAAGCAGCAGATCTTCTCTCCTGTCTTTAAATTGCTATGCACCTACACAATGTACGCATCAAGAACTCCAAAAGTGTTTTTTTTTTTTTGCTTTAAGATATTTTATTTTACAAAGAGCTCAATGACTTATAGAGTCCTTCATTTTGTCATTGTGTGGCTTAAAATGAAATTAAGGAAAAAAAATGCTGCAAACCCACTAAAGCAGTAGTTCTCAACTGGTGGGTCAGGACCCAAAAGTGGGTCAGGAATAGGTCTCTGTAAAAAAATGGAGACAAAAAGTCCTGAAGTCCTCAGTGGACATGCATCCATACCTTCTATGTTACCCTGTTTTTCTGTGAAATTGGTTAAATTCAAATGTTTGATCAGTATTCCAACTAATTTTTCTTCTTTTTTTGCAATGAATAAAGCTCAGTTCCCATGATAATAAAGTAGTTTATCAAGATCTCTGCAAACTGCCAAAAATCTACACATAATGATGGGAAAAGAGGGTGTAGACTTTTCAGTTTTGTCCCTTCTATTTCACATATCATGAAATTTGTAAACTGCAAAACATTTGACTACCTAAACATGTGTTCTTGACTTCTTCTTTTTTTTTTGGAAATTTGGGTCAGGATTTGTTGTAAGAGAAACTGGTGGGTCCTGAGGCTAGAAGAGTTAAGAACCACTACTCTAAAAGACCTCTAATCTACTTCTGGAACCACTGGTCAGATGAGAGAAAGCTGCCCTCTGTATGAAACTGTCAAAGAGAGCTTCTTGAGCTAGCACAGTGGTTCCCAAAGTGGGCCATGCAGCGTCATGACCAGGGGGGCAAGGCAAGGCTAATGACCAGCAGGTGACTTTAGCACTGCAGAAGAGGAGCAATCAGAATCACCCCTGAATCAACAATGTGATTTCAGTTCAAGTCCAAGACTTTTTTTTTGCATTTTGTATTGATGGAAGGAGAAGCTGTCCCCACTGCTGGGCAGGAGAGCGCCCTCTCTTTTACAACATCCTCCCTGCATCAGATTGTTTTTTCTGCTGTTGTCTCGATCAAGAAAATTAACTAAGAGTGGTGTCTCACCGATGCACCAAAGACAACAGAATATCTGCAGCACCAAATGATTGCAGGACTGGATGTAGGACTCCTAAAGATGTTCATTATGTTCTTATTTTGAAGGACTTGTTTATCTTCAGTCTAGGCTTAGACACACAATTTAGAACTGATTTTCACCACAGGAGACAAACAGATTGTTAGTTTGATGAAGGCTGTCATTAGATGTAATGTTATTCTAATCAATTTTATGCAGTCTTAGTATCTATCAACATTTCTATGTTTTATTTGTAAATGTAAGTATTAAGTTTTAGCATAATTGTAAAATACTTATGTTTTGCTTTTGCATGGACAGTTGTAACTAATCATGCCAATAAAAAAACATCATGAACTGAACTGGAAACTGAAAGAGGTGTTTTTTTACAAATGGAAATTTATTTTAGGTTTTTGTACACAACTATGTTCTGTGCACTTCTACAAAAATCCATAAATTATGACTTAGTTCTGGACTTAGATTAGGTAGTCTTGCAGAGCCTACACTTGTGTAATCCTAAAGTTCAACATGTTTTTTTGTTCTTGATATCGCTGTATCTTTGCAAACATGAATATCTGCTTTGCATCTGTGCTGATCACTTCCATCCAAACTTAAAGTCCCTCACAGCCATTCCCAAGGCAACACAGACTCCATGTTTCCAGCACATCTGTGCTGTGCAGCTAACGAGTCTTCAGAGTTCTGGTTCAGGTTTAGCTGCTCAGGGTGGAGACTGAAAAATAAAAATCACAGCCCCCAGTTTCAAAGTGTAGCTCCAGACTGATTTCCCCGTCTCTATGTGGCTGCTGCATCCGCCTCGGTCTCCTCTGGCTCTGCCCCCCACACCTGAACACGGCCCTCCATGGCTGTGAGGAGGCGGGTCTCCGTGGGATGGAAGGACAACGATTGGACGACGGCTTTCCCAACAGGGAGTTTCAAGGACAGAGACCCCTGGAGGAGATTAACACACCGTTTTTGGAAACTGAGCTGTCACAAAGCCAGGTTTGCACATAAAATTTCACAAAATTTAAAAATCACATAATTTCAATGCCTACTTGGACATTAAAACACAAAGAAGTCCAAGGCACTCGGCATTGGGTATTGTTTTGTTTTCAATTGCAAAAACTGCAGAGAAACTCCAGCATGCAGTCCAGTTTGCATAAATTAATTTGTTGGAAATCTTTCTGTACTCAAATGTTGTCAGCCTGAGAACACTCTGTTAGTCTTACTTACTGCAGCCTAAAAATTCCACCTGTTGTGATCTTAAATCCAATTTCAACATGAATTTAACAAGACTGTTACCTCCACCAGATCCCAGCAGTAGATGTGTCCGTCTTCTGAGCAGCTCAGGACGTGAGTGTCTTTACTGGACAGGCAGCAGTCCAGCTTGTAGCCCTTCATTGTGTGACCTTTATACCTGAATAGGTGGGGCAAACAACAAAGTATCAATACATTACCATTTATTGTAAAATTAGTCTGTTTCAATATTTTACAATTAATGGTAACCTCAACCAAATGACCAGAAACATGACTGGACCTATTGATAGTTGTTAAATGCTTCATTAAAAGATTTACAGGGATCAAATTCTGGATATCACGTGTCATTTCAACCTTTCTTAACTTTCCTTGTACTAAATGTGCACTACACCGTGATACGTACTTTGATGGCTGCTATTTCTGGATGATCTTCCACACAAAATTAGGCTATTTTAGCCTCACCTGTTAGTTCACCACACTGTTCAACAGGAGATAACAGGAGATATGCAGTGTTTATTTAGCACTGGCATCAAGCCAGTAACATAATCCTAGTTATATCCAGGCAGGGATGCTGTAGGCATTGTTCTGACAGAAAAAAATCAGTTCATCTCCTTTGTATCTGAGCAGTACTCACTCTCCCAGCATTTCTCCAGTGCTCTTGTCGAGTAGTCTGACGGTTGAATCCAGGCTGGAGCTCAGGGTGCACTGACCGTCCCGACTGAAGCACACGCATGTGATCGGACCTGCAAGACAAAAGCATGTAGAGAGGTTAAAGGGGTTTGCATTTTAGTTATTTATTTATTCATTTATTTTTACAGTAACTATTTTTTCATTTTTAAATTTTTTTTTTAAATTATTCATGCAAAAACATTACAAGAAAGTAGTGACACGAATTAGCAGACATGAGACACAAAACATTAAAACAAGATTTTTTGTGTGTGTGGGTTTACATTGACATAGAGAAGAAACAAGGAAAGATGGAGATGAAAAGGCATTAGGAGTGTCAGACAGAGAGATTTTCTTGATTTTATTTGTCTGTAATCACTCATAGAGCTTGTTAGCTTATTTTACAAGTGAAAATAGTGGGGCATGAACAGAACACAAATCCTTGTTTGAAATGTTATGATGTTCACAGGGAGGCAAAACATTTAGCTCACAGATGTAAAAGGCTTGTAAATACAAAGCACAACTCCTTAGTTCCATGCATTCAAAATAAAGGTGTTATACACCAACTATTTACCAGGGGAAACTGTAACTCACAAGTCAATTAATAAATATTTCAATGGATGCAGCCTGGACAGCAAGCCTGCAATCCTGCGTAATATGGGACACAACATCTGACACTTACATGCCTTAAGGACATCCTACTACCACAAAATAAACATTAAGGTCCTGTTCATCTTAAAAAGATTACTTACTGTCGATAAAGTCAACATGGAGCTGTCCCATCCTCAGGTCATAACGCCGCACTCTGCCATCCACCGACCTGAACACAAGAATAATTTAAAAAATGCTGCAGTGGCACCCCAGAAAGAGATTTCTATAAATCTGGTAGACATCTTCATCTTCAAATTACCCTACTTCAGTCTAAAGAGCAGTAGATATCAGTAATTTGGGATTTAAAACGGCTAAAAATCGACTCTGAAAAGCAGAAGGTTGTTTGATTTTATTTAAAGGATCCATCATGGCGGACAGTTCTCACCCCGTTAGCAGCTCATGCTGAACAACTTTCAAGCTGCTGATGCCATCCCGAGCCTCATCTAAGATCTGTATAGGCTCATATTTTCTGGACCTGGTGTCCCAGCACCTGACTGTCCCATCTATGGACCCTGGATGAAGATAAATAAGCAGAAACAAGTTAGTATGATCAATCAGATTGTGATGAGACGTTTTCAAATGGACAGAAATATTAACCCAAATAATAAGAGACATCTCAATGCTCAAATCACTAAATATTTCCTTACATCAACAACATGTAACTTTTCTATCTTAAAATAGTAATTTCAAAGCCAATCTCACAGGACAAAAACTTTAAAAAGCTTCTCAGTCAGCTACTGTTAGCTCTTAGCACTATATAACTTTGGTAGCTGCTGTCTCGTACAACTTATGCCAATAATCTATCTACCTGTCCTCAGGTAAAAAGATATCAGTTACCCTGTTTAATACAATGACTGAGGCTGCAACAGAAGAGGAAGGTCACAAAGCAAGAGCTTCATTAAACTGCTGTGATACTGTGCTTACTGTGTTCTGTTGAAAAGTTACAAGCTACTGCCCAGGAAATTGGTATTTAAACAGTCCATCCCATAATAGTAAAGCTACAATCCAATGGGAGTTTACATCCCTGCAGGGATTATTATTAACAGATGTGATATGACGTTAAACTGTATCGTTATTTGTGTCATCATTTAGCAACTTATGCAGACAAAACAAAAAGTTTAAAAAGTTACCTCTCCATGTGCATACAAATATTCGTACTATCTAATCTTTCCGTCTTGCGTCAAAAAATGTGTCTTTTTCCACTTGATCTTCAAGTTATCTTCATAAATAGGAATCTTACAAACCTGTCACAACTAGCATGAAATAAATTAGCCTCTCCAATGTGGCCATTTAGCCACAGCCAGATAAACTTCAAGGTGACATTTATGTATACACATGCCAGATCTCCATATGCAAACAATTTGCAAATCTAAATGCCAATTTCAGTGGTTCTCTGCCTTCTTCTGCCAGTGTAATCACCCTCTGTTTGTAAACTAATGCATGTTGTCTGTGAGGGGGAGGGAAAAGCACCAGATGTGTATGCAGAATTCCTCCACAAGTATGCTTTAGTTGGTGCACTGTAAGCTGTGAAGAATATATATAATGTCTAAAAAAGTTAACCTTCCAAAGCAGGTGGATGCGCCCGTTTCCGTGTTTTTTACTGGCAAATCCATCTTGAAAGCCCCTGTCTGAACCGTTTGGGCCCGGTTAGAAAGTGACAGGACCAATCAGCATCGAGAGGGAGTACTTCTGGGCATGACGGGGTCGTGACGTAAGCAAGCAGCAACAAGAGGCCAGTGCGATTATGGCGAAAGACATTAGCGTGGATGCTGCTAAAGCGTCAGTTTAATCAGAACTTGACGACATGTCCTCGTTTAAAGAAGAAAAAAGAACAGCAGTGAGTTGGGGTTTTTTTTCAAAAATGATAAAAGTCGTGAACTGACACGTCTACAGTCGCCATGGTTTATGTTATGAAGCTTTTTATGGAGTTAATTCGTCGTAGCAGCGCACCTCAGTTTGGGGCTACGACGTCACATGTTTTGTTGCTCTGATTGGCCTGTAAAGATGTGACAGACAGAACGTTCATCCAACCACCCTCTGAGTTTTTTTTCAAAGGCTCTGCCCTTTTCCAAACACCATCAATGGAAAGTTTTCCAGATGAATGTGTGGAACAAAACCATCTGGCGTGTCAGGTTCTAAAAAAGTATAACCTAAATAAAAACTCACCAGACAACATTACAGTTGCTTCCTCATTGAACTGGACACAGTTGACTTTCTGTGTGCAGAAAAAACATAAAAGAAAACATTAACTAGAATATGTAGAAGTATCAAAAGAAATCAAACTGATTGACAAAATTCCTATGCTCAGAATTAGCAGAGGTGAAAAAAACAAGACCTTTATACTCAAACAGAAACAGAGCTACTTTGGTTAACTTTCACTGCAGTAGGAGTAAAATTACAAGCCTATAAGTCTACTAAAGTAAAAGTAATTTATTTAGAGATTATTTAAAGTAGAGGGCTGAGAAGCTTTGAGGAGTTGTACAGTAAAATATGATATTTCCTTATTGGAAATAACATGAGAATACAGACCTCCAACCAGGTCATTCAGGTAAATATATAGTATTATCTTATTTTATTATTATTATTGCCCTTTTTTTAACATGTCTTACTCTGTATATAGTGTTATTTATCTTATCTATTTTATTATTTTGTTCTTTTTTACCTGCTGCTATTCTTAGAGAGATGCCAAACTGCCTTTCTTTGTTCACAACAATGACAATAAAGTGCTATTCTGCTATTCAATTAAATTCTATTCTAAAGCCACACCTACATTATAACTTTAAATGCATGAAATGCTACAAGTTTTTTTCACTGAGATGTAGAATCAGTCTCTTGCTATGTGCAGCTCATCATTGTGTAATCAAAGCAAAACAACAGACCACTTTCATGTCATTGACAGAAAGCTTGGACCTTGTCATTTTTGCTTTTAGATTTTGTTTTACACTCAGAAATGTTTTTTTTACATGTGATGAAGTAAAATTCTTCCTCCTAAATTCAGTTAAAAAGGTACTCAAAAAAGTACAGTGCTTGGCAGTAAATGTAGTTACTTTTCACCCTTTCTCAGAATCCATTAAAACAGAACTGACCCCGGCATGCCCTCTGAGTTTCCGTGTGACCTGGCCACTAGCGACGTCCCACAGGATCACGGTCTTGTCAGAGCTGCAGGAGCAGATCTGACTGTTGTCATAAGAACTGTTGAAAAATAATGATAGATGAAACTTATTGTCTATCTTTCAAAAGGAAAGCATGTCTTCAGTATCACCTATCAGTGATTTTGTTTTCTCTGTGGAGGAGACTGTGACAAATCTCTTACGCGTCAGCATCCAGGACCTCGTATCCATGGCCGCTGTATGTCTTCAGCAGGGTCCCTCGACTCACACTCCACAGTTTTAGAGATTTGTCACTGCCGCACGACAGCAGATAGTTCCCATCAGCTGAACATGCAGGGGGAGATAAAAAAGAAAGTTATAAGCTGAAATTATCCACGTATGACTCATGACTATATCCAGATTCATACGATGTGAGGCAAAGGTTTCAAAAAGGTTGCGTTCTGATACACATTAGAACAAGAGGGCCAGACAACATTATTCATCTACAACCATGTTATGTCATGCAGTACAACAGTTCACCTTCAGAGAACTACCATCCTGACCATGTTCCCATTAATGCTGCTCTCTCCTGCTTGGTGTGAGTGAGTCAGTACTCTTTAATTGGTTGATAATGTTTTTTGAGTATTTCTCTGCAAACTGCTCATTCACTTTAAATGCCTAATCACTGCAATGCACAAAAACGTTCAGACACCCAGTGCTGTCACCAGTAGTTTCACATTTTCCTGCACATTTAAACCTCAACCTCCAGGCAATTTATGTTTACAGTCTTTTATTCTTACTCACTTTCTTTTAATCTTCCTACAGAGTTTCTAATGCTGATTTATGATGTATTTATTCTACTGCTGCTTAACATATTGATGACTAGCTGCTGTAACAATGCAATTTCAGTTTGTATTAATATAATACATCTATCTATCTATCTATCTATCTATCTATCTATCTATCTATCTATCTATCATGCATCCATCCATCCATCCATGCATAAGTGCATGCATGCATCCATTGATTTATTTATCCATCCATTCATCGATCCATCCATCCATTCATTTATCCATGCATCCATCCATCCATTTATCCAAGCATCCATCCATTCATCCATCCATCCATTTATCTATCATCCATCAATTGATTTAATTATCCAGCCATGCATGCATCCATGCATCGCTCCATGCATCCATTCATCCGTCCATGCATGCATTCATCTGTCCATGCATGCATCCATCCATCCATCCATCCATGCATGCATGCATACATCCATCCATTTATTTATTTATCCATCTATGCATGAGTCCATCTGTCCATGCATGCATCCATCCATCCATATATCCATTCATCTTTTTTGTTTTTTCCTCCAAATGGACAATTTATTTCTGGACCTCGTGAATTTGACTTAGAGCCAACTTTGGTGTTATTTCTTTAACAATAAAAAACATTTGGACATAAATCACATATCACCATTCAGCAAAAAATATCAAGACATTCTTTTTGGTCTCCATTGCCCAGCTTTAAATCTGAGTATCAACACTTGGACTTTGATTTAAAACACTCTGACCCCTGCTGTGCCTGAAGGTGGTTGAAGCATAGTTGAACACAGCAATGCAAATTCAAGAACAGTCATGTGCAGACTTCAGGATTCTTTTAAACATTAGTTTGATTTAAGCATAGATCTCACCAAATGCACATATTTTATTTTACTTTTAAGTCATGTTTAATGCATATATTCTATAAAATATAGGTCAACATAGGTCAATATTCAATTTGAAGTCACGAACTATTCATTTTTTTTTTGAGGCATCTGGTGACCCCCTCTCAGTGTCTTGCGACCCTCAAAGGGGGCCCGACCCCTACGCTGAGAACCACTAACACATGTTTTGCATGACAACCCTGCTGCAGCCATCTCAGACGTGTCAATAACAGTAAATATTCTGTCTCCATGTCTTACCATTAAAGCGGACAGCTCTGACAGCTCCTTGTCGACACTCGATAGTCCTGAGGAGATGCTGGGGAAGCTGAGGAGCCTGAGGTCTGGGCTGGGGGAACGACATGACTAAAACTATGTAGAAAACACAAAAAAGTACACGTGAGCTTCTCTGTCAGTCTCCACGTACTCATTACAGTAAATGGTGACTGAGTTTTCTACCTTTTAACAGCTTATTACAATGAAACGTGTTCGCAGTACCAGAGAGGATAACATTGTTCACTACTGCGTTAAGCTGAATTTATCTAGTAAGTTATTAAAAATGCCAAGCACAGAGGTGACAGTTGTTGCCTACAGTGAACTAAATGTCCAATATAGTCTAGTTTTTAGTTTAAAGGCTAATTTATAATCACAGAGCTGGCAGTTATCAAATTAATAGCTTCCTTTCCACCTCACCGTTGCTTATAATTAAAGTATATTCACATACTTACATGTTACACGAACAGGTTATCCGGTGTTTACTTTCAGCGAGGTAAAATGTTCATATTTGTGCCGCAGCTAGTGAAAACTAGCCATTTTTAACCGTGAACATCTTCCTCCATTCACTGTACCCATCATGTTTGCTACTCGGCGCAATGTACACTGGGTAAATACACCCCCGTCAAAATAAGAGTTTCAATCCTCTGTTGCCGGCTCTTTCTGCGTAATTTATTACTGTATGCTCTTATTCTGAAATCACCGGATGTGACTAGTTCTTCTCCCCTCTACTCCATCCTCGACGGGGTAGATCAGCTGTGTTTCTGTCATTAGCGTGTGAATTTGATAGAAATTTCGCTAAATTCGGGCTTTTTGAAACAAATTATGTCTTCCAACAACATGGCAGACCCAAGGAGGCAAAATAAGATTTTAAGGTGAGTGATTAATGACGATTATAGTCGATTTTTCTGGTGGAATTAGCTCAACGTATTAGCTTGTTCGCTAACAGCTAATGAGCTAACCTTTAACACAATTCATGAGTAGATCCTGAAGGGATTAGTGATCAGATTATTTGATGTTGCTGAAAGATTTATGAACCACCGAGTTATATGAAAATCATACAACTTTACACAGTAATGTAGCTGACTATCAGGTATTTAATTTAGATATTCAGTAATCCTTGCACTGCTAACTACCCCTGTTTCATTCATGAACCCCAGACAGCAGGTCAGTCCCAGGTTGATTTAAATCCCCTGGATTAGCCGCCTTAGACATACTGACGAGTTACCTTATTTTATTGTGTGTTTTAACAACAGCTTGATGATGATTCATCGGCGATGCACTGTGCATCTGTTAATTAATATATGTACTCACTCACCCTGCCATAATTGCAAGATTACTTTTTCATGTAAAGTATAAATCCTTACCCATGTTATAAAATACTGTGAAACAACTCTTTCCTTATTATGGATGCACAGTATGGGATCTTTGCTGATATGCCTGTTTTTCCAGATTCAGTTCAGCCAATACTGATATTGAGACCTGTATATAAATGAAGTTCAGACCCAAAGCTTCAGTCCTTAAACAGACTTTAGCCTAGCTAAAACTAGCCTGAAACTACATGATTTTTGTGCATATATGGTTGATATTCAGGTTCAAACAACATTATTTATCCCAAAAGGTAATTCAGTTTTTGCAGTCGACCCAGGCCACACATACATTTATGAACAGCAAACAGGAAATGTCAGAGACAATAGTAAATAATCAGTATTTATTAGGGCTGGACAATTAATTGAGTTTTGATATTGATTTCAATCGCCAAAAACAGTGATATTTTTTCTATTGATGTTTTTCAAATGCCTGACAACCTGTTGGGTTTCAGCATGACAACCATCACATCCTGCCTTGCCTCTTTCTTTATGTAACATTTTTTGCTCCCGCTTTTTTGGTTGTTTCAACAGCAGTACATTATATAAAGACACTCACAAAACATCTGTAACAATATTAAAATGTTACACTTGATATGCCGCAGTCATAGCAGGTGAGCCGTTTGTGTAAGGGTTGCTGAAAATGTTGAAATAACAGCATACATTTCAGTTTTGATATACGAGATTGCTCAGGTATACCTGAGTGGACCACTCAAGTACTGACAATACAGTTTTTTTCTGAGTGCCAGCATGTCTGCTATGTCCTCCAGATTTCATCTTTTAAAGTTACACTTGCTCAGTGGGCTGCTCTTTGAAATATTAGGGGGTACGTTTGAGCTGATCTGACCCATCCAAATCTGAGACTCATAAAACATCAAATAAAAAAGACTTTTACAGTTAAAAACCACAAACAGTAGACCTAACATGATTATTGTGCATAAGATAGTCAATTTGAAATGCTTATTTTAAATCAAAATGATCAGAGCAATTTTTTGTAGTTTGACTTTGATACACATGATGGCATTATGCAGCTGGCTGTTATAATTCTTTACAAAAAAAAACAAAACAAACATTGGTAGTCAGTGGACCAACAAAGGGTCAGTTGTGTTCAGTTTTTCTTCTGCCATTCATTTAAAGTAGTGGCTCACTGCTCCAATCTGAACCCTTGCTACTTCTAACAAAAGGCACAAAATACCATATTTATTTAAAGGGGACATATTGTGCAAAAATCCCTTTTTCAGGTTTTTCTAACAAAAATATGTGCTCCTGGCGTGTCCACAATCCCTTTAAGTACCAGGAAAAATCCATTCCCTCCTCCCCTCTCTTTCTCCACCTTTCAGAAAATGTGTGCTGACACAAGCCGCTCTCAGATTTTCCCCTCTTGATGTCATGTGGGGAGTTAGCCCCGCCCCCATGTTCAAGTGGCCCACCCTACTTCGGTAAAAGTTCCACTCTCCTCTCCTGATCTTCTTCTCAGCGGCCAGCTGAGATGCTCAATAGCTCAGTGGGTTACCCTGCTGACATTTGTCTGGGAGATTGATGGTTCAAATCCTAATCAGGTCCTTAATGTTGGATAAAAGCGTCTGTAACATTGTAACATCAGGAGTGCCACATCCATTTCCTGAAAGGGGTGTGGTCAAGGGCAGAGACAGACAGATCAGTAGCATTTAAAGCCACAGACACAGAAACGGCTCGTTCTGAGCAGGGCTGAAACAGGTGGGTGTTTAGACATGCAAAAATCCTATACTGGAGTATTTTTTCAGCAACAAACTTCACAGACATGTTTTGGGGACCTCCGAGACCGATATAAGCTTGTCTTAAAGGGTAAAATATGTGACCTTTAATATAGGATACATGAGATATGTGAGCATCTGTTATATGTGACAGATTTGCCCTGCTTGTGTTCCTACCCAAGGTGAGTTTTTGTCTTAGATACAATCAAACTAACCGACAAATAAACTTATCCTTTTTTATCTTGCACAGCACCAAAACATGAACTTTGGCTGGGCCTTTTACCTCGAAGTGATGCTTCTGTTTCTGTTTCTTCTGTATTTTTCTGAACATTTATGATATCAAGACGGTTTCTGTTCACCTTCTGACTCTTCATATTTAATTTACATACGTGAGTCAGCACTTATGTGCCCTCAGTGGGGCAAAAATAGTTGATGTAGACCAGCACATCCAATTTTAAACAGTTTGATTTCTATTCTAAGATAATCTCTTTTGATGATGGATCTGTACTGATTTACATTCATTGATCATCGACAGTTGTTGAGTGCTGCCTCTGAGCTTTTCTCATCACTTGTCATAAATCCACAGATAAATCTCTACCTGGGTGAAAGTTGAGTCCCAGTCCTTCTTGTAGCCCGTCTCTCCCATCAGCAGAGCCTTCTTCCCTGCTGCTGATCTGAGTAATACAAATGTGCCTGTAAGTGAGTCGGGGTGGATTTACTCATGTCTGACTGAGTTGCTCTACTACAGGCCTGATGAGGGCAGGAAGTTTGCATGCACAGAGATGAGGGGCCACTATCTACGGTCCCTTACTGGCCTCTTTTCTCATATCTGCTCTTGCCATAAGGGTCTCACAGACAAACCTGGGTTTAAACTGTGGTGTTTATAGTTTGTTTTTGGTTGTTTTTGTGGCAGGTACAAACCCCCCAGCACAGAGACCAACCCCACCCTGGAGGACCCCACCCCTGACTACATGAACCTGCTCGGCATGATCTTCAGCATGTGTGGACTCATGCTCAAGGTGACCTTAACACATACTAACTGTTAGACTCTCACCCCTCCCTCTTCCTCTTTTAAACCTGTGTGTGGTTTTATGTGTGCGTCTTTCCACTATAAAGGGATGAATGGTAGACCTTGGTCCGGCCCATTTAGAAGATTAAAGGTAAACTCACCTTTAGATGAATGGATGAAGGACAACTTTTGACTTTGGGTACTGTGGGCACAGTGAACGAAACAAAGAGGGGACATCAGCAGGCTCAGGGGGCACCCAGAATAACAGCTGATCATCCGTTTAATTGACTGCCTTTGAATCTACAAAGAATTACTTTAAATACAACGCAATTATTTCCTGAATATATCTCAAAGTGATTAAGCTAAAAACCTCAAATGACTGGGAGATGTTAGATTTTTATTTTGGTAACATTCATGAATAGTAAACTCAAAGGATTAGATATTTGTGTACTAAACAGTGGTAACCGCCACAAACTTTTGTAAGAGTATCAGGACCTTATGAAGAGTCATGTTATCAATTTATACTGGCCAGGAAGATGCCAGTTTACATCTCACACTAAGTTCGACGACTCCTTGTATTTGTTGAGTCAGATTATGTCTATAGTAGCTTTCTCTCTTCATAGTTTCTGATGCTATACCTCTGCTTTCTTCAGTTAATCAACAGAACATGTGATGCTCTGTTCAGTTATGCTGTCTGTGATGTTTGAGCTTGTCCCACTAACTTTGTAAATGTGTGTTTTTTGCATGTTTCAGCTGAAGTGGTGTGCCTGGATCGCTGTCTACTGCTCCTTCATCAGCTTTGCAAACTCCAGAAGTTCAGAGGACACCAAACAGATGATGAGCAGCTTCATGTGAGTATACGGGTTTTATTTCTTGAATGTTTTTTTCCTGAGCATGATAATTCTTAAAACACGGCCACTGAAAGGCTCAGATTGTTTTATCTTCCTCATGTTAACCTGACCGTGTCCACGTCAGCGTCATTTAGGGCTGAACAATTTTGGAAAATAATCTAATCGTGATTAAATATTGCACCGTTTGCAATTTGAATATTGCGATTTAATCTAATTTTCGATTAATTGCCCAGCCCTAGCGTCATTGCACCCTCTGCATTCCTTGCAGCCATACTTTAAATGCACACAGACTTGTATACATTAGTGAAAGTAGTTATTTAAAATCTTTATATTTTCATATTGAAATTTGGCATTATTTTCTGTGTTTTTATTCTCGTATTTATTGTGTAATTCCTGTACAGGAATTGAAAGCTAACTGGAGTCAAATTCCTTCTTAGTGTAAGCTTACTTGGTCTGTAAAGCTGATTCTTATAATCAATATAATAATGTCAATCTTTCTCTGGCAAGAAAAGGCTCTTCTATATCTCTTCAAAGCCACAAAATCCCACAAAAAATATGATTTCAGTGTTTTCCATTGTTCCCCATAGAATTAACTGTGGATTTTTTCATGTATTTCTTAAATTTGGTGTATAAAATGAACTTTTAATACCTAATTTTCCTATAATATACAATGCTGAGGCATCCATCCATTCATTTTCGATACTGCTTATCACATTGGAGGTCACGGGGGGCTGGAGCCTATCCCAGCTGTTATTTGGCAAGAAGTGGGGTTAAACTCTGAACTGGTCACCAGTCAATCTCAGGGTTGACATGTAGAGACAGACAACCAGGCGCGCTCCCAGTCACACCTACGGCCAATTTAGAGTCACCAATTAACCTAACAAGCATGCCTTTGGTGGTGGGAGGAAGCTGGAGTACCCAGAGACAACCCACGCATGCACAGGGAGAACATGCAAACTCTGCACAGGAAGGCCCTGACCGGGAAACAAACCATGAACCTTCTTGCTGTGAGCCTAACACTTGTGCCGCCGTGCAGCCCCATGCTGAGTCATGCGCCATCATAATGCTGCTGCTAAAAGACAGTTTGAATGTGTACTTAATTTTGTCAAACTAAAAGATGAAGACAGTTTAGACATCTGGCTGTCAGTGGGAACTTTTAAGACTCTTAATAGAGGAGTATTAAAACCTGGATTTAGTGATTTGAGGATCTGAACAGTCCCAGCTATCACTGAAGTGACCTTTTTTTTAAAGGTTCTTTGTATTTATGTAAAAGTCTAACATTATGCAGATTTAAAGCGGCAGGTTAGACTCTCGTCTGTCTGCCTCTGAGACTCGAGATGAGCCAACTCTAATGTCCAAAAGCTTTTAACTGTCTGACCTCCAGAGGTGGGACATTTCCATTTGCTTCTAAAAGACTACTACAGGGCTGGCGTCCAGGCCTCGCAGACACATTCACAATAAGGAGGAACCATCTGCTCCATCGCTGAGACGAGGTTACAGAAAGACAAGCTTGATGCACTTTATAGTTTCCTAACGTAAAATGTTTGGCTCAGCATATAATGTCTGTCTATAAATGTAATGCTCCAGCCTGGATGCTGGTTCAAGGCCAGTTTCAGGACATTTATCCACTGCCAAGGTATGATGTAAGTCTCCCTGTGGTATCAGACTAAGGTGAGTGTCTATATAGCTGTGACTCCATCCATGTTTGGGTGGATCAAACCTCACCGTGACTTCTCGTGGCCTGGTAAAACACTCTTTAATGCCCTGGCTTGCCCTCTCGTTGCATTTCAGCTTAAAGCTTTATAAGATGAATCTGCCTGATGACCGTCATGGAATCTGGATGATCAATCAGCTTTTCATAGTTAGATTTGTGTTGGTTGTGGATGCATTTTAAATGATTAGAAACATGTATGATGTAAAAGCTGGTATTTTAAAAGCTGTGTGAAAAAAACGAGCACACTATAAACTAAGGAGTATTGAAATGTATTGCACCATTTGGCTATACTGCCAGTCAACATAAAACGTGGTTAAAAATCCCCTCCGATTAAAGTCTTCATGGTTCCTCCTGTTCTCTGCAGGCTCTCCATCTCAGCCGTTGTGATGTCCTACCTCCAGAACCCACAGCCGATGTCGCCACCATGGTAACCGAGGGCCAATCACAGCAGAGCAAGGAAGTAAACTGAGGATGTTGAAGTTGGCGATGAAACAACAGATTGCCCCACGGCTATCGTGGAGGAGAAACAGAGACACGGAGGAGGATGATACGACAGAAGAGAGAGAAAACAGATGGACAGTGAGGAGAACACTACGCCAAGATGGAGAGATCGAATGTTCCTAGACTGCACTCATGTTCTTCTCTTTTTTTAACCTTTTCTACATTTGTTTGCCAATGAACACGTCAAAATGTTGCTCTGTGTTTTACTGATCTGACGCAGACGGTCGTAAATAAAGTTGTACGGTTTTAAAAGTAATGCTTCATGTTATTTTTTAAATTATTTTTTCTATGTACACAATTTATCTAGCCATAACTTGCCAAAACTGTTCACCAGCTATTTGATTTCTGTTGTGTAAAGGTTTCTGTCCCACTCTGGGTTCAAAGTGTGGAAATACAGGAAGTTATAAAATCTGTTTTCTGTTAAAGATGAAGAAAACCAAACAACAAGGCAGCAGAAAACTGTCTTAAATGGACAGTTTAAGAAATAATTTACTGCCCGTTTTATTGACCTTCTTCAGCCTTTATATCTGGATTGAACACCCAAACATGTGATTGAATACAATTATTTAAAAGAAATACTTGCAAATGTTTATGTGCTAAATAATAGAATTTCTTTAGTATTCTATTATAAAGATAAAAGTATCAAATCCTGCTGGTTTTAAAGGTGAGCAGGATAAAAAGCATGAAAATGAAAAATATTTGGACTGAAGTCAAAAAGGTGAAAATGCAGTTTAAAACTTGAAGGAAAAAAATAGGTGACATTTTATGATAACTGCACGCTTAGCACTAATTAATGAGTAAAGTCTTGAACTACAGAGCATTATTGATGAACACAGCTAGAAATTAATTCTTCCCTTTTGCTCATGCTTCAATAAAACTGATTTTTTTAAATGACATAAATGAGTTTATAATGTCTTATTAATGATGAGTTGACTGTTCACCAGTGCTGTATAGAGTTCTAAATTGTCTCATGAAAAGGTAAAGGTAAGAATTTCAACAATGATAAGCGACCATTCGAGACGATAATAAGCGGCCAATCTGAACGCTTTTACAAAATGCCTCATAGATTAATTGTGAGTCTCTTCATATCAGGATCTAACCATTTTAACTTCTTTACACTTAAATATTTATTCTTCACTTTAAGATTTATTTCTTTTTCTTTATATGTAGTTATCTTTTTTCTCAACAGTTTTTTCTTTTTCTTTACATTTTTACGTTGCAACTTCTCAAGATTTCAACTTCTTTCTTTGTCATTACATTTTGATGTTTATCTGTTTCAAATATTTTCTCAATATTTACTCTGTCCATTATTCACCATTCAAACTTTTTATCTTTTTCCTCTAGATTTAGACTTTCTTCTTTTTCAACATTCTGACATTTCCTTTTTCCCAACATTTAGGCTTTTTCTCTCTAGCTCGATCAAGATTTTTTTGGTTTTTCTATATTCAGTCTTCATTTCAAACAGCTCAAAGCTTTCCCTTTCCACATACTATTTCAGCTCTAGTTTTCCTAATCAGTTTAAGCTTTTTCTTTTTTCTTAAATTATTGTTTTTTTTCTTTTTCTAAACCTTTTGACCTTTTTCTCATCTCGCTTTATTTTTATCTTGACATTTTGTTTTCTATTTTGTTTTCTTGAAATGTAGAATTTATTTTTTCTACATTCTTACTCTCAACATTGACTTTTTTCTTTTAGCTGACATTTACACATTTTTCTGTTTGTCAACATTCAGACTTTTTTCTTCCATTGTCTTTTTCTCACCGTTTGGACTTATTTGTTTTTCTTAACATTTTGACTCTTTCCTTTATATTTCAGCGTTTCTCTCTTTTTTTTTTCTTTTCTCAACTTCTTTTCAATATTCAGCTTTTTTTTTCTGGACAGTTGATTTTTTTCTCCTTTTCTTTCCTTTTATTGAACATTTTGGCTTCTTTCAAATCCCCAATATTAGGCAAAGTTTCGACGTGTGCACACATTAACTCCAATGCTGCTTATCAGAGGCTGAGCCCAAACTTAGGAGGGTCCTGGGAATGCTTCCCCAGTAAGTTTTTACTCGTCATGTGCACTATATATCCACTGTTTTCAAGCAATCTTTAATACAGGTTTATATTTGAAACACCAACTAAAGCATATATCATTCAGAAAAATAATTTAGTTCAGTCTTGAAAAAAGCAGCTATTAGAACCAACATGATTTATTTTAAATGCAATTGATCTGCGCCCATAAAACCACTATACAACGCATTAAAGAAAATATAACTTTAACTTCTTCTGCCTAAAATAGGACAGAAACGGTCTGATATTTATTTTTCAAATATACATAAAATAGGAAAGGAATAGATTTAGAGTGAAAGTTTGCAAGTGGCATACATTTAAAAAAAAAATAACAAAAAAGGAAAATGTGGCATTCTGGATTTAGATGAATTTTCAAAAATGTAGACAATTTTATCAAATTCAGTGTTAAAACTATTGTAGTATAGACTCCTACAACTTTAAAAAGTTTGATTTTATACAGTTTGATAAATTTCCACATCCATTTGTACTCTAAATCAGTGGTTCTCAGCTGGTCTACCCTTGGGACCCACCAATTTCTACATCGATCATTCGCGACCCAAAAAAAAAAAAAAATGAAATAAAATAAAATAAAATAAAAAAAATATTTTAATTTATTAAATAATTTGTGGTTTGAATATTGGATGGAACAAAAATATGAGTCCAAATAAATAAACATAGAAACATATTTTAAACCCCTTCTCCCCAAGAATGCATGCATTTTTTTCCATTTCTAAAGATTTTGAGAAATTATCTCATTATCCAGGGGAAAGCAAAGATGTTTTTGCAAGAAGAGAAGACAAATGAATTAAAATGCTGATAAAATATTTACATTTACCCATTATTATGATAAAACGGAGTAAAATAGCATGTATGCGTGCTTCTCAGACCTTTATCCACCATTTTATTTTTTTTTAGACACTGGTCGTGACCCATTGAAAACAGCTTTGTGACCCACTTTTGGGCCCCAACCCACCATTTGAGAACCCCTGCTCTAAACGATAAGTTTATTCATTTATTGATTGTAACACTAAGAAGAAAAATACTTTTCACCAGACTAAAAGATTCAGGGCTTTTGAGAAAACAGTCAGAGCGTCAGCCCTGTAAGCTTCTCTTCTCAAAAAATTGAAGACGGATTTTGATGAAATTATCAGGGCACTTCAAAAATGGCATAAGGAAGAACTGATTAGATTTTGGGAGTGATCTGGATCACCGTCTGGATCCAGAAATGTTTCAAAGGATTCTTCACTATTGGGAGATAGGGCTAATGGAGGAGGTCTGTGCTCTCTGAGTGCTTTTCTAGTTTTCTATTGGTTAAAATTTCTCAAAGTAATTTACCGAAATGTACCTTTTTCCAAAGCCTGCTCAGTGGCTTGGCTGTGTAAGACCCTTTTTAAGTTGCACCTTCAAACAAAAGACCTCAGTGTGTTTGTGGAGGAGCGATGTGGACCATCCCTTTCTTCTAAATTACAAAAATGAACATAATCCTGGGAAGCAGAACCGTCATTCATAAAGAGCACTGGCTCATTTGCAAACCACACATCCTTATTTCAAAGACAGCTACATTCTTAAAGAGCAGGTGTGAAGAAACTAAAGCTCCTGCCTCCTTTATAAAGCATTGATTGTCTCTATTGTACAGGGTTGATGTTCTCTGTGCATTCAGAGTGTGTGGGTATTACTCTGGTGAGTTTTCTCCTCTGTTCACCATCATCTAACCTCCTCCTCTCTTTCTCCTCCGCCTCACACGCAGACGCACACAGCTTTATTTGCTGGTGTGTGCTGATGACGGGCAGGAAGCTGGGGAGTCAGCTGCATGTGACGTTGATTTAGTGACACATAACTCACGTCCCCCGAGGCCCCGGGCTCCGCTCTCCTCTCTGCAGCCACGTTTTCAGCAGAGTGCTCTGGGTGCTCTCCTCAGTTTGTCCTGACTCACTCTGCTTACTCACTCTTTTTCTTCCTTTTCCCCATTGTTGTTTTTCCAATCCCATCCAGGCCAGTCATAATGCTGCATTTGCTGATGATCACTATCAGAGCGGCGGATATTGAATTTGTCTGAGTCAGCAGTTATCGTCTGAATTGATCGGTTGGCTGCATAATTTGGATATTAAAATCTGTCACAGTTTAGTGAATGTAGACTGAAGTTCAGTGGGCGACGGGCTGGAGGCGATGTTTAATTAAATCTGATTTTCACAGAGAGAGGGATGGGAAACACGCCTGGTTCTCCTCTGTGACACTAGAGGGCACAGCAGCTTCACGAATGAGTGGGCCTCTAATGGATCAACACCAGACCAGTATCCGTGTCCTCCACTCAGGAGTTCATCTACTCACAGTAAAGCTCTTTATTCTCCATTATTAGTGTGCCCTGTGGTAAGTCTAGGTGTGCCCAGGGAATTTGTACAACCATACGATATTACTTCAACTTTAACTTTATGGCAAGTACTGTAACCAGGCCTGCACACAGATCTGACTGGACCCCTAAACAAGAAAGAAGAAAGTGGGGCCCTCGCCAGGTGTAATTTATTAATATCAGTGCATGCGTGTTGGATCAGCAGCATTTTTGCCAATTTTTTCATCACTTTTAACCTCTTTTTACCAATTGTTGCAACATTTTATCATTTTATACCACTTTTTTTTGCCAAATTTTACCCATATTTTTTGCCTTTTTTTGGCCACTTTTTCAAACCCATTTTTACAAACTTTTTTTTGCCACTGGTCACCCATTATCGCCATCTTTTTGACATTTTTATTTATTTTAAATTTTTTTTTCCAAATTTTTATTGAGGTTTCAGATCAATATACATAAAAGAAAAACATAAGAAAAAACAAATACAAAAAACAAACAAAAAACAAAAACAAAAACAAAAACAGACAACCTACCCTCCACCCTCCAGCGGCAAATGATCTAATTCATATATACAGGTTTAAGCCTTTTTGACATTTTTATTAAAGTTAGCACAAAAAGTAAGGAAATTTGTGTTTGGTAGATTATTTCTTTGTTGTAACAAAGCTTCTTGGTAATAAATCTTATACCATTGGAAAGCCTGTTTATTACCCTTTTAAATGGTGCCACATTTGTAAGGATCATACATTTGTGGGATGAGCAGCAGAGCTGAGTATGTGGGTTGCACCCATGAAAAATATGCCAAATCTTCTTTCTGTCCTCCGGATTGTCTGGGCAGAGACCCGTCGGCCATATCATTCTGCAAACCTTGCCTGCAAATCAGGATGAGGAAACGGTCTTCATGGGGTGTTGTCTTCTTGGGATGCCCACTTCGCGGCCTGTCTCTGACATTCCCCGTTAGATGGAACTTGGCCTTCAGTTTGGAGATGGTACGAGGGTTCACTCCAAACAATGCCGCAGCTTGGTTTTTTGGAACTAAACAGGCTTTCCAACAGTATAGGATTGCCAAGAAACAATGCTACACCAATGAATAATCTAACAAACAGAGAGTCTGTCTGCTCTGTGATTGTTAAAATTAGCGTCATTCAAATTATGTAAAATCATGATAAAACATGAATGGTTCATACAAAAGTCATTTGGTAATAATTTGGGTTTTGGCCATTATGTTTAGCTTTAAATGAGGAAAACAATTCAGGTTGATAGGTTACAGTCCCACATTTGAATTCCCTGAGCTCTTCAGAACAACCCATTTTGCATCACAAATGTTTGAAACGTAGACTGAATGACTAGGTGGTTGATTTTATACACCTGTGACAACAGGTCTGAATAAAACACCTGAAATCAATAATTAGCAGATGTGGCCAAATACTTTTGTCCATACAGTGCATCTATTCATACAAGGTAAATATGGCTCTCTACTGATGATCTTCCTGTCTATTTAGGCTGAGATATGCATGCAGCTAAAGGAAAAAGCTTGGCGAGCCCTCTATTCTCAAGAAACTCCAGGTGTAAGATGTGCATTGCAGGTGCATGAGACACGATGCTCATGCATTCAAGTTGTTTCATCTCAAACACCCAGTCTGAAACAGGCTTGGGTCATTCATGAACCTGTTTTCAATTTTAAGCCCAGTATAGGTGCTAAAACGACATCCTGAATTAGCACATCTCTGGTGTCGCCATTACCCACCTGATGGTGGCGTGAGTTAGCTTTAGAATTAGACAATCCACTGGTAGATGAACTCCATTAACAGAACATGAAAATCCACATCTACATGAAATTTTCACATGCATTTATCTATTTTCCACTATTATTGTTCCTTAAAGCCTTACACCAGAGATCCAGCATGGTGCAGGATCCCTTTAAGTTCTGAGGTTTTGCAAGAAAAAGCACATTAAAATCTACATCTCCAGCCGGGTCAGCTCAGGTTCAGGGATTCAGAGAGTAACCTTCAGACCTCACCCAGCAGTTTAACCTTCCATGTCCTACACTGCTTGTCATGTTTATTACCCTGTTTAAAATACACTGTAGTGGATTGGATCTGCATTGTGGCCTCGACACTGCAGCCTGTGTTATTGTGAGTGAGTGTGTTCTCTCGGCGTGTATTTGTGCATGTTTAGTGAAACTCCTCTGAGTCCCTGCAGGAGAACAGCGGGGCCGCTCTGTGTGTCCTTAAATGAGGTTAAACTGTGTTGAACCTCTGCAATATTTCAATCCCCTGTGTGAGAGAGAGTGTAGCCACAGCCACAGGCTTTAATTTTCAGGTGCAAGGTGTTATTATTGGATGTGAACAACGGACTGTTGGTGGGAAGATGCTGAGTCGAGGATCCTGCACTCACACACTCACACAATTCGGACTTTTTTTTTGCCTCCTAACACAAAACACAAAGACTGGCTCCTCTCAGAAGTGCTTATACATGCATGCATTGAAACGACAGCGAGCGCAGCAGCTCGCCAGTATTCTAGGGCCAGCTTTTGAGCTGAATCACAGTAGGATGGGCAATTTATAAAAGAAAAGTCAGACCATGGTGACATTCAGCTTCAGTCTGTGGTATCTCTAACAGTGATCTCAGTATTTCTCTGTCCGCCTCTTAATCTTCTTTATTTCTCTCTTTAAGGACACATTTCTGTGAAAGGGACAGTAAGACCGGAGGGGAAGACAGAACGCAGAAAAGAACAGAGTCATGCTACTTTCCTGTTAGATTTTCATATCCTGCATGTTTCTGTTTCCATATACAGTAGATTCATTGATTTAAACCTGGTTCAGACTTTTTTATCCAATCTTTTCAAATAGTGACGAAGACCACTCCATGAGTATGATACGCTTGTGTGTTGGTGTGCCAGCACTGCTCTGCAAAACTACGCCTTAACGCAGGGATATCAAACTCAAGGCCCGGGGGCCATATCCGGCCCATTAAACGATTATATCCGGCCTTTAATATCATATCATATTTGTGTTATACCTGGCCCACCAGTATGAGGTGCAGATTTCCTCCAGTATCAGTTATTAAGCCATAAAAATCTGAAAAAGTAAAGTGTAAGAAAGATTTCATAAAAATTCAAGAATGTGGGGAAAAATAGTTTGTGTTTTAATTTCATATTTTTAATTTTTTATCTCGAGATTGGGACTCAAACTTGTGATTTTGACTTTTCATTTCATACTTTGACCTTTACAACTCATAATTTTATTTGAATTTATATGTCACATTTTTATCTTTCAGATTACCAATTTTAAATTTAAAGTCATATTGTGACTTTTTCCAACTCCTTACTTTGGCTTTTTAATCCCATATTTTGACTTGATTTCAAAATTTTCTCATATTTTGACATTTTAGATTTATAATTTTTACTTTTTATCTCATCTTTTGACCTTGTAAACTCCCAATTTTGAATTTAAGTCATGTTTGTAATTTTTTAAGTCTTCATTTTGAATTCCAGCTCATATTTTGACATTTTCAACTCCTAATTTTGTTTTTTCAATTCATATTTTGACTTTTAAACTCATGATTTGATGTTTTTTCTCATAGGTTGACATTTCAAATGAAAGATTTTTACTTTTTATCTCATATTTTGACCTTTTAAACTCCCAGTTTTGAATTTAAGTGATATTTGTAACTTTTTAAGCCATCATTTTGAATTCTAGCTCATATTTTGAAATTTTCAACCCCTAATTTTGGCTTTTTAATCCCATATTTTGACCCATCCTACTCACAATTTAACATCTTAAGTCATATTTTGACTTTTAAACTCATGATCTCAAATTCGATCTTATATTTTGACCTTTCAAACTTATGATTTCATCTTTCCCTTCATATATTTGCTCTTAAAAAACATTATTTTCTATTTCTAATATCATGTTCTGATCTTTTGAACTAATAAGTTTGATTTTTTTTTATCTCAGATTCGAGCCTTTGAAATCATCATTTTTAAATTTTTGAATTACCAAATGATTTATCATCAGTGATATTTTTTCATATTTTATTATTGGTGAAATTGAGGCTGACAGCTTATGACTAAATGTTGACCCTCTTAGGCCCTCAGGTTAGACCTGAATCCTGAATCTGGCCCCTGCTGTGATTGAGTTTGACACCCCTGCCTTAAAGCTATTCAGTAGCAGTGGTGTGCATGGGGGGGGGGGGGGGCTCATGGCCCAATTGTTGAAAAACGCATGCTAAATTGCCCTCTCTGGAGCCAAAGCACACTAAACTCCAGAAGACCATTAGGATCAAGAAATCCTATGAAACTTTACTGTTGCAATGACTTTTATGTTGGGCCCTTTTTTGATCTATATTGAGCCAGAACTATATCTCACAGAACCAGTTTGGATTATCTGGTGCTAATGTGGTGTTAAAACGCACTAGAATACAGGAAATGTCTGTGCACGCCACTGACTCTCAGTTTGTGCTGCATTGAAAACTGGCATCGTTCTGTGGTGGGTGTTGTTTTTTGGAATCTTAAATCCGACAGGACAGCTGAAGAGAGACAGGAAATGTTAGGAGTTGGGGAAGACATGCACCAAACCATGCCTGAGTCAGGAATGGATCCAGGGACCAGTGCATCAAGGACAGTGACCTCTGCATATGGGGGTCTTTTCTACCAGCTGAACTAAACCAACATCATTCTGTGATGGATATTATAATGTAGGCTCAGGAACACTGTACATCACTGCATCTACAAATGCAAGTTAAGACTCTACGGGTAAAAGCCAAAGCCATTTATAAATAAAAACAGAAGCCCCGCCCTCTTCTCTGGGCCTGAGCTCACCTAGAAGGAACTGACCTAAAGTAGGAAAGTGTGCCGTGGTCTAATGAGTCCACATTTCCAATTAATTCTGGCTGTTGAGTCCTGCGGGCTAAAGAGGACAAGGACCATCAGTGCAAAGTTCAACGCCAGCATCTGTTGAAGGTGTCAGATACAGAATATGCATGTATTTCTGAAAAAAAGACAACCACATGTTTTAGTTTAAACATCAAATATCTTGCTTTTGTGCTATATTCAGTTGAATACAGGTTAAAAGGATTTTCACATCACCATATTCTGCTTTCATTCAAATTTTAAACAATGTCCCAGATTTTTTGGAATTTGGTTTGTATTTGCATAATGACGTTGGTGAGCAGAACCAGTCAATGGCTGCATTAAACACATGATCTGCTGTTGTCACTTTTCAGTTTTCATTAAAAAACACTAAAAACATCTGATTTTAGGAGACTTATTTAAAAGCATTAATCCTGCTTTAATCACCACTGACTTAGCTGCTTAGGCCTGAGTGTGTCTGTGTGTGTGGTTGCATGTTTTAGGAGGTGTATGGCATATCTCATGTTTGACATGCAGTGATAGTAAGGCTTGCTGTTCTATTCATAGACAGAAATAGTGGGATGACAGTTGGTGATTTAGGGTTATATTAGGCTAAGTAAAACTAAGAAGTAATCAACAAAAGTGCAAATCATGCATGAGAAAGAAATAAAAAGGAGCTAAAAGTGTGAGGGTGACACTAAGAGAGAGAGGAGGGAGGAGAGTTAAAGAGAGAGAGAGAGAGAGAAAGAGGAGGAGGGAGGAGAGGGTGAGTTATAGAGAAAGAGAGAGAGAGAGATAGAAAGAGGAGGAGGGAGGAGAGGGTGAGTTATAGAGAAAGAGAGAGAGAGTCAGGGGAGGGAGGAGAATGTGAGTTAAAGAGAGAGAGAGAGAGGAGGGAGGAGAGGTGAGTTAAAGAGAGAGAGAGGACGGAGGAGAGGGTGAGTAAAAGAGAGAGAGAGGAAGGAGAAGAGGGTGAGTTAGAGAGAGAGAGAGAGAGAGAGGAGAGGGCGAGTTAAAGAGAGAGAGAGAGAGAGGAGGGAGGAGAGGGCGAGTAAAAGAGAGAGACAGAGGATGGAGGAGAGGGTGAGTTATAGAGAAAGAGAGAGAGAAAAAGAGAGAGAGAGAGAGAGAAGAGGGTTGAGAAGGTGAGTTAAAGAGAGAGAGAGAGAGGAGGGGCGAGAGGGTGAGTTAAAGAGAGAGAGAGAGAGAGGAGGGAGGAGAGGGTGAGTAAAAGAGAGAGAGAGAGAAGGGAAAAGAGGGTGAGTTAAAGAGAGAGAGAGAGAGTGAGTTAGAGAGAGAGAGAGAGGGAGAGGTAGATAGAGAGAGAGAGAGAGAGAGAGAGAGAGAGAGAGAGAGAAGGGAGGTGAGGGTGAGTTAAAGAGAGAGAGAGGAGGGAGGAGAGGGTGAGTTAAAGAGAGAGAGAGGAGGGAGGAGAGGGTGAGTTAGAGAGAAAGAGAGGGAGAGGAGGGTGGAGAGGGTGAGTTAAAGAGAGAGAGAGAGAGAGAGTGAGGAGGGAGGGGAAGGGGAGTTAAAGAGAGAGAGAGAGAGAGAGAGAAGGGAGGAGAGGGTGAGTTGAAGAGAGAGAGGAGGGAGGAGAAGGTGTGAGTTAAAGAGAGCGAGAGAGTGAGAGTGAGGAGGGGGGAGAAGGGGGGAGTTAAAGAGAGAGAGAGAGAGAGAGAGAGAGAAGGGAGGAGAGGGTGAGTTAAATAGAGAGAGAGGATTTAGGAGAGGGCGAGTTAAAGAGAGAGAGAGGAGGGAGGAGAGGGCGAGTTTGAGAGAGAGAGAGGAGGAAGGAGAGGGTGAGTTAAAGAGAGAGAGAGGAGGGAGGAGAGGGTGAGTTAAAGAGAGAGAGAGGAGGGAGGAGAGGGTGAGTTAAAGAGAGAGAGAGGAGCAGCGAGCTCACAGAGCCAAACGTCCTTTAGAGAGCATCAGACCTTTGGATCAGAACACAGCCGTCCTTTTCTTTTTTTACCATTTCTCCCAGTTTTCATCTCAGTGTTCCCATCATTTCTGGATCCTCTCCTCTGCTGACATCACAGTGACATCATTGTCTGGCGGTCCTCACTTTTATTCGGGATGTTCTGGATGTGAACATGGAGTTTCCCTCCCATCCACTGGTGGTGGATACATTCTCCAGTCCTCCCAGCACCACTGACCAGTTTCAGACCCACGCTGCCCAGCAGCTGAGCAGGCCGGGGCCACCGGAGAGTAGGGGGGCGGGTCTGGAGTCCCTGGAGCCTGCAGGATTAGTTCCCGCTGGGACCCAGAGCACCTGACAGACAGGTAAGGCTTTACAATGTATTTAAAGCACTAGGGGTAAAATCAGGGCTGTCATATGATTCAATTCTTTCATTGCAATCAATCGCATCACTTTTAATACATTTTAAAATTCCACTACATTGCATTCAGGACTGTTTTTTTGTGTTATCTTCGATTTTACCATCTTAAACTAAGCCAAACTGACTTCCTGTTTGGATTAAGATCTGCTGTTACAGGAATATTTTAGCAAGAACTCCACCATGGGAAAAGGAGCTTGTAATGGATTGAAAACAAAATAAAGGGACAGAAAAAAGGTAAACATTATTTTACATTACTGGGGCTGCAGGGAGACAGTGACGTGGCTTAACCAAAAGGTGCTGAAAGGAACAATAAAGCACGGGGTTAACCGCAATTAAAAAGTAGGGCACTAATTGTGGATCCAAGTTAATTGCAATTAACCTTGGCAGCCTTTGAAAAAATGCATGAAAAGCTTACACTTGATGGGACAACAACCAATCAAACAGTCAAGGTGTTTAGGGGAGACTGGGGTTGGTTGGCACGCTCTTTATCCTTGCGTTTATTAGCTACTCATGATTGTAGTTTGACAGCACAGCCTCACAAAATATGTCCGATTGGCAATGCATTACACCTCCACTGCATGCCATCTGTTTATTTTAATTGAGGTGTCTTTACTGGAATCTGAGCTAAATAAGGTGTAGGTAATAAAAAGTTTACCAACGTCTCATTTTCAAGGATTAATGTCTCATATTGTGAGAGAAATGCGGTTTTCAAAGTGCCAAATGTATTCCAGCTTGCATCTCCAGCAGACGTGAGCTACACACAAAGCATTTTGGGAGCCTGGGAAGTGTCTGCACTTTTAAACATCGTTTCTCTTTAAACATGAAGTTTATCCATGAGAATGAAATGCAATATCAGGACAGCTGTCTGGCATGCACGCCTAATCCACATTGGCTCAGCTCAACATGAACAGCTGAGGTGCTCAGAAACTTTTAGTGACTTTTAGGGAAGGTTTTAACCAATCTATTTAACTTTGTTAGTTAGTGAAGTTTATTTTGAACATGTAAAAAAAATAAAAAATAAAAAAAAAACATAAAAATGAAAACATAGTCATGTACCTTCAGAAGAAACAAATTTTGAAGAGAGAGATGAAACAAAACAATTACAAAACACTTAATGGTCAAGATCAGGCTACATGTTCGAAAAGGAGTGGGAAGTGTTAAGGGAAATAGTTTCAGGTCAGGTCAGTTAAGGGAGCATATGCCGGTCAACACTTTGCCACATTAGCCGTGGTCCTGTTCTGCTCAGGCCTCCTGATGACCCTTGTCCAGGCCCTGCTCCAGAATCATGCCTCACCTCTCCAGGTATCCTCCCTGCTTATCCCTGCAATTGCTCACAGCCACCAACCTACCAGATCCTGGACACCCAGTATGCATTCAGCTGGAGCTGGATAGGACTCAGGAAAGTGTGCCAGGTGCCCGTAAAAGCACAGCTGCCTCTTCCATGTCCAGCAGCTGACCCTCCCCTTCGGTGTTCTCCTCAGTGCGTCAGCATTGACACAGTCCTGCTATTAACAGCCAAAAATTTACCAAAGGGTAGTCGTCACAAAAGAGTCTCTTAAGTTAGATAAGTCAGAGAAGGTGTGAATAATTTTCCTGTTAATGGCTATCCATTTTCTCCACATGCATCCATTTTCTACATCACATATCCCATTGGGGGTCACAAGCAGGCTGGAGCCTATCCCAGCTGTCATTGGACGAGAGGCAGGGTACACCCTGGACCGGTCGCCAGTCAATCACAGACAACCAGGGACACTCACACTCACACCTACGGCCAATTCAGGGTCACCAATAAACCTAACGAGCATTTCTTTAGTGTTGGAAGGAAGCACGACTTCCCCGAGTGAACCCACGCATGCACAGGGAAAACATGCAAACTCTGCACAGAAAGGCCTTGACCAGGGAGAGGACCAGGAAACTTCTTGCTACGAGGCAACAGCGCTAACCCCTGCACCGATGTGCTGCCAAAACATTTTTCAACTTGCCATTATGTATTAGCATAAAGCTAACAAACTTAGCTGCTAGAAGTGTAATGGTATTTTTATTCATCCTGAATTGTCACATTTTGGGGTCACAGTTCGAATACATCTGAATGAAGAAAAATGCTATCACCATGACCTGCCATCTAGGTGGCTGTACCACTTAAACTGAATGCTAACCTCTGTTAAAAAATGCGAACCAGGCACAACAAAACACGATTAGAAGAAAGCTGGCTTCAGTAGCACGAGCAGCAGAACTACGATTCACCCCAACTTTTAAGCAATGCTTTAAAAATGAGGGAGGCGAAGACATTACTGATGCTGATATGATTTAAAAAATGTATGTGGATCCTTCAAGGTTGATAATGACGGCTACAAGTGCGTATTTCAGTGCGCTGCTCAGGCTCCATTGCAATGTCCCATCCTTTGTTTACATAAGCTAGTCAGGGGTCCTTCACTGATGCACACAAGCTGCACCAGCTATTAACTGACAGCTATGTGACGGTGTCACTCAGAAATCCTGAACGCAATACATTGCCCTCAGATGCATGAAGTATTTTTAATGTTTTTCTTTTCTCATTTAATTCCAAAAGGTTTTAGAAAAATGAAAATGAACCATAAAAGCAAATTAATCTGTTGGCTTTACGCTACGCCTACTTTGGACTCATCATCATGCGACCTCACAATTCCCAGAGAACTCGTCGTCGTGCGATTTTGCGATCTCCCTTCTCCAGCTGCTCTGGGCTGCACATCAGAAACTAAACCAGTCGGTTCTGCCACTAGAACAAAACCCCAATGTGCATGTAAAGCTGCAGACAAGAAGGGTTAGACTCTGCAAAATAATAACCACTCACTTTCAAAGAGTCATCTTCCTGTAAATCCACACATCTTATAACAATCCTCCACAGGTTTAGTATTGGTCTGTTTGAATTATACTTTGAATCACAGCTCTTAGTTTTATGAAGCAGCTTTGTGTTTCTGTGTAGGTGAGTGTAAGAGAGACAGTGCCAGAAGGTGATTGGATTTGTGACATGACATCTGAGTGACAGAGAGGACTCAAACAAACAGAACAGGGAGCCTCGGGGCCCTCGAGCGTCTCCGTCTCAGTGTAATAAGACCTCTGTTTGTCTTTGCTGTAACTGTAGATAAAGGATCTACAGGAGCAGCAGCTTATTTACTGAACACTGCAGAGACCTTTGCTCTCCACACTGGTGCCAGGCTCAGGAGACTGAGAAGAAGGAAGCGTCTTCTGACTTTTGAAGTCGATAAAAGTTGCAGCATGTCGCACAGCAAAGAAGTACAACGTGAAATACAAATATTAGGCTGAGCAGACGTGTGGCCAGATTGTTAAAATACTTTAAAGCAGGGGTGTCAAACTCAAGGCCAGGAGGCCAAATCTGGCCCCCAAGATGATCTCATATTTTTGTTTAACTGGCCCATCAGAATGAGGTCTGCAGATTTCTTCAAGTATAAAAATGTGAATGTATCCTTGATGATTTAAGATATCCTTAAGTTGCAAAATCTGAAAAAGTAAGGAGTAAAAATCATTAGATAAGAAGTCAGAAATGTGGGAAAAGAAATTAAGTTGTGTTTTAATTTCCTATTTTTAATTTTGCATCTCACAATTAGGACTAAAACTTAGGATTTTTGACTTATTATTTCGTACTTTGAGCATTTCAACTCATAATTTTGACTTCTCATATAATATTTTAAACTTTAAGATTCATAGTTCTAATTTTTAAGTCATATTCTGACCTTTTAAACCAATTGTTTTGTATTTTCAACAAACTTTGACGTCATAATCCCATATTTTGACCTTTTAGACTCCATCCATCCATTTTCTATACCGCTTATTCTGTTCTGGGTCGGTGGGGGAGGGGCTGGAGCCTATCCCAGCTGTCATCGGGCACACTTACACCTATGGGCAATTTAGAGTCACCAATTAACCTAATGAGCATTTTTTTTGGTGGTGGGAGGAAGCCGGAGTACTCAGAGAGAACCCACGCGTACACGGGGAGAACACGCAAACTCCGCACAGAAAGGCCCTGACCAGGAAGCGAACCAGCAACCTTCTTGCTGTGAGGCAACAGCGCTAACCCCTGCACTGCCGTGCCGTCCGACCTCTTACACTCACAATTTAAAATTTTGAATCATATTTTGACTTTTAATTTCATGGTTACAAATTTTATATCATATTTTGACCATTTCAACTAGTGATTTTGACTGTCTTTCTAATATATTTGCCTTTAAAAAAACATTATTTTTCAATTTCAATTTCATGTTTTGACCTTTTTGAACTTATAAACATACTTTTCTAAGATTGTGAGCCTTTAAACTTATCTTTTTAACTTTTAAATGTACTTTACATTACATGTACATTACATTTTTACAGCACTTATATGACACAGACCATTTTTTTACACAAGGTTAAAGAGTGTAAGTTAATTTTAAGGTATGCATGAGGGTTAAAACCAAATATTACACACTGGTTTCTCTTTAAAACTTTTCTCTGGATCTCTGTCTATGAGTATTCTGGTACTTTATTTATCTGGCTCACTGTAAATATTCGATAGTGCAGCTTTAATCTAAAATTTTACAAAGTCAATCTTTTCATGTCTTCTTGAGTTGATAGACACGAAACTGCTCCGGCTCAGCGTCAGATCATTTATTAGAGAATCAACACATCGTTTTTGTGGAGAGCAGGTGTGGGTTTTTTCTTCTTAGTGCTACAGCTGTACCTCCTACGCACCTGCTTCATGTGTGTGAACACCTCCTTAAAAACATCCATGTCTGTCTGAAACCACAGTTAGAGCTTTCAGAGGTTTGCATAAATCAGTCTGAAGAACTGCAGAGTGAGTGGGCTGAGCAGACAAAGATTAATTCTGCTTGAATTCTGATCACAAAAAATCACAGAAAAAAATTCAACGAAACTCAAAGTTACTCCAAATATTATAAAATCAAGACATGTTCAGGTTATGTAAGGTTTTCTTTCTTTTACCTCTTAAGGTAGTTTCAGTCAGGAGAGACTCCATACGAGGTTAACTGATTTATTTTACAAGTTTGGAAATGTTTGGCAGTGTTTGAAAGTGTGAAATGTCTTTGGCGGAAAGACTCCATCCTGATGTTGTAGTGAACTTGAAGGGATAGTGAGGCCAACAGCAGGATAGGATGCCCCCCATGGAGTCTAGACACTGGTGGTGGTAAAGGAAGGAGTAGGATAAGAGTTCTGAGGAGCTTGACCCAGACACTCATGAGATGCTTGGAGGTAGTAGTGAAGGGAAGCAAGATGCATGAAGGAGCTGAACCTGGAAACCGATGAGCTGTAATGGAGGTGGCTGGGGTGGAGGAGGGTTGAAACAACAGACTGACTATGGAGGAAAGAGAACTGTTTTTAAAATATGACAGCTGCAGGATGATTGGATTGAAAGAGTCAGATCAGATTCGACTCTGCATAGATCCCAGCAATGCTGAGCACGCGCAGAGAGATAGATTTGCTTTGACATCATCATGCATACATAATTAACCATGTGCTTGCTGTCTGAGGAGAGAAACAACCCCAGCACCGCAGGACAGTGGATGCAGTAAGATTAGGCAACTTTTAGTTTATACTAACGCATTCTCGTAACATATCTTCTAGGTTACACAAAATATAACATGCAAGTTTAGTATTTACTCATCTGGTCACTTGCAAGTTTTCTGCCGGACATTTTGACCGGTTATATTTTTATCTGCCGGACTTCCGCCCTTTTTACCGGCAGATGGCCAGCAAATGCCGGCTAATGGAAACTCAGGCTTAGCAGCCGTGGGCACCCCCATGTAGTCAGAATGGTACGATCTTGGTTACATGACAACATTCAACTATAAGGTTAACAGTTGAATCAGACTCCTCCGAATTGATTCGTCAAATTGCTGACTATTCCAGGTCACCCCTAGGGGAAAGAAATTAATTTGTGTTTTTATTTCATATTTTTAATTTTTCATCTCAAGATTATGACCCAAACTCATGATTTTGCCTTTTCCTTTCATGCTTTGACCTTTTCAACTCAGACTTTGGACTTTATATGTCACATTTTTATCTTTTAGATTCAAATTTTAAATTTTAAATTGTATTTTGACCTTTTCAACTCCTTACTTTGCTTTTTAATCCCATATTTTGACTTTTAAACTCATGATTTCAATTTTTCCTCATATTCTGACATTTTAGATTAATAGTTTTTATTTTTTATATCATATTTTGATCTTTTGAACTCACAACTTTAAATTTAAATCATATTTTTAAGTTTTTAAGTCATCATTTTGAATTCTAGCTCATATTTTGACATTTTTAACTCCTAATTTTGGCTTTTTAATCCCATATTTTCACCTATCAGACTCATGATTTAAAACCTTAAGGCATATATCAGCTTTTAAACTCAAGAATTCAAATTTGATCTCATATTTTGACCTTTCAAGCCTGTGATTTCAACTTTCTCCTTATATATTTCTCCTCTATTTTATATAGTTTAAAACATTATTTTTCTAGTTTTCATATCGTGTTCTGATCTTTTGAACTGATAAGTTGGAATTTTTATCTTAGATTTGAGCCTTTAAACTCATCATTTTTACTTTTTTGAATTTCTAAATGATTTATCATCAGTGTTTTTATTTTAATATTTTATTTGAAAATAACAATATATCATATTTTGACAGTTATGGTTTAATGTTGACCCTGTCAGGCTCTCAGGTTAGACCTATATCCTGAATCTGGCCCCTGCTGTGATTGAGGTTGGCACCCCTGGATTAAACGGTCCATTTAAAGGAGTCAGGATCATATCAGACGTTCAGGTTTGTTTCCAGGTGATTCTTGTATTCACAGCTGAATGTGCTCTCGGATGAGTGAGTTATATAAAATCTCCATGTTCAGACCTCTCCTTCATACTACTGCACCTCTTAGCCAAAAATACCCTCTACTCTCTGCAACTATTTCTGCTACATTGACATGGGATCTATGGGATCCTCACAGCCAGCAGCTTTCCTCCTGCTTCCAGCTGTCAGCCTCAGAGATGTAGAGAGATGAAATCCATCCTGACAGATGTGTGATTGTGTTTTCTTTCTTATTGGCTGACTGAGACGTCACACCTGAACTCCCACCTGTTGCTTCAGGGCCATCTCTCCTAACCTCCATGTCTTGATAATCCCTCCTTTCCTTTATCTATCAATCCATCAGAGTGTTTCCATCCCTCTGTTTGTCAGCTCGATGCTGCTCTTTAGATCCTTATTGGCCTGAGAGGAAACAGGGACGCTGTCGGAGTGTGTTGATGCAAAAATAAACTGACAATAAGCAGAAGACACCAAAGATCAATAACGTCCAGCAATGAGGAGCGATGAACGATTGGGAGGAAGTAAATGAAGACACAGATTGGGAGTGGATGTTGTGCAGGAGGACCGAAGCATACATGTTGGCCTTCAATGGAGTTAAATGATACTAAAACTGATTTATTGTGTTCTTTATACTGCTGAGGATAAAACACAACAGCAGTTCATGTTTGGATGTGGAAAAATCTGGATGCCCTCGAAGTTACTGTGACGTATTACTTAGTAAAAACATTACTTCGTCAAAGCGTTACTGGTTGGAAACTACTTCTCCTCTGCTGGGGCTGCATGGTGGTGCAGGGGTTAGCGCTGTAACCTCACAGGAAAGTTCCTGGTTCACTTCCCTGTCAGGGCCTTTCTGTGCTGAGTTTGCATGTTCTCCCCGTGCATGTGTGTGTTCCCTCCAGGTTCTCCGGCTTTCCCCACCACCAAAAACATGCTCATTAGGTTAATTGGTGACTCTAAATTGCCCGTAGTTGTGAGTGTGAGCGTGCCTAGTTGTCTGTCTCTTGTGATGGACTGGGACCAGTCCAGGGTGTACCCCGCCTCTCGCCCAATGACAGCTGGGATAGGTTCCAGAACCCCCCCTGATCCCCAGCAGGTTAAATGGTCCTTCTGCTGGCAACAACATATTTGTCAAAGGTGTCCAGATGGTCCAGGACTCTGTGATGTAAACCGACCACAGACTAGGTCTAGCTTACTTTCTGCCACCAATTAAGATCCAAACCACAAAACCTATAGTCAGTGTGGACAAACATTAAAATGGTCATTATGGTTGCTTTAATAAAGTGTTCACATATCTAGCTGATGCACCAATATGTTATTATATTTGTCCAGTTAAATAGTATACTCCAGGACCTTTATCATCTCATTAAACCATATTAGCTCTTCCTTTTCATTAAGTTTTATGCCGCTTACAGGGACAGGATTTATGAGAATTAGAAACTCTGGCATGTTTACACACCATAAATTTCACAGATGTGTTGTCTTTGTTTCCATCACATGGTACGATGTTTAATCTTGAATTAGATAGTTATCTTTTGGAGAGGTTTACCATCAGTGATGTGTGGTTGGCAAACAGAATAAACCAAAGAGCTGACTCTTTCCTCATTCTCTCTTTGTATAGTTTTTAAATTCTAGATAATTTTTCCTCTCACCCTCAGGTTCACCTTCAACACATAATTTTATACAAAAATCACATTAATCAGAGTTATTGTGGGAATTATAGGGTTCACTGAGCCACTAGAGTAAAACACATGTACATGTATGGAAACATTGCTTAGTTTGGTAAATTAAAAAAAAGTCAACATGGCACCAAATGAAAAGCTTGGGAGGAAATTTTTATTTCAATCAAGAGAGACTTAAAACAAGTTAAACTAGAAAAGCACTCAGAGAGCACAGACCTCCACCATTAGCCCTGTCTCCCAATAGTGAAGAATCCTTTAAAAAAATTCCTGGATACGTCCCCATGTGCCCCCTACCACCGCATTCGCTGATTACTCCCTCCCTGGTGGGGTGGAAACACGGTGAGGAAAAGCATTGGCTTCGCTACGTGTGCCATCAGAAGCACCCATGGTCTCACTAGACAACTGAAAGTCATGGCAGAGGGTGAATATTCCTCTATTCCTCCCAGCATTGTGAGTGTTCTTGCTACAATTCACTGTCTTTCCCTCTATTACACTCCGAATCGTCTCCTCGACTGGGCATGCGTCTTTCAAACTCTATAAACTCCAAAACTTTGAATAGAAATACACCCAAAAATGCTGCTGGGATTGAAGTTACTCATGTCCGCCATCTCCTGGTGTAAAGTGGTAACAGCGCAGACCTCCACCATTAGCCTTATCTCCCAATAGTACAGAATGCTTAAAAAAAAATTTCCTGGATCCAGATGGTGATCTGGATCAGTCCCAAAATGTAATCAATTCTTCCTTATGCCATTTCTGACATTTCCTGAAAATTTAATCAAAATCCGTCCTCAACTTTTTGAGTTATGTTGCTAACAAACAAACGAACACACCAACGAACCCTCCCAGGCACATAACCTCCTTGTCGGAGGTAACAATGATTTATTTGACATATTTGAGAGAAATGTGCAAAATCTGTGGTAATTAGACTCCATCTTGATCAGGATCAGGAGGAATAGACTTCTGAGAAGCTGGACCAGGAACCAAGAGCCAAAGAACACAAGTGCAGATCACGCGATAAGGAGGTACAGTGAACCCTTAGAGACTCCTGAGGCCATTTCACAGCTTTTTTTTTTTTTTTTTTTTTGCTAATTTTCTGTTTTCTTTGTTGAATTATTTTGCCTGAACTAAAGCTAACAATATAGATTCTGGAGGGTACATTTTTTTCCTCGAATTTTGAAATTTTACTATTAAAACCAGTAAGGGTTCAATTTAAAGCTCTATACAGTTTTTGTACACACTCAGTACCCTCGTGACCAAAAAGGCCCACTGAAGCACATTAAAATTAGAATTAGAATTAAATTGAAAGTTGATGCTAATCATTGACATCTGGCTGGGACAACCCCTTTCAAGAAAATCCAATTTGCGTGTAGTTTATGAAAATTATTTCATTTTTTGTGTTTTTTTTTTCCACATGTCGATCATGTGAAGAAATCAACGCAAAAAAGTGGGAAAAATATTGATGCACTATATTTTTAATTGCTGTTTATGTATGTCGTCCATTTTAGAATATGAAGAAGCTGTGTGCACCACTTTTTAAATCTTGAAGTGTGACCAAATAATAATGGATACATTTTAAAGTTGGTGCTAATCATTGACATATCCCTGGCTGGGATAATCCCTTTTTATAAAATCCAATTTGCATGAAAAATATTTCATTTTTTGTGGAGGGTTTTCACAAAAAAAATGAGAGCTTTTACACTTTTAAACTGACTTTTTAAAAATTAAATTTCTGAAAATCAATCAAAATCTGATTTTTCTCATTAGGTCTCATGTTCATTAAAAGAAATCACTGTAAAAAAGTGTGAAAAATGTTGATATATTACATTTTTATTGCCATTTATGTATGGCGTCTATTTTTGGACACAAAAAGGCTGTGAGTTTTTCAAATCTTACTGTGTGAACAAAAATAATGGAGCTGATGCTCATCTTTGACATATCCAAGGCTGTGATAACCCCTTTCAAGGAAATCTAATTTTCATAAAAACTATTTCATTTCTTGTGCGGTTTTTTAACGTTAAAAACCAGAGGATTTTACACTTTTAAACTGGCATTTTAAGGGTTAAATTTCTGAAAATTATTTAGATGGTGATATTTCTCATTAGGTCTCATGTTGATGAAAAAATTACGCAAAAAAGTTGCAAAAAATCTTAATGTATTACATTTTTGTTACCTTTTATGTATGTCGGCCATTTTGGACCTGAAGAGGCTGTGTTACACTTTATTTTATGTTACTCGAGGGTTAAAGGAGTTTATTTGACAACAACAACAGGGCAAACAGCAGTGAATGTACTGGCTGGTGGTTGGCAGACATGAAGACGCTGCAAAAAAGAGGACAAAATGGAGTTAAAAAAGGAAATAAATGGACTGAAAAATCACTATAATAAAGAGGAGCCAGGTTACCTGAGTAGAAGCTGTTGTACACAGGTGTCTGAAAGTTCATCACCAGGTGTGTAGATGTTGATTGCCAAGGATTATCTGCAGCTGAGACAGCTAACGAGTTGCAGCTGTAACCGTCTATGAGTGGGTGTGGAAAAAGGTTTACTACAGCCGAATTGCATCTGGGTTTTTATTCTAGCTGTGGCTGACAATAAATACAATAAAAAAAGAGCCCCCTCTTTAATCCAACATGAAGACAAAAAGCTGCAGTGATGAAACTAAGTCTGCACATGCTCAGAAGGATTCTCTCTCTTCCTGCTGAAAAAGAGCAGAAATACTTCCACACCACAGAAGCCATCCACAAAAAACTGAATTTGAGGTATGAAAGTTACTTTTTGGTTTGACAACGGTTTTTCTTCTGCTGTCTAAAGTTTAGATGATAGTGAAGTCACACTCTGTTTAATTTTATCCCTGACCTTTTGGTTAAAAAATCTACATGAACAATTGCCCCCAAACATTGTTAGGATTGCCCCCATTACAGGGGAACTGTAACAGCCAAACTACTTTGATTGAATTGAACAAACAGTCATGCCTTTATGAGTAAAAATGCAGTATATTTAAAAAAAATGCAGTATATTTAAAAAAAATGCAGTATATTTAAAACTGCTGTGTGTATTCCAAGTAATTTGTGAGTTATGAAGGAAAATGTAAAAAAAGTTATAATTGCCCCCGGTCTCCCCTAACTGAATTATATGACAAAAGTGAAGGTGATGAGAACTTCATATGAATAAAAAAATAAGGTTATTTGATTAATTCAAGGTTGTTTTGATGAAAATTGTAGATTTTTTATGAAAAAAGCAACACATTTAACAACTTTAATGACTGTTTTTCATTCATCATTTATCATTAATGGCTCAAACATTTTTTTTAATTGTTAAGAAAAGACATCAAAGGTGAAAGGAGTAGAAAGTGTTGATGAAAGTTAAGGTGATTTAAAATATTAAGCCTTTAAAAAAGCAATATAATTGAAATAATGTGTAAAATATTCATGGAGAAGAGTGTTTACCAGTGTTTCCTCTACAGAGGACTTTTTTACTCCAAAGATGAAATCTGATTGGCTTAGAGCAGTGATTCTCAATGTGGGGCTCTTTTTTGACGACTTGTGTCTCCGTTTAGTCTTCTAGAAAAATAATTTAGCCAAAAAAACTTTAAAAAAAAAATTAATTTTAGCATCAGAAATGATCTATTGTAAGTTGCATCCATCAGTTTGTTTCCAACACTTCTAAATCAGCACTGTCTTCAGAGGGAACTATACTATAGCGACTGTTTACACTCTGACATTCAAGGCTGCTGTTTTTAGCTGAAATTGTCTCATAAATGTGGCCTGAATTTAAATAGTCTTGTCACTGATAGTCTAAAAAACTCCTCATCTCCTGGTCCTCTTTGTCCGCAGAGGTCACTAAGATTGTCCGAATAAAGTTCCTGAAGGTAACAGTAATTGGCCCAGCGGCGAACATCCTCTCCATTATGTACTCTCTGTCTGAGATGATGAATGCTTCCTCCAGCCTCTCCAACCTGCATGACACACACTTTGGCAACCATGGAGCACATCAGCTGGAACTTGTACTTCACACCCAGCGTGCCTGGCATGGTTATGATATTATATCGCACTACCTGAGGATGTAAGCAGCGCTGTGTGTCATCCTGATCTGTTGTAGTTGGCAGAAGCTCTGAATCACCTTCACCTCAGACTGGCATCCTTGGTCCAGGAGCTGTAGGGAACTGATGTGATGGTGCAAGGTCCAAAACTGTCAGCAGAGCCTCAGTCTTTGGCTTGTTTCTCAGGTTATTTGTGTCTCCATCCTTTGCAGAAATACTCCTCTCCTACAGCTGCTTTCTGTAAATCATTAGTAACAGAAAACCTAACTCTTTCAAGGTCAGCAGGTTTGGCGTGGGTCATTCATTTTTGCAAAGTCTCTCTTTGTAAATTTGCTCTGTTTGATAGTCAAAGCTTTGTCTCATGGCTGCAAGAATGCACTGGTACGGCTCTAAAGCCATACCAGTGAGTTCTTGCACACATGCAGTCACACAGGACTCACACAACTCACACAAGAGTTCTTGCACACATGCAGTCAGTTGCATAATATATGCCTATGTTTAACACTTAGCTTCACATTAGGACTGTTAGCTCTAAGTTAGCCTGTTTGCTGCAACCATAACTTAGCAGCGGACAAAGCCAAAAACCATCCTCCTCATCCTAACAAATCACTAACCAATGCTCCGCTAACCATACACCACCTTAAAACTCTGCATTTCAAATGAAAAATGAGTCTCACTATCAGTTGTCCCATATTTGACCTCATGAACTGATGATCTCAACTGTAACCTCACCTAAAACAGCAGTATCAAGCCATCATGGTTTATTTGGAAAGACAGACAAAAGCACCAGCTGTGGATAGTTCAGTCCAGTCCTCCTCTCATCCATAGCTCTACCCACACTGCTGCTGCTCATTAGCCAGGTTGTCCTGAGCATGTGCACCAAGCTACGGGGAAGTGAGATAACACTTTTGCCATCAGCCTTACCAATCCAGACCTGTCTGCAGGTCATGATTCTGGATACAGTTCCACTTCATCTGAGTACTGGTTTAGATTTACCCACTGTCATCTCAGCCCAGGCCGGTCTTTATCTCGGCCGCTGCATCAGTGTTCAGGCCGCTCCACTCTCTTTGTTTTGGCTTCTTTATAGCAACAAGAACATGAGCTTAAATGTTTATTTGGCCCAAACAGACCATGATTAATCCCTTAGCCTCCTTTCTCTCTTTCTTTACCTGTATGATGCTGCTAATGTGCCGAGGTCTTAGTTTTCCTTGCTGTGGTCAATGTTAATGTTATCACCACCAAAGACTAAAGAGAGCTGCAGGATTCCAATCCTGTGTCAGTATGATCTGCTGTGTTGGCCATCACACTGTACAGCACAGTATCAACAAACAAGAAAAAGTTAAACCTGTCATTTGTTTCAGTCTTGGTCTCCTACGTTTTCAGAATTACATCCTGTGCCATGTACCTTTCATGTAGAAGTCCTTGACCTGCCGTCCTGCTGTCCTGTCACATTAATGGTTACTATCTGACGTCTAGTCATAGCGGCTCTATTACAGCAGCTGCCACGGCACGACACAGACCATTACGGCTCTGAAATAAAGGATTTCTCTGGCTCTGAGAAGGAACGTAAGAACTCAGTCAATTAGAAATGTACAGCATTGCTTTAGTCTTTTCTTAATTTAGATCAGGGGAGTCAAACTCAATCCCAGCGGGGCTGGTGCCAGTAAAACATTATTGGTGGGGGTGGGGGGCTTAGCACTGATGAGAAATATGTGAGATTTTAAAAAGTTAAAATGATAAGATGAGAGGCTCAAAATCTGAGATTAAAAAGTCAAATTAAAAAAAAAAACACGAGTTTGGTGAAAATTGGAGATAAAAGTCAAAATATGAGCTAAAAGTCAGAATTCTGAGTTTTTAAAGGTGAAAATGTTAGATAATAGTCAAAATCACAAGTTTTAAAAGTCCAAATATTTGTAAAAATTCTGAGTTTTAGAATTCAAAATAGAAGATAAAAATCAAAATTCTGAGTTTTAAAAGTCAGAAAATCATACAAAAGTCATAAATCTGAGTTATCAAAGGTGAACATATGAGATAAAAGTCAAAATCACAAGTTTTAAGAATAGAAATATTAGTCAAAATTCTGACTTTTAGAATTCCAAATATGAGTTTTAAAAGTAAAAATCATGAGTTTTGAAAGTCCAAATATCATACAAAAAGTCAAAATTCTGACTTTTAGAATTCAAAATATGAGTTTTAAAAGTCAAAATCAAGAGTTTTGAAAATCATAATTTTAGAAGTGAAAACAATATAACACCAATCTCTTAAAATCTCAAAATATGATTTAAAGTTTTAAATTGAGAATCTTAAAGTTTAAAAAATGGGTCAAAAAGACACCATTATGAATTTAAAAGGTCAAATTATGAAATAAAAAGTAAACATTATAAGATAAAGTCATATTTATGAGATGCAAAAATTAAAAATATGAAAAGAAAATGCAAACTTTTTCCACATAACTGACTTATTATCCAATCATTTTCACTCTTTAGTTTTTGAAATTTCTTTGACTTAACAACGATATTTTAAGATTAATAAAATCAGACATGATCTTGTGGGCCAGATTTTACTGAACCACTGGCCAGATTTGGCCCCTGGGCCTCAGGTTTGACACCCCTCATTTAGATGTTTCTGTCGTCATATTTCACCTTTAATTCTATTTTTAAAATGTGCTTTGGTGATCTCTACTTAAATACCTGATTGGCCGTCCTTGATTTGGATTTATGATGTTTCTATGGTTACATGTTTACCGTCCCGCTGTTTTTACCTCTGGCTCCCCGTGATCCAGGTCGAGGTCTCATCTCTCAGACTCTGACGTAAATCTAAAGTGGTTGTCATGGGTGCGGCGGCTCAGCACAGTAAACAACATCCTGTGTTCAGGCTTTTCTGCTGTAGCTGGGATGAAAGCGGCAGTGAGTCCGTCAGTGTGTCCTGGCACCCTTGGGTGAAAGCAAAGGTAAAGAGTTGTACTGTGAAACCCTGGCAGGGATCAGAGGGGCACTGATGCAGAGAGAAGCTGTATTTCTGTTTGTGCTTTTGGGTAGAGACTCCTTAGAAAATATGGAGTTAGTGTCAGTCTGTCTCCATGTGTCTGCTGATTTTTAACCTCCTCTAATTTCTCTGTCTCCTCTGCTGCTCCATCCTTAGACCAGCTTTCTCTGAATAATGGATCTTAGCAGGGTGCCAGATGATTTTATTTGTCCCCAGCTAGTGTGGTGACTCACTGAGACGGTTCACCATTTAATTACATCTTTCCTAGCCAAAATCGCCTGATCTCCATTTGCTAATTGGACCCTGCTTTTGTTTTTTAAGCAGCACACTGGTGAGATGATCTAACTTCCCAGTATGATGCATTAGACCTAGAACCAGCGTCTCCAGGTTTGTTGATGTGGGCAGCTCTCTGTCCGTCCTAATGGTTGTCTTTAAAGTAGTTCACCTTAAGGTAACCACCGCACACATAAACAGCCTCTCTATAAAAGGACGCTGCTTTTTTCACTGTTCAGTGATCCAGGAAAGACTCGCTCACACTTCATTTACCTCCACAGTCCTCCCTGTTCCCACCTTTCTGCAGACGGGAGATGTGCATTTTGTTGCTTGGGTTACATAATCAGCCCACCTGCTGAAGCTCAAATACAGATGTTATATTTAAACACTACCAGCGGGTATTTCTGGGTTTGTGTAACATGTTATATGTTAAAATTAAGGAAATTCAACCTTAAGGCTAGAACTTTTAACATGGGACAGCAGTAAGATGGCGGGTGTCCAGGCATGTTTGACGTGATGAGGTGAATGAAAATGTCATATATTGATCTTTTTGCTTACTTTAGGGTGTTCCACACTAAAAAGGAGATTCTGAGCCGGGTTGACCCTTTGTCAAGCCCCGTCCTCCAGGCTCCTGGCTATGAGATTTGAAAATACTCCATGTTTTAACAGACTTTACATGATATCTAACTCATTCTATTCTGTTATGACTTTGTCCATAGCAGTGTTTCTCAACTGATGGGTCAGGACCCAAGGTTTGGTTATGGAGCTGAACTCGGTCATGAACTGGTGTCTGGAAAAAAGGGCAGTGTGGCAAAAAGTCCATGATGTATGAAAATCTTACAAGGACCAACATCTTTACATTTGATTTTACCCAGTTTTCCTGATGTATACAAATGAAGATAATTTTGCTACAGAAGGCACGGTTCTTCTTTCTGTACCATGGAAGAAAGTGGTGAGTCAGAGATGCTATATACTTTGCCAAGATCATTTTAACACCTTCAGGGATCTTAGCGTCTGGCTCAGACTACACGATTTTTTTGGTTGTTCACGATAGCACCGTGCCAGACTATGCGGCCAAAATCTTGCCCCATCTTGGCTGACAGCCCGGCCACACTAAAACAGTGGTCCGGACAGCTCAGCATATGCTGACGTCACCACTGTCTCTGTGACTGAGTGCGAGTTCACAGGTTGTCGGAGGGTGGGTCAAAGAGTGTCAATCACTCTGCAACAGAAGCGCTCTGTGTGATTGTAGCGGTCTTCTGCTAAAAAAGAGGAAAATAAACAACTGTAGATTTGATTATGGATACAAGTATGGATGTATCAAAAAGAGGACAATATGGACTGGCTCTCCTTCAGATAGACTTAAGGTATGCATGTGATAACTTAAATAAAATAAAATTTACATATTAGTTTTAGGGAATAAAAGAGGATAAAAGTGGTAAATCTTGTCAGTGATGATGCAAAGACAATGAGCAAATGTTTTCCTGTTGTTAGACGTCAGGATTGACGTCACTGACGTCAGGTCAGGGTGTCAAACTAGACGACGATGTACGAAAAACCTTGACATGCTAGTCTTGTTGAATCGTAAGGAGTCTTGGACGTGTGATTAATTATGTCACACCACAAGACCGTTTGTCGTTCCTGACTCTCAAAATCGGGCCGAAGTTTTGATGACAAGCTGCGATGTCACAGTCGGGCTTAAATCTGGCTGAAGTTGTGCAGTCTGAGCCGGGCTTAAAGTGGCCTACCAGCTCTCTCCCCATGATTCCGGCCCAAAAAAAAGACTCCACCCCCTCCTTGCTGACATCACAGCCTTGTTGGGACATGGTGGCCATCCACTAACCATCCACTACTCCAGTGGTTCCCAAACTTTTCAGCCCATGACCCCCAATATAACGGAGTTAGAGACTGGGGACCCCACCTTCCCTGGACATGGTTAAAGCAGGATGTTGCACAAAGTATTGTGTGCAAATTTACACCTGAACACCACTTTGGGAACCACTGCACTACTCCTCCATCTGGACCATCCAGGGTTGAACAGCACTCATCAGTCAACAAGACTGTTTGAAAATGAGTCTTCATGTATTTCTGGGTCCACTGCAACCGTTTCTGCTTGTGAGCATTGGTTAGGGGGGGCTGAATAGCAGGTTTATACACGACTGCAAGCCTCTGGAGGATCCTACACCTTGAGGTTGGTGGGACTCCAGAGGCACCAGCAGCTTCAAATCCCTGTTTGCTGCTTTGTAATGGCATTTTAGCAGCTGCTCTCTTAATCTGATGAATTTGTCTGTCAGAAACCTTCCTCATTATGGCTTTATCTGCACAAACCTGTCTGTGCTCTGAATCAGACACAAATTTCTTCACAGTACGATGATCATGCTTAAGTTTTCCTGAAATATCTGTTTTCATTCCTTGTCCAAGGCATTGCACTATTTGAGGCTTTTCAGCAGCAGAGATCCTTTTTCTTTTGCATAATGCTGAAACCTGTGGCCTGCTTAATAATGTGGAACGTCCTTCTATACTAGTTTTCCTTTAATTGAGCTCACCTGGCAAACTAATGATCACAGGTGTCTGAGGTTGATTTCAGTGATCCAGAGAGCCCTGAGACACAAAACCATCCATGAGTTTAATTGAAAAACAAAAAATTGAATGTTTATGACACTAAAATCCAATTTGCATTATGATTTGGAACGCAGTGTAATGTTGAAATTTTCACCTTATTTATCTCCTTTATTAATGATAAAGTCAGTTTTCCAATGATAACCAGTTATGTCCTTGAGAAGTTACCTACATTTTCAAGCTTTCGTGGTAAAGAGTGGAAAATAAAATGTCCTATCTCTTTTTTGTACCTCCTTAAGGCTTCTAACTCTTGACTGCGAGTTCTTGCTATGTTTTATTAATCTCTTTATTTCACAATGTAGAAATTTGTTTCAAACACCTTTGTGAACGGGAGAATCAGGCAAGTTTATATTGGTCTCAGAAGTTCTCAAGACATGCTTGTTAAGTTTGTTCCTGAAAAAAAAACCACTCCAGTTTTGGATTTTACATGTCTAAAAACCCCTCCGTTTCAGCCCTGCTCAGAACGAGCTGTTTCTGTGTCTGTGGCTTTAGATGGTGAGTTTTCTGACTCTGCCCCTGACCACACTCCTTTCAGGAAATGGATGTAGCTCTCCTGATCAAGATCAGAAGAGGAGGGTGGAACTTTCTTTCAAGCAGCCGAACCTGGGGACGGTGCTAACTCCCCACATGACATTATGAGGGGGAAATCTTAGAACAGCTTGTTTCAGCACACATTTTCTGGGAGGTGGAAAAAGAGAGGGGGGAGGGAATGGATTTTTCTGGTACTTGAGGGGATTGTGAACAGGCCACATTAGAAAAAACTGAAAAAGTGATTTTTTGCATAATATGTCCCCTTTTAGCCTGGTATTGGGAAAAAAACAGACAATACCTAACCCTAGTGGGGATTAGTGCTGTGTGTAGAAGTGTTTTGTTTTCCTCTCTTTTGTAAAGCGACCTTGGGTCTCATGGAAGGTACTATATAAGTCCAAGCTTTTATTATTATTATTATTATAGAAGTGGGTGCACTCTTAATTTACAGTGCCTGTAAAAGTATTCATGATGTTTTACCTTTTAATTGATTTTCTAAATCAGTTGTGGACAGTGTAATTGTTGCATGCTCACGTCTGATCTAGGCAGATTTACACATGTGACATATTCCTTCATTTCTTGATGATGAATTTAACTGAACTCTGGGGGATGTTCAGAGCCTTGGAAAGGTTTTTGTCTCCATCCCCTATCTTATACTTTTCAAAAGCCTTTTCTCTGAGTTGTTCTTTTGTCTTCATGGTGTAATGGTAGCCAGGAATACTGATTGACCAGTGACTGGAGCTTCTGGACACAGGTTGCTCATTACATAGTTTCATTTAATTGACATTACATTGTAGAAATCTGTTTTCACTTTGACATTAAAGAGGTTCATTCTAATTTTTAGGCCAAAATATAAAGACCGTGATTGATTTATAAAACTATAAAAGTGTAAAACATCCAAGAGGGTGCAGCTTTGCAGCCATAATATCTCCACAGAGAGGAGACTGAAGGCAGATGCTCCAGATTTTAACAGCACTGTTTGACACCCAGAACCTGAAGCAGGTTATTTAGTATTTATCTGGTTTTTAGACCTACTCCGGCGCTGTTAAGCCTCATACTAACACTAATATGAAAGGACAGAGAGTGTGGCGTGTTGGTGTTCACCTGCTCTGTGATGGATGCAGCAGTCAGAGAGCTGCGGCCGCAGAGGTCAGAGCGTTTGGTTGGGGGGGGTTTGACGGGCAGAAAGAGGTCAGAGCAGTCAGACAGTCAGACACCACCGGCTCTGTTTGGATGCCAAGCAGAGAGGAGAGGTCACCCCTCTTTTCAGGCTGCTCCGGCATCATTTTTCACTCTTTGTACACAGAACAACTCCAGAAGGCTGAACTAATAAAACTCTTTTTATTAGAGGTCTCAGCGTCATTATAAAACAGTTCAGGGCAGCTAAATCAGTGAAGTCAGCAGCAACATTTACAAGAAAAGTTCTGCTGGAGCCACAATAAAAGCATCCTATACCTCCCAGAAAACAAGTTTTATTCAAAATATTTTACCTCATTTACCCCTTGTGCCCTCCTCGGGCATTTTTGGCCATTTTTCTCAAGTTTTTTTTTTTTTTTTAATTTGTGATCATTTTGTCAATTTTACAGCTTGTGGCAGGAATTTTCACAGGAACTTTTCTTTCTAGTAAATTTTTGAAATCCAGCATGTTTTACTCTTACATTTATTTTGTATCCTCTGGACAACTTTGAGGCCAAAAATGTACACGTACAAAAAAACGGCTGTTAAATCAGCATACATCAATATTTTTTTCTACTTCTTTTTCACAAATCTCTTAAACAAAACATTCAATAATTTTCAAGATTTTAACCATTTAAATGCCAGTTTGATTATTTGAAATATTTTATTTTTACTACAAAAAACACAAAATGTGAATTATTTTTCATAAAATTAATAGTGGAAAGAAGGGGCTTTGGGGGTGATCAGAGTCTTTGATGGGTCAAAGATTAGTAACAAAATTGCCCTATTTTTATTGCCCTTGTATTTTTTAGAATATTTTATAATATAACGGGCAAAAATACAAGAATATGGTGCATGGTCTTACAATGGGTAAATGGTTGAATCTGGTGGAATACGATAAAAATGTCAAATTTCACTAGACTTCTTCACATTGAAATGCTGACATTAGAGAATGCATGATTTTAAACTACAATAACAGTGAGAATAAAAAACGTGGTTTTAATGGAAGTCAATGGAGGCATTTTTACCTCGAAGATATCAGGAGGATATTTCTGATATTACGTAAAAAATATTAATTCAATCAAATCAGTTTTGTTGCTAATCTTTGACCCATCCAAGACTCTTATCACACCAAAGCCCTATCTTTTTACTATTTATTATATGGAAAATCATTGACTATTTCTGTTTTTTGGTGTGAAAAATGAAATATTTCAAATAATCAAACTGGCATTAAAAGGGTTACAATTCTGTGAATTATTGATTTTTTTTATAGTTTTGAGCAAGTCTGAAGTCGTTAAAAAGATTTTTGAAAGAAAAAAAAGTAGAAAAAATATTGATATATGTTCATTTAATGGCAGTTTTTTTGTTCGTGTACATTTTTGCCTCGAAGGTGTAGAGAGGGTAGTAAATTTGAGGAGGGTAGAAGGGTTACAGTTCCAGAATAAAGGGCGTGAGGAAGAGTACAGCTGGGGATGTTGATTTTAATTTATATTATTCCTGTAAGACACCACTACTGATATTTGACTGTTATAGGTGGAAATACAAGCTAGCATACACTTTTAACAAAGCTGGTTGTCTCAGAGATGGGCCAACCATGGCATTATTTATTAGTTCCAAAAAAGTTGGGACACTGTGTGAAATGAAAATGAGGACAGAGTGCTACGATTTGCAAATCTCATAAATCCATATTTTATCCACAAGAGACAAAAACAACATATCAGATGTTGAAACTGAAACATTTTACAATTCCATTAAAAACATCAGCTCATTTGGACTTTGACTGCAGCAACACATCTCAAAAAGGTAGGGATGGGACAACAAAAGGCTGGAAAAGTAAGTGGTACCAATGAAAAACAGCTGGAGGAGCATTTTGAAGCTAATTAGGCTAACTGTCAATGGGTCAGTAACATGACTGGGTATAAAAGGAGCATTTTAGAGAGGCAGAGCCTCTCAGAAGTAAAGATGGGCAGAAGTTCACCAAAAAACTGCAACTAAAAATTACAGAACAATTTCAGAAAAATGTGTGTCAGCACAAAATTGTGAAGATTTTGAATATCCCACTGTCTACAGTCCATAATATCATGGAAAGATTCAGAGAATCTCTGTGAGCAAAGGACAAGACTGAAGGTCAGTGATGGATGCTGGTGATCTTTGGGCCCTCAGGGGCCACTGTGTTAAAAGCAGGAATGATTCTGTACGGGAAATCACTGCACGGGCTCAGGAACACTTCCAGAAATCACTGTCTGTCAACACAGTTGGCCGTGCCGTCCACAAATGACAGTTAAAGCTGTGAGCCATATGGCAATCCAGAAACGATGCCATCTTCTCTGGGCCAAAGTTCATAGACTCAGACGCAGACTAAAGAGGAGAGGAACCATCCAGCTTGTTCTCCTGGCTCAGTTCTAAAGCCTGCATCTCTGATGGTGTGGGGTTGCATTAGTGCCTATGGCGTGGGCAGCTCTAACATCTGGAAAGAAACTATCAGTGCTGAGAAGTAGAGAGAAGTTTTAGAGCAACATATGCTCCCATCCAGACAACATCTGCTTCAGGGAAGGCCTTGATTATTTCAGAAAGACAATGCTAAACCACATACCACATTCATCACAACAGCATGGCTTCACAGGAGAAGAGTCTGGGTCCTGAACTGGCCCGCCTGCAGTCCAGACCTTTAATTCCTCTCCCAAGACTCCATCAACTGGTCGTCTTACTTCCTAGACGTCTACAGACTGTTGTTAAAAGAAGAGGGGATGCTTTAAATTCAGCATGAGCTAATATTTTCATGAAATGCTAAAATGTCTCTGATATGTTGTTTATCTTCTACTGTAAACAGAATCTGGCTTTATGAGATCTGACAACCATTGCTGACCTCGATCACTGCAGCCTTGAGTTAAACTTTCAAACATCTCTGACGGTCATGTAGTTTACTCCTAATGCTTCAGATAGTCAGATAAGTGCAGCACCCCTCCAGGGTACGTAAAGGCATAATGTCCTAGTGCAACATACAGTAGGCAGTCTCTCGTGATCAGAGCTGACAGTGCTGTCAGCTTTAACTTGAGTCAATCATACATGACGGCTGGAGAGGAGGATGTACCGGCATCTGGTTGAGCAGTTTTAGCTGACTCGGTTCATTCAGAACCAGAGCTTGTTTTATAAATCAGGAGATAAACTTGATTTATCACTCTGTGCTGAGATGTTCCTGTGTTGTGAGTATAAATGATCCTAGGAACTTTTTAAATGTGTCTCAGCTGAGAGAGGTGATGTGTAAGCGTGGTCAGTTAGAAAGTTCAGACTCAGGAGGGTTAGTTTAGAGCACTGGTACTCAAATGGTGTGACAGGGCACACTAGTGTGCCTTGTAGCAAGTCTAGGTATGCCTTGGGAATTTGTACAACCATACGTTATTACCACAACTTTATGGCAAATACATCCTCGTTTAATCAATTGTTTGCAACTTTTAATCTTTTTTTTTTTTTTACCACTTTTATGCTACTTTTAACCCTTTTTTGCCACATTATGCCAATTCTCACCCATTTTTGCCATTGTTTGGCCACTTTTTTGCCCTTTTTTCCTTACTTTTTACCCATTTTTATTAACTTTTTTAGCCACGGGCAACCTTTTTTGCCACGAATTTGGCATTTTCCCTAGCTTTTGCCACTCTTAACCCATTGTCTAGCAACTTTTTTGCCAATTTTGCTATAGTTGGGCCTTTTTTTTTTTTTTTTGCCAAAAATTTAATCACTTTTAATCCCCTTTAAACTGCAACTTTGAACCCATTATTGCAACACTGTGCCAGTTTCACCTATTTTTGCCTTTGTTCGGCCACTTTTTTGCCACATTTTTTCATCCCTTTTAAGCCATTTTTACCACCTTTGCCAAGATGTTTTACCTTATTGACACTTTCAACACATTGTTGCCACAGTTAACCCATTGTCTGGCCACTTTTTGCCAATTTTTGCTCATTTTTTACTATGTTTTACCACTTTTTGACCAATTTTGCCATGTTTTTGCATAATTTTTTAACAATGTGAATATGGTGCGCCTTGAGTTTTTGGCTCAGCCCTTGGTGTGCCTTTGGCAAAAAAGTTTGACAACCACTGGTTTAGAGCACCAATCATGAACTGGCGGCCCGAGGGCCATAACTGCCCCCCCAAGCTTCCTATCCCGCCTCCAGAAGATCATTAAATTAGCAAAGGAGGAAAAGATGCTGAGGTTTTAAGGATTTCTTTTGGCATTAAATGTCTACAGCTGTTAAATCCAAACCAAAAATCATTAATATTGAAAGTTTTAGGACGACTTAACATTTGATCTGTTTATATAAAATTTCCCCCATCAGCCATTATTAGTGAATACTTTCAAAAACACATTTAAAAAAAATGGGTTAAGACTGGCAGTATGCTGCAAAAATGGCCTGATTAAGTGGTGAAAAAGGGTTAGACAGTGGCAAAAATGGGGGATGTCAAAATGCATTTTAGAGTGGCACAAAGGGACAAAAAGTTGGCAGGAAAAGTGGTAAAAGAGTTTAAAATTTGTCAAAAATGGGTAAAAGATGAAAATAAAGGGGCAAAAGGTATCAAAATGGGTTAAAAAGCAAATAGAAGGGATTAAAAAGTGGAAAAATAGATCAAAAATGGGGAAAAAAAATCACAAAGTGGCAAAACTGGATAAAAGAGTGGCACAAAGGGGATAAAACATGGAGGAAAAGTGGCAAAAATAGCCCGGCAAAGTGGGGAAAATGTGTTAAAAGTGGCACACAGGCAATAATTTGCCCTTCCCTTTGTCTAACCCTTCCCCTTGAAACAGAGTGGTAAGGGTAGGGGTGTAAACCTTCCCTTAAGAAACCAGATGCCACTTGATTGCAGTTCATCATCACACATTGCTGATAAACAGCCGTGTCATCGGAGGTGACTATAAAGCTTCGACCGTCTCATTCATACTGCGTTGATCTTCTCCACTTATTTATACAATTAATAACCCTCGTTTACCCGTGTAGACACCAAAAATACAACAAACTTCAATCCTTAGTGGCTAAATATTGAATACATGAGAAAATACAACTGTTGTCTTTTCTAAAATCATTTTGCTGAAAATATTTCATTTAAGCGCCTCCATCTTAGTCTGTTGTGCCATTTCGCAATGAATGCAGTACATGGAGGGGAAATTCATCATACCCCTTGGTTTCAAGTGTGGTCCTGAAAAATCTTCATTTCAAGGGCTATGTAGCCCTTGGCCCTTAGCACTAGCCCTCCATTCAGAAGAGAGTTGGGACAACACTTCCCCTGACGTGAACGCGCAAAACAAAGGGGTAGAAATGGGATTCACCCTAAATAGGGATGGGAATTGATAAGATTTTATCCTATCATATTTGTAAAAATGCTGCAACATTTGTTGCTTTGCTAGCTGGCTAAGGGGAGCCCTGTATAATAATCCCTCGCTACGCCCCTGGTGTCACATGACAGGAAGAGGGAAATGTTTGCTGTGGCATGCATCCCTTAGCAGTGTTTGAATGGTCTGATGTGCATCCCTGTGATCAGTTTTGTAGATACTTGCTGATTAGTATCATATTTTCCTAAACGTAACAATAGATTTGATTTTGTAGCGTAGCAGGGCTGAGTTCTGCCTTGAATGTTCCATTTCTCAGTCACATTAAAAGCATCTTCTCTCCTCTGTCTCTGTGAAAACCTCCAGCAGTCAGCTCCGTCCCTGCTGAATCCCCACTCTGCTGTACAGTATTGATGAAAAGTTTTTTTCCACAGTAAATTGAGAGAAATGACGGTCCAGGTAGCTGCTTAGATCTGCCCAAAGGGGAGGAAAAGGTGTTACTCATCCACTTTCCCTAACCATTTTTCTCCAGAGCGCTACTCTGAGATTCACTTCAGTGACCTTCCAATCAAAACGCGGCTCCTGTGACTCTGAGGCATGGCTGCCTTCTCCTCCGTTTCTCTCTTCTCTGTGCCGCTTTAATGTACCAAACCTTTGCTCACTGTTCATTTATCCTGGAGCTGCTGCCCACATGCTATAATGATGTGTAACCCAGCTTAAAGGAAGAGGAGGAGTACAGCAAACAAACCCATGAAAAATTACCAGCTAATAAATGGCTGTAATAAATCCAGAGTGAGTCATGTTCGGTTAGGTAGACGCTCTTTTTATGCTTTTGTTTTTTTAAGCTTCTGACGTCAGGATGTGTCTGGAGTCAGCAGGGTAAATGTATTTGCTTAATTTTACGATTCCAGTCTGAGCAGTCTCTGATAAAAGAGTACAAATGATTCATTCATCATTCATTTTGTTATGAAGCTGAAGAGGATGTAAGCATTAAGTCCTGACTGTGGAGTCGTTTTACAACATTTTCATTTTTGGCTGAGGTCCTTCCAGCCTGGACCGTTAAAAGGAAACGTATTCAAGCTACCTGAGTATAAAATGATGATATGCTCCTGTAAAGGACATATGTAATGGGGACAAAAGTATTCAGATGCCTGACCAATCCACCAACATTGTACTGTACTGTTTCTGTGGGAATCTGTGCCCATTCTTTCTGTAGAACATTTATGAGGTCAGGCTCTGATGTTGGACCAGAAGACCTGGCTTTCAATCTCTGTTCCAGTTCATCCCAAAGGTCTTTGATGGGGTTGCGGTCAGGGCTCTGTGTGAACTCATCAAACCATGTCTGTATAATCCTTCTTTGTGCTCTGGGGCAGCCATGTTGAAAAAGAAAGGGACGTCCTCAAACTGTTGCCGCACAGTTGGAAGCATAGCATTGTCCAAATGAGGCATTAAGATTGGCCTTCACTGGAGATACGACCAAACCCTGAAAAACAAAGAATTAGCAGGACAGAAAAACCCGGTGAGTGGCTCCTCCAGGGTTGTGATTCATTTACAGTGTAAATGCATGTGTGTTGGACCAGTAGCACTGGTGCTAACATCCTGGTAGCTCCCTCAGTTTGGACCTTAATAGTGTGTCATGCTATTATTGGGTCTGATGTTGAAATTTTTCAATCATGGCACTTTTTAAAATCGTTTCTTCTCAATTTTTCCACCCATAAAAAGTGGTGCAAATGAATTACAATGGCAGTAAATGGCAAAGATGAGTAAAAGTGTCATAAGGTGGTGAAACTGGGGAAAAAAGTTAGGAAAATTGGTCCACAGAGGCAACAAATGGAAAAAAGATGATAAAAATGGGAAAGAGATTGACTTAAAAGGGGGGTTGATTTACTCCACATTGCTGCAGAGTGAAGCGCAGGCAGAGTATGTGGAATTAGAGGTAACAGCCAGCTAAAACTGGATAAAGACAGATAGACTTCAAGGGTTCATGGGAACCCTGTGTGTATGTTCACTTCTGACTTCTGTCCCGTTATCCTTAAAGATCCTTGTTACATCTTTCTCTCATACCTTTTTGACCCCCTGCAGCACTAACCTCTCCATCTACGCCGACTGAAAATGAGAGGTGTTTTGCTTCATCTGCATGTTTCTGTCCCATCTTTCTTTCTCAGCGTTTAGTCATTCCTCCTCTCATCCGTCATGTCCCCTAATCTCCTTCATTTTCCCCTCACATCCTGCTGCCTTTGTACTTTTTCTTAAAGTGATCTCTCCATCATAACGCTCCCGCCTTTGGGGGCAATGATAATTGCATTTTTTTATTTTCCTAACTTCCTAAACGTGTCACTTTTTCCTCTCCTTTAGTCTCTCTCCTATCTGCTCCCTCTTTATCGGGCCGAGCCTCTTTATTGTGTCATCCTCTACGTCCGTGTCACTCCTCTCCTTCGCCCTTGCTCTGTCTTATGTCCGCGGTTCAGAGTCTGTATGTTCTCCACTAATACAACCAGACCTGTGTTATTCCAGCCCTGCAGTGTACCCTCAATCACCAGCGAAGTCCTTACCATAGCAGTCTGTCTCATCATTGAACCTGCACAGTGTGAGCGTAAATCTGTGTCCGTGTGCGCCTGTCTCTGTGAATTAGTTTTCACTTTACACCATGTCAGGGAGAAGTAATGTGTAGTGCATGCTCAGCAGATAAGCAGCCAAGAAAAATGCTGTTTCCTGTAAACGTGAGAGCACGCGCTCGCAGTGCACAGACACATGAAGATGCACACAGACGGCATCATTCTGCAATTACAGAGTTATAATTAAGACGCCAGTTTGGTGCCATTACTCTTGGCTCACGTCTAGCTCTCCTTCAGTCTGGTTTCTCACCTCTCACTCTCCTCTGTACTTTCATTCCTTGTATGTCTGATTTATCTACCCTCTACACCGAGGGTCATCAAATACATCAACACAGGGGCCAGATTTAATCTCAACAGAGACTCTGGGGGCCGGACTTTCAAATCCACAAAAATTAAAGAAATATTTTGGTCTGATTGAAATGTTATTGTAGTAGTATTGTTTTTTTTTTTTTTCAAAAAAAGACATTTTAGTCATTACCAGTGAGATCTATTCCCATCTATCCCCCATTTTTGACCCTTTTAACCCCTTTTTGATACTTTTTGCCCCTTTTTCCTCTTTTCCCATTTTTTGCAAGATTGTCACCCCTATTAAACCACTTTTCCTGCATGTTTTACCCCTTTACTTTTTTTTATCAATGTTTGCCACTTGTAACCCCTTTTACGCAACTTTGCCAGGCTATTTGTGCAAGTTTTGCCACTTTTAACCAATTTTTAATACTTTTTGCCTCTTTGACTCATTTTTTAAAATTCTTTAGCCAATTTTAAACCACTTTTCCTGCACGTTTAAAACTCTTTGAGGCACTCTTTTGTCCATTTTTAGCACTTTTCTTTTATTTCCCACTTGTTAACCCCTTGTTATTAATTCTTTGCACTATTTTTGCCACTTTTAATCGATTTTAAAAACTTTTGCCACTTTTTTCCTCATTAACCAATTTTTTGCAAGACTTAAACCACTCTTAACCCCTTTTCCTGCATGTTTTATGTACTTTTATCTATTTTTGCCACTTTTTAGCCCCTTGTCATTACAATTTATTCAACATTTAAATCACTGTTTGCCACTTTTTATCCATTTTGCCACTCTTTCACCTCATTTTGCAACTTTACCAAGCTATTTGTGCCGTTTTTGCCACTTTTAACCAACTTTTGATACTTTTTGCCTCGTTAACTCATTTTTTCAAATTCTTTAGCCAATTTTAAACCACTTTTTCTGCATGTTTAAAACTCTTTGAGCCACTCTTTTGTCCATTTTTTCCACTTTTCTTTTATTTTCCATTTTTTAACCCCTTATCATTAATTCTTTGCAGTGTTTTTTGCCACTTTTAACCCATTTTTAATACTTTTGCCACTTTTTTCCTCATTAACCAATTTTTGCAAGACTTGAACCACTTTTAACCCCTTTTCCTGCATGTTTTACCCACTTTTATCCATTTTTGCCACTTTTTAGCCCCTTTTCATTACAATTTATTCAACATTTAAATCACTGTTTGCCACTTTTCATCCATTTTGCCACTCTTTAACCCCATTTTGCAATGTTGCCAAACTATTTGTGCTGTTTTTGCCTCTTTAACCATTTTATTCCATTCTTAACCCCTTTTAAACCACTTTTCCTGCATGTTTTATTCTCTTGGTTCCACCTTTTCTTATATTTTGACACTTTTTAACCCCTTTTCATTACTTTTGTTGCACTATTTTTGATACTTTTACCACCACTTTCACCACTTTTCATTGTCCCTTTGTGCCACTCCATGACCCATTTTACCATTTATCACCCATTACTTTTGAAACACTTGCCAACCTTAGCCCTTTTTTAAAATATAAAATAAGTATGACTGAAAAGTACATTTCTGTAAAAACAGACCAAATGTTAAGTCATTCTAAAACTGTTTCAATATTAATTGTTTGCTGGATGGATTAAACGGCTGCAAACACTTAAAGAAAAAGGATATTATTAAAACCACAACATCTTCTTTTCCTCTTTTGTGAATTTAATGATCTTTCGGGGCCTGGACAGGAAGCTTTGGGGGGCCTGACATGGCCCCCAGGCCACCAGTTGATGATCAGTTCTCTACACCGTGTTCCAAATCGTTATGCAAATGAGATTTTAGAGTCATAAACATTCATTTTTTTTGTTTTTCAGTTAAACTGATGGATGGTGTTGTGTCTCAGAGCTCTTTAGATTACTGAAATCAACCTCAGACAGCTGTGATCATTAGTTTGCCAGGTGAGCCCAGTTAAAGGAAAACTAAGGACGTTCCACATTATTAAGCAGACCACAGGTTTCAGCAATATAGGAAAGAAAAAGGATCTCTGCTGCTGAAAAGCCTCAAATAGTGTAATGCTTTGGCCAAAGTATGAAAACATTTGATATTTCATGAAAAATTAATCGTGATCATCGTACTGTGAAGAAATTTGTGGCTGATTCAGAGCACAGATGGGTTCGTGCAGATGAAGGCATAATGAGGAAGGTTTCTGACGGAAAAAATATTCAGATTAAGAGAGCAGCTGCTAAAAGGTCATTACAAAGCAGCAAACAGGTATTTGGAGCTGCTGGTGCCTCTGGAGTCCCACCAACCACAAGGTGAAGGATCGTCCAGAGGCTTGCAGTCGTGTATAAACCTGCTATTCAGCCACCCCTAACCAATGCTCACAAGCAGAAACAGTTGCAGTGGGCCCAGAAATACATGAAGACTCATTTTCAGTCTTTTTTACTGATGAGTGCCATGCAAACCTGGATAGTCCAGATGGAGGAGTAGTGGATGGTTGGTGGATGGCCACCATGTCCCAACAAGGCTGTCCCAACAAGGCCCCTCAGCAAGGAGGGGGTGGAGTCATGTTGTGGATGGAATCATGTGGAGAGAGCTGGTAGGACCCTTTAAACCGGGTGTACACTGCAATTTCAAGCCGACCATACGACAGTCGTGGCAGAATGTCATCTCATACTGTGAGACTGAATCGTTTACGGCCCACAAGTTGTGAGCTCACACTGTATGATCCGACAATTGGGACGGACTGTGACAGAAACCCGGGGAGTTTCCTTTTTAAAAAGTCTCACACGCTGAAAGTGAAGTGTTTCCAGTCATATTCTCTCTCTCTCCCCCCTCTATCTCTCCTGCATCTCTCTCTGTCTCACACACAAACAGCATCACCTCTGTGTCAGCTGCAGGTCCTGGAGTAGGAATATTTCCTACTCGTTCATTTCCTTTATCAAAGCGGGGGTGCATCAGAAAGTCATTCTAGCCATTGTCAGGGTAATTTAGGATGCTGTCATACAGTTTACAAAGAAAACAAATTCCCCAGAAGTTGTTTTATTCTGCTTGCGTTTCTGCTCTGACTGTGCCATGTATGGAGTAGTACGACCAAAATATCAAACACGCCAGAAATCCTTCCAACCAGTCAGGAGCAGATCGATGGGTCATAGTCGGGCCATGGTACGACAAATGATGCCCAATCCGACTGAAAGTTGGCCGACTTCAAAGTGAGTCCTGCAACTCAAACTTCATGACTGAATCAGAGGAAAACTGCACAGTGTACATCCAGCTTTAGGGTCCCTGAAGGTGAGAACATGACCTCGGCAAAGCAGATAGAATTTCTGACTGACCACTTTCTTCCATGGTACAAAAAGAAGAACCATGCCTTCTGTAGCAGAGGTATCCTCATGCATGACAATGCACCATCTCCTGCTGCAAAGAATACCTCTGTGTCATTGGCTGCTATGGGCATAAAAGGAGAGAAACTCACGGTGTGGCCCCCATCCTCCCCTGACCTCAACCCTGTTGAGAACCTTTAGAGCATCCTCAAGCTAAAGATCTATGAGGGTGGGAGGCAGTTCACATCAAAACAGCAGCTCTGGGAGGATATTCTGACATCCTGCAAAGAAATTCAAGCAGAAACTCTCCAAAAACTCACAAGTTCAATGGATGCAAGAATAGTGAAGGTGATATCAAAGAAAGGCTCCTATGTTAACATGGAAGTTGGCCTGTTAAGATGTATTTGATTCAAATCGCTTTAATTTCAGTAAATATAACCTCCTAATGCTGTAAATTCAACAAATGACCATTTTCAGTTCTTTACAACCTAAAAATGTTTTAAAACTCTGTTGTGCAGAATAATTTGGAATCGTGCGTAGTGAGCCTTTTTATTTTTGGAAAAAAAAAAAAGTTATCGTTGGGAGGTTTGTTCAATAAAATTTGACTTGTGTTCTAAATGTTGGTGGCTTGAAAATTTTTACCTCCGCCAAGGAGGTTATGTGATCGGCAGGGTTTCTTTGTTAGTTTGTTAGAAACATAACTTGAAAAGTTGTGGACGGATTTTGATGAAGTTTCAAGAAATATCAGAGATGGCATAAGGAAGAACTGATTAGATTTTGGGAGTGACCTGGATCCCCATCTGGATCCAGGAATTTTTGAAGGATTCTGTACTATTGGGGGATAGGGCTAATGGTGAAGGTCTGCGCTCTCCATGTGCTTTTCTAGTTCTGACTGTCGTTTGCATCAACTATTCAGGAAAATCAGAGTTACACTCTTCAACTTCTTTCCTTGTCCACATTCACATTAACCTTGCAGAGCAGATGGATACACCCGTTTCCTTGTTTTTCACTGGCGAATCCATCTTGCAAAGCTCCCATCTGAACCGTTTGGGCCAGGTTAGAAAGTGACAGGACCAATCAGTGATGAGGGGCAGTACTTTCAGGCGCAGCAGAGTTGTGACGTAAACAAGCAGCAGCAAGAGGCTGGTGCAATTATGGAGGAAGAGCTTAGCATGGATCCTGCTAAAGCGCCAGTTTTATCAGAACTTGACGACATTTCTTCGTTAAAAGAAGAACAAAGAACAGCAGTGAGTTGTTTTCTTTTCAAAAACGACAAAAGTCGAGTACTTACATGTCTACAGTCGCCATGTTTTGCGTTATTCCTCAGCTTGATAGTGGCTACATCACGTGTTTTGTTGCTCTGATTGGCGCGTAAAGATGTGATGGAACATTCATCCAATCACACCGAGTATTTTTCAAAGCCTCTGCCTTTTCTCAAACATTTCCTATTGAAGCTTTCCCAGACGGATGTGTGAAACAGGATGTGTGAATGTCAGGTTACATTCACATGGCCACGATTTCCTCTTAAAAGAAAGTTTTGTTGATATTGGATCTTTGTTTGCAAGGTTATAGTAATACATGTTTCTAAAAAAATTAAAAAAAAAATTAACCCATTTATGTTCTTTAAAAACACAATTTCAACACCCTTTCCAACATTTTTTGCCTCTCTGGTCTAATGGGGCACTCAGTGCCCATGAAAGACTCTTGAAATGTGACATTCCTGTATCTGCTTTCCCTCCTCTTTCTCCCTCCTCCAGCTCCATGCTGTCCCCCCTCTATCCGGACCATGGCGGCTCGGTGGTGTGGCCCCAGACGTCGTCCTGCTCCTCCTCGTCTCAGGGCCTCCACCGGCCTCTACGCTGCCGTCCTCCCCCGATCAGCGGGAGCAGCGTGGGCCCCAACCCCACCTACTACCACACTGTGTACGACGTCAGGGTGGAGCAGTACAGCGACCTTCCTTTTCTCAGTAACGGCGGTGGGTACGGGCTCCGATCCAGCCGGGGGTCCGTGTCCTTGGTGACCAGTAACTCGGACCCCACGATCCCTCTGATCCGGAGGAGGGGGGGACTGGTGGACCACCGTGATGTCATCCTGGCTCATCAGGCGCACAAGAGGCACAACACACCTCAGGCCAAGAGGAAACAATGGGAGTGAGTACGCTTCACTTTCTACACTTAAGATGAATGGGATCTGTCTGCATTATAAACAGTGTTGTCTGTCTGAATGGATGATACATAACTATGCATTTAATATTATCATCAATGATCGTGATAGAGAAACACTGCCTCAGTAATCTCAGTTTCAACCTTCTCCATTTTCTTCCTCACATGCTGTTCTGTACCAATGTAAAGAAACCATATTCAGCGGTTTTGGCCAGAGTCTAAACTCTTAAATCTTCCCTCCACCCACCATGTCACAAGATTAACGCCTCATTTCCACATACCTATGTGACTGATGTCTGTGTATTTGTAAATAAACGATGATACCCCTAGTGTCCAGGGCAAGAAACTGCACATTTTTATGGATGGATAAAAAGCTGATTAACTACCTACTGGGGACCGGATAATATTATCCAGATTTTCACCTTTTAGAAGCTTGGAATCTGAATGTGGAACTATTTGAAAACAGAAAATAAAGCAGAACGTCATGTAAACCAGGGGTTCTCAACATTGGGGTCGGGACCACATTGGGGGTCACAAGACACTGAGAGGGGGTCTCCAGATACCTTAAAAAACTAAGAACATGTTTGAATTACATTGTTGCCAATTTACACCAATTTTGGCAAATTTAACCCATTTTTATCACTTTTCTCCCACCAATTTTAACCATTTGAACACATTTATCAACTTAAAACCCATTTTTTGTCCATTTTAACCCCTTTCCACCACTTTTTTCTGCCTATTTTTGCCACTTCTAAACCAAAATTTAAGACTCTCTGCCTATTGTTGGCTCCGTTGACACATTTTTGCCACTATTAATCCCTTTTGCCACTTTTTAAGACACATTTCACAATTTGAAATGCGCTTTTTTGCCACTTTCTTACTTTTTCTGCCTTAGCTAATCCTTTTTTGCCGGTTTATATCGACTTTCATCCCATTTTACAAAATTTGTGCCTATTTTTGCCACTTCAACACCATTTCAGCCACTTTTTGAATCCCCTTTTAATATGCCCGTTTTTGCCATTTCCTTTGGTTATTTTGCTCTTTTTATCTAATTGTTGGCATTTCTAACCCATTTCTGCTATTTTTTTAAATCCAATTTCACCACCTTTCCCCCCACTTTTTTCCATTATTAACCCATTTTACGTATATTTATCATATTTTTATTCTGTTTTTAACAAAAGGCTTTACATTTTTAACAGGGCTACTTACTTCACAAATGAATCAAAATTGTTTCTTTGATAAGAGTGGTTATTATTCAGGTTGAATATAAAATACCATAGCTTAACTTTATAATGGACCATGATTTTGGAAACTCTCCCATTTTTCCCCCCTAATGGGCGGCCTTGTCTCCACATGACTATTCTTGAATGTTCATGGCTGTGTTCAACCACCCTCAGACACAGTGGGGGCCCCCAGTCTCTGGCACCTTTATTTTGGGGGTTGTGGGCTGAAAAGGTTGGAAACCACTGGTGTAAACAATGCCTAAGTCATACGTCCTGGTCTATGGTTTATATTGGAGCACATTTTGGATACTGATGTTGATCATGTGTCAACGCCTGGAGCAAAGGTGGGAACTGACTAATCGTATCTACTCAAATGACTGTAAAATAGAATTTTTTTTTTCTATACTGCTTATCCTGTTGAGGATGGGGCCTGGTGCCTGTCCCATTACTGGACAAGAGGCGGGGTACACCCTGGACTGGTCGCAGGGCTGAGGTATAGAGACAGACAACCAGGCATGCTCACACTCACACCTACATGCAATTTAGGTTCATCAATTAACTTAATGAGCAGGAGCCAGGTACTCAGAGTACCTGGAGAGAACTCATGCATGCACGGGGGGAACAAGCAAGTCCACACAGAAAGACCCCGACTGGGAAGCAAACCAGGAACCTTCTTGCTGTGAGGCTACTTTACTTGAGTATATTTTGGGGGAAGTATTGTACTTTTGATATCAGCAATAACTGAGTAAAACTTAAGCTCCAGGTTTCTCTTTCTCTCTGTGAGTTTTGAAGGCTGATGAAGGTGAACGAGGCTCCATGTTTGACCGCATATGACCATCCCTTCATTCACTCCTTCACAGGAAGAGTAAACAGGTTGAGTTGTTTTAAGAAGGACTTACAGACCTCTATACTGCTCTTAAAGTCATAAACTAAATGTAAATGTAATGTACTGTAAACTCTGATTGCTATCAGTCAGGTCTGCTGAGGTTCATCTGGTGAACTGGTCTGAGCCGTAGCAAAAACCGAGTCCCTCTCCAGGCCCAGTATCATCTAATCATCCTGTGTCAGGACAGCAGGGAGTCTCTATCTCCTCATTCACCCCCTATCTCCCCTGGTTTCCCATAGAGACCTTATTCATTATCCTGCAGAGCTCATATCTCATATGTACAAACTCCTCCAGCTTATCTCTCACCTCCCTCACAGCCAGTTACCTAGAGACGGAGGAACAGCCATAAAACATAATTACTACTGTTCAACTCTAATTACACTAATCATATCAGGGATCTAGGAGGCCTAACAAGGTCCCAGTTCACCCTAAACATAATCATCAAATACAGGAGGTAGACTACGCCCTGGGGGGGGGGGCTTTCAATCAGGGAGGGTCTTTTCAGGTGAGAAGAAGAAAACTGGGCATTCAAATCAGCTCCAAACTGCTGTGAGGCTGTTTTTATGGATCCAATCTTGTCATACATTCTTGTAAAGGTTTCCTGTAAAGACTTTTCGGTGTTTCTGTGGTGTTTGCAGACAGTTTAGCATATTTAAGTAACATTTCTCAGTGTTTGCTGTCTGTCTTTGAGAGCGCTGACTTTTTCCGGCATATCCCGATCCCAGCTTTGACTTTCCTCCCAGCTGATGGCAGTTTGGCTGTAGAGCTTTGAGATTTACAGTCAGATCAATAAAGCGGGTCTGAATAGTTTTTCAGCTTTTACTCCAGAGTGATTCAAACACCTCCGAGGATCAATAGCTCTGTGTCTTCATTGATCGAGCATCTTCTGAAAGCGTCTAAGGAGGAGGTGTTTTCTTCACCAGCTGTGTTTGTAGGTTGGATCATCTCTCAGAGTCTGCTGACGGCCAAGAGATGGAAGTGTTGAAGCAGCAGTTAACAGCTCCAACCAGAGCCAAAGGCAGTTTAGACTAGATGGTGTGTTTCTCAGCCTTGTAATGCAGATAAATCCAGCCATACTTCAGTTTCTAAATGCTTTGTGTTGTTGTCAGTTATCTTTACTGTGCTGCAGCAGAGACTCTGAAAGGCTTTAGGGTGTCAGACTCAATCACAGCAGGGGCCGGGTTCTGGATTTAGGTCTAACCTGAGGCCTAACAGGGTTTAAACAAAGTCAGCTTCATTTTCAAAAGGTTATAAGTTATGGAGGGAAAAAACATGATGATAAATAATTCTGAAATTTAAAAAAGTCCAAATGAAAAGTTTAAAAATCTTCTATAAAAAGTCAAAATAATGTTCTTAAAACACAAATGTATGTAATAATAAGTTGCAATGATGTTTAAAAGGTCAAAATATGAGATTAAATTCAAAATCACAAGTTTAAAAAGTCAATGTTAGTGAAAATGTTTAATTGTGAATCTAAGAGGTCAAAATAGCGTCAAAGTTAGGATTAAAACGGTTCAAATGTGGGATAAAATTTAACGGACTAAAAAGGTCAAAATATGACCTCTAATTTAAAGTTATGAACTTAAAAATATGCGATGGAAAGAAAAGATATGAATCCAATGGATTTAAATAAAAAATATGATATAAAGAATATAAAAAATATGAATTTATTAGATCAAAGTGAGAAAAAAGTAAAAAAAAATATGAATTTAAAAAATCAACATTTTAATATAAAAAGTCAAATAATGAATTGAAATGCTCAAATTATGAGATAAAAAGGAAAAATTATTAATTCAAAAGACCAAAATATGAGCTAAAAAGTCAAAATAAAGAATTCAAATAATCAAAATTTGATAAAAAAAAAAAGTTAAAAATAGGAATTTAAAAGATCAAAATTTTACTATAAAAAGTCAAATAATGCATTCAAAAGACCAAAATATAGATAAAAGTCAAAATAATAATTTGAAAAGCTCAAAATTTGATAAAAAGTAAAAAAAAAAAAGGAATTTAAAAGATCAAAACTTTAATATAAAATGTCAAATAATGAATTGAAAAGATCAAAATATGACATAAAAAGTCAATATGACGAATTGAAAAGATCCAAATTTGAGATAAAGTAAAAAAAATATGAGTTTAAAAGATAAAATTTTAACATAAAAAGTCAAAATAATGAATTGAAAAGATCAAAATATGATTTAAAGTCAGAAATACAAATTCAAAAGATCAAAATTTTTATATCAAAAGTCAAAATAATGAATTGAAAAGACCAAAGTATAAGATAAAAAGTCGAAAAAAAAAAAGAATTATACAGATCAAAATATGATATAAAAAGTCAAAATAATGAATCAAAAAGATCAAAATTTGATTCAAAAACAAAAATACTTATTTACAAGATCAAAATTTTTATATCAAAAGTCCAAATAAAAAATTGAAAAGACTAACATATGAGATAAAATGTAGAAATAATTAAGTGATCATATAAAAACTTAATACAAAAAGTAAAAATTGTACATTTAAAAGTTCAAACACATATAAAAAGTAAAATTTTAAAATTTAAAAGGTCAAAATATAAGAAAAAAGTTCAAAATTATGAATTAAAAAGATCTAAATATGAGATAAAAGTCAAAATGAGGAATTTTAAAGAATAGAATCTGATATAAAGAGTCAAAATAATGAATAAAAAAATAAAATTTGATATAAAAAGTCTAAATTATGATTTTAAAAGATGAAATTCTCAGATAATCAGTAAAAATCATCAGTTTTATTCTTAATTTTGAGATGCAAAATTTAGAAAATTCTATGAAAACTGACTTTTTATGTATTTATATTTACTCATTACTTTTTCAAATTTTTATGAATTAACAAGCTTGTTTTACAGTATCGAGGTGAAGTATACATTTTTATTTTTAAATCTGCAGACTTCCTGCCAGTGGACCAGCTATAATAAAACTATGATACAGTCTTGCGGGCCGGATTTGGTCCCCGGGCCTTGAGTTTGACACCCCTGCTGTAGGGCCTCCGTCTGTGTTCGTTTTAGTTTAACCTTAACTATCAGAGCACGTCTCACTGGTGCTTGAAGTTAAGGGAGCTTTAGATGCCACTGTGTGCTTAATATTTCATTAAGTTAGAGAAAAATCACTGAGAGGATCTCAGACTGTCTACACCAGTTTCTTCAAAAAGACATATTAATGCTGCATGTTTAAACTCTACAGTCCAGCCCTGCTTTGGACTGGTTCCTTAATCCCATTACTGCAGATGTTTTACCAGCACCTGAAATCACTCTCACAGTCCAAGAGTCTTCTGCTGTCCATCTGTGTCAACAAGAGGATCTGCACAGTCACTGTTTATATTTCTGCATCATTACTCATTATAATAATGTGTAATATGAGACTGTATGATCGTGCATGAGGTGAATCATCACTCATCCTCCTTTATCATCACCATCAAAGCTTGGCAGCACAATCTCACTGCACCTTTAACCTATAAACTATAAACAGATATTTCCGTTCCCCATTTATCTGCTTGCAGCATCCAAATTGCAGCTGTTAATGATCCGATGACGTGCATCAGAGGAAACACCACCAGCCTGTCTGATTGGAGCTCTGACGGCTCCGTTCACACAGCTGAGGCCTTTACTGCGTCCCTCTAAAACTTTGGTCTGAACTGGGCTTCAGAGTCTGCAGGTATTTTCTTGCAATCAAAGCGCACAGCAGCCGATTAGAGTGACGCACACACCGTCACACAGAGAGGAGGAAGTAATCAGTGGAGGGAAGCGGGTTTGACCATGCAGACTGCTCACACAAGGATCCCCCCGGCTGCTCCGTACGTCACCTGAGCTGACTTTCTCTACAGCTGCTGATGAAACACGGTGAAAGTGGCACGTCTGAGAGCCTGACCAGAGCTGTGTAACGGAGGTGACAGACTTTACATCAGCTTGTTTTATTCTGACACAGAAACAAGCAGAAGGACAGACAGCTGCTGACACAGCTGCAGATCAGATCAGGTGTGTCAGCGATGCCTCAGGGGGGTTGAAGCTGAAGTTTTTCACCCTCTGGTGCTAAGTGTCCGTCTCCTGGGGCGTTTTCACACCTCAGTCTCGTTTGCTCTGGTCTGAATCACGGATCCCTTAGTTAACATGCAGTCATTTCTCCCAGTGAGCTGGTTAGGGAATCATCTTTTTGACTGATTTTTTTAAAAGAGTGCTGCACTGCTTGGGTAGTGGTCTGCAACCTCTTCTGGCTAAATGTGAATGCCTGAAGGTAACAGAGAAAGCTGGGTCTGTAAAGTGCGGTGACATGACTAGAAACACTACACAAGCTAAAGTCCATTTACCAAGAGCTCCAGGAAGAGTGGTCAGCATATTTATTTATGTGGGCTAACTATACTAGTTTAAAGTGCTGTTGCATGCAACTGCATTACTGCAAGTTTGTGCAGCTGCCATCTTTGTACACTGAATCACAATTTCCAGGATCTACTGGCAAATTGTACTGTGGAGCAAATCGCTCCAGTCCAGCACTGGTATGTTCCTGAAGCGCCACTCTGCTGGGCTTTGCTGGAGATCTGCTGCAGGCCTATTTTGACCCCGGCCGCTACCAAACCCGTCCATTCCCATCAATCAGAACGCTCCAAACAGGAAGTCAAACACATAGAGTATCTGGTACTCCATAAATCATCCAGAGGTGTCAAGTAAGGAAGTACAAATACTTCGTTACCTTTCTTAAGGAGAAATTTGGGGTATCTATTATTATTTTGCAGCCGACTTTTTACTTCTACTCCTTACATTTTCACGCATTTACCTGTACTTTCTACTGCTTACATTTTAAAAATAGCCTCGTTACTCCTATTTCATTTCAGTTTGTTTTTATTCCGGCTTGTCATCGTTAAAAAAAAACACACAAAAAACCCCAAAAACCTATCCAGATAAATCGTGCCATCCGGATAGAATGAATTTGATTGCGGCTGGATGAGAAGTATAAACATAATACCATTCCCACTCCCCACTGGTTTGTACGCAATCCATCGCGCCTGCGCACGACACAAATCACATCACACCAGCAAGGAAATAGCAGACGTGTGTAGCTGAGTACGAAGATGTCCGTGGCAGAGACTCAACAGAACTGGAGCAAAATGTCCCAACCAAGCACCAGCGAGGAGGTTGGTAGCCAGGAAGACTAATACTTATAGGCAACTAGTCATCATATCTTCTGCTCCATGAAACATGTTAATGCTCAGTAGTACACATATATGGTTCTTGAATGTTTTGCACTGTACTAAAATGCGTTCATTTTCAATGGGCATAAATGCGGCTGAAACAGGTGCATCCCAAATTTTTCAACATTAACATTTAATATAACATTATAGTCATTATGGCCTTTAGAAAAATGTTTTTTGGGAAGGTGAGGTAGTGCACTATAGGCCCCTGTGACGCAACCTAAGCTTTTGTCTTTAATGGCATTTTTTCCCCCTTACATTACTTTTACTTTTATAAATGAAGTAGTTTTGAAACCAGTACTTTTACACTTTTACTTTAGTAAAAACCTTTAGTTGATACTTCAACTTCTACAGAAGTCTTTTTAAACCCTAGTATCTATACTTCTACCTGAGTAATGAATGTGAATACTTTTGACACCTCTGAAATCATCACAATACCAATATTACGTCTCATCCTGCAGAGAGAGCAAAGGGTCACCGGGAGGTCAGTGGGTCACAGAGCTACGAGGAAAAGTTAACTTTTGAGGGAATTTAGCCAAAAAATTTTACATAAACCCACAGATCCTTAATTCAACATTAACCTTTTAGATTTTAATGTACTCACTCGTAGTGTAAGCGATAATTTCATGGATCCATGATGGAGGGGATATTAAATTAATCCCAAAAAGGTCAAATAATCCACCATTGACATTGTATTCCTGCCTGAACTTGTAGTTCTCCTGTTTTCTCTGCCCACTGATCAGGGCTGCACGCCGCAGCGCATCATTCTGGACACACTTCAAGTCGGCGAGGTTGCTCACCTTCAGTTGGAGCAAAACCGTGGTGCTGCAGAGCGCAGCTCAAAGCAGATGGATACGCCTGTTTCTGTGTTCCTCACTAGCAAATCCATCTTGCAAAGCTCCTGTCTGAACCATTTGGGCCCGGTTAGAAAGTGACAGGACCAATCAGTGACAAGGGGCAGTACTTTCAGGTGCGGAGGAGTCGTGATGTAAAGCAAAAAGCAGCAAAAAGAGGCCGGTGCTGTTATGGTGGAAGAGATTAGCATGGATGCTGCTAGAGTGCCAGTTTTATCAGAACTTGATGACATTTCTTCGTTAAAAGAAGAACAAAGAACAGCAGTGAGTTGGGTTTTAGTCCCCATTCATTGTGTCCTGCAAGTGGGTGCTTAACTGCCCCCTCTCATTTGCTCATAACGGTACGTTTAAAGAAAATAGAGGGTATACTTTTGAAGTAAATAAACCTTCTGGAGTGCTGGTTTGACAATAGAACGACTTGTGGGCTGGAGCCTGCCTCATCACTGCAGGCTGAAAGCTCCACTACCATATTATCACTAATAGATGTGCAAACTCCACCAGTCAAAAACAGATGGTACAGATGACACCAGTTTAGCTCACTTAGTAGAACAGAGACCCTCACACAGAGGCTATAAACCTGAGCGCACTGGTCACAGGATAGGTTCAAGGTCTTAGCGCTGTTTGATGCATGTCTTTCCCAACTTTCTCCCCATATTTACAGTCTCTCTTCAGCTGTCCTATCCCATTTAAGGCAAAAAGACTCAAAAAATTAGAGCAGCACAGCTACACAGTTCTAGATTTTGCCTAACAGGATAGAAACCATCATCCAAGAGGACAGTCTAAACCTTTATTCCTTTAGGATATTACATAAACAGGCCTATGTACTAGTAGTTGCACAATTTATAATCCAGATTGTACGGTACACTTTCCAGGCATTTAGGCTGAAACAAACACAAAAAAAGTCTCCTAAACCCAGGCGGGAGTATTCATTCAAAGACGAACTAAACTCATACACTGGAGCATCTTTTTCCCTCCTTCTGGTTAATGCTCCTCCGCTCCTTCAGTTTCTCAGCTCCTCTACTTCTTCGCACGTCTCCTCTTTCTCCTCAGAGGGATGAAGCAGCCATTTGCAGTGCCCTCACGCCAACGCCACAGCTCCTTGCCAAAGCCTGTCACCTCTACGGCACCAGTACTGGTCCACAAATCACCGAGTGTCTTTAAATAGCTGTGTGATGGTTTGATCAGTTAGAAGGCACTTTATTGCTTTAACTCTTCATGCTGCGCATGAATCACCACATAAATACCTCTGTCCACTTTTAGAGAGTGTAAAACTTTTTAGAAAGCGCACATATTCACTAAGCTTACAGTGCATTTAGGAAATATTCAGACCCCCTTCACTTTTCAGTTTTGTTATGTTGCATCCTGATGCTACAGTCGTGTAAATGTATTTTTATTCTTATTAATCTACAGTCAGTACCTCATCATGACAAAGTGAAAACAGAATTTTAGCTTTTTTAAAACCTATTAGAGATAAAAACTGAACATAAGTATTTAGATCCTTTGCAAAAACACATGAAATTCAGCAAATAAAGCCGACCCACGAAAGTTAGGAAAGTGACGAACGCCACAAGGCAACACACTGGTTCTTCCTGTTTCTCTAGATCTTTGCTGAGGTGTTTCTACTCCTTGGTTGGAGTCCACCTATGCTAAATCATTCTTATTTGGAAATGCACACACGTCTCTTTAGAAGGCCTCACAGCTGATGATATCAGAGTGAAAACCAGGGAACTGCCTGCCTGCAGAGCTCAGAGACAGGATGGTTGCACTGAAGACTCTCAAGAGCACAGTGGCATCCATGACTCTCAAATGGAAGAAGTTTGGCACAACCAGGACTCTTCCATTAGCTGGTTGCACAGCAGAACTGAGCAATCCGAGGAGAGGGGCCTTGAAGAGAAAGAAGACCAAGAACCTGATGGTTGCTCTGACTCCAGAGATCTTGTGTGGAGATGGGGCAAAGTTCCAGAAGGCCAAACATCACTGCAGCCCTCCGCTGATCTGGGATTTATGGCAGAGTGGCTAGATGGAAACCTGTCTTCCGGGCAAAACACATAAAAGTTTGCAAAAAAGCACCAGAAGGACTCTCAGACTGTGAGAAACAAGAATGTGTGGTCTCATGAAACCAAGAGTAAACTGTTTGGCCTCAGTTTTAAATGTTAGGTCAGGAGGAAACCAGGCACCACTCATCACCTGTACAGTACCATCCCAACAGTGTAGCGTGGAGGTGGCAGCATCATGCTGTGGGGGTGTTATTCAGCAGCAGGGGCCAGGAGACTGGTCAAGGTCTAGGGAAAGCTGAATAGAGCAAAGTAAAGCGATATACTCGATGAAAACCTGTTCTGCAGCGCTCAAGACCTCAGACTGGGCCGATGGTTCACCTTGCAGCATTACAACGACCCTAAGCACAAAGCTAATGCCCCGCCCACACGGAAACAAGCTCAGGTGTATACGCAGAAGTTTTTTGTCAGATCAGTGTTTCATCCACACTGAAACGGCGTTTCGGGTGACTGTGAATGAAACTTTTTGCAAAGGGGTCCCAGAGCGAAATTTCCAGGAACACGGGGCTGGTTCCTGAAACCACACACACACACACAGCCACACGCCCCTAGCGGCATGGTGGTGAATTACAGAGTGACGCGTTCCCTTGACGCAGAACTTTGAATGGTCAACGACGGCGCACGATGTAGAAGCATAAATCAGGCTTTACAGACAACCCTTTAACCATGCTAAGGAAACCAAATGAAGGCCACAACATCACCATGAAACACTGAGAAGTCTTGGCCCCATTGAAAGTTTGTCTAACCTGAAGTAGTCCAGCAACAACGACCTCTCTGATTGGTGGGTCGGTGGCCCAACAGAGGACCAACACAGAGTCAGTTTTCCAGTTTCCTCTAAAATAAAGCCTTAAAAGTGTGAAATGTTTTGCTGACAGCTCTCTGCTAAAGACATTTTAACACGGGGAGGAAGTGTAATGTCCCTCTGTCTGTCCGTCTGTATCTGTCTCTCCGTTGCGTTGCATTAGTGCCAACATCAGTCAGTTTGTTTTGCTGGCTCGGCGTGGTCACTCTGCTGCCAGCTGCACTTCTGACTGGAGAGTGCACATCATTCATTTTAATATTTATACTCCTTCTCTCCCTCCTCCTGCAGTCAGCCATCACTCCTCTCCTTCCCTTCCTTTATCTTTTATTTTCTGATCTCTCCTCTTACCTCCCGCTTGTCCCTCGTTTGTCCTTCTTTGGTCTTCTGTCCTCTCGGTTCTCTCTGTTAACCCGTGCGTCTCCTCTGAGTTAGTTTGCATCATTGCTGCTGAGCTGATGGGACAGCCTGTGAAGCTCACTGATGACATGATTTATTCTATTCCCTCAAGGTTACACCGTTTTATGGAGAGTGATGTGTTGTCAAGGCTCAACAACTTCAGCTTCTTTTTTAACTTAAATTTAGCTGCTGCATTTGATCAAATCACACATCACAATTCCAAAAACATTGGGACACGGTGTGACAAAATAACATAATACAGTGATTTCTAAATAATTTTCAAACTATATTCAAATGCTTACAGCAAAGGGATATTTTATGTTCAAACCTACACACTGAATCACTTCTGTAAAACAAACATTCTGGAGGTGTTCCAAAAAAGTTGGGACAGGAGCATGCCCTTTAGGTATACCTAGGCACATTCTTTGCATTCTGTTTTGGAATTCTTGGACCAATTTGTGTTCTGAAACCACACAGAGATGTTTTTTTTTTTTTTTTTTTTGCTCATTTTTAATTTTTCAAGCCAAATCATTACATTGACCTGTTTGGTATTGTGCATAGGAAAAATACTCATGTTGGTTTCCCTTGGGGACAAAACTCACCCATTTAAACCAGTGATAACTGCTTATTTTAATTGCAGATTTGCAATACCATGTATCACCGTTAGCACCATTAGCTCTGATGCAATTTTGAATGGGGACCTTAGACTTGCAATTTTTACTCCTAACCACTAGATGGCACCTTTATTCTTTCTGGGCCAAGCGTGTATCTGTAGGGCACTTAAATGACACACTTACAGTGGGATTTTTTTTTCATAGCTCTGTGAAATAAAGGCATAAAGTAATTAAATAAAAACCATCTGTGGGTGTTGATATGAACATAGACCTGGGTTTTGTATGTTAGATATGAGAAATTGCATCTCTGAAGCACCACTCTGTGCTTCGTTGGGGATATGCTGCAGGTCTGTGTTCAGTGCCGGTGCTACCAAACCGCATCAATACCTGTTGATCAGAAATCTCCAAACAGGAAGTCAAAAGTTAACAGTATCAGATATTTCAAACAATGTCATGATTAAAACTGGACAAACAAAAACAAATTATGAATATAACCATGTAAAGTAGGGGTCAAAATGTTTCCTAGGGGTCCGTCTTTTGCATAATTTCCACCAATTTCTGGACACAGCACAAAAAAATGAAAATGCAAAAAAATTGATGTTGGTGGGAATTGATGACTTATGACCATTTTAATAATTATCAAAAAAGATCTATTTAGCATTTTTTATATGGAAAATATCTCATTCTGCTGAATTAAGAATCGCAGCACTTTCAACACTATGTCGCATGTTTTGTTGCTCTGATTGGCCCGTAAAGTTGTGACAGACAGAACGTTCATCTAATCATCCTCCAAGATACGACTACAAAAGGAACTCAGCATCAGTTAGACGGTTAAGAGAGTGGCAGGTCAGGGTGTTGGGTGCTGAAAAACCTGGACTGCGTTGCTGATACGGGACCGGCTGTAGATTAGGGACCTTAATCTTGCAAAGCAGATTGACGGTCCAGATTCCATGTCCGTCATCAGGCAGGTCCATCTACAAAAGATTCAATCTGAAAGGCTTGGTCCTTTTCTGAAACATTGCCAGGATGTTCAGCTTGTTTTTTTATTCAGCTATTTTGGTCTTAGTATTTTATCGGTTACCATCTATGTTGTCTGGTCTCTTGGTGTTGTCTGATTTTTATCTAGATTTTTAATGTACTCTTTGTTACTTCAACCTGCTGGGACTACAGATGGAGATTAGCCTATGGCTACAATCTGGCATATTTACATGTCCATGTTCATTAATGTACATTGTCCCTTAAATAAATAAATAAATATAAAAAATGAAAAAATGAAAAAATAAATAAACAAGAAAGCTTCATTGAAGGAGAAAGAGGTGATAGCTACAGGCGGGGTTTGGTTGTACTTCAAGCTAGGGATGCACAATATTATCGGCCTGGTATCTGTATCAGCAGATATTAGCTTAAAAAGGAAAATATTGGTATCGGCAGATACCAACATTTCTGCAGATATTTTCATCTGAATTTGGCTGTGATATTTGCATATATCAACTGTAAATTTTGGCCATATTTACCAAAAAGTTAGTTGAGTTTTAGGCTAGACTAACAGACCTAAGTCAGTTGAGGTCTTTTTCTTTTGCAATCCCCACTCTTTAAACTTTAAAGTGTGATTTAAGGACAAAATTTTAACTTCCTCAAGGCTTTTCTTGGCTGAAAAAAAGAAAGTTTTAGTTCCTCAAGGCTTGTCTTGGCAGAAAAAAAGGTTTTGTTCCTCTTTTGACCAGGATTTTATTCACCAGCTGGCTCCACCGTTAGTAAACAACAGTCCCTGCCAGTCAAGTTCACTTTATCTAATTTATCCTCCAGGGCTGTGTATGCTCACAACTTCATTATATCACGTGCTCTGATTGGCCCATTATAGAGACAGGCAGAATGTTTAATCACCCTTAGAGAATTTTCAAGGTGCTGCCCTTCTTAACGCAGAACTGGGGCAGGCCTAGATGGAGACATAGCCAATGCAATGGACATATCAAACAGTCTATTTGGCTCCAGGTTAATACACCTTATGGAGGGCAATTTTTAATGAACAGTCTTTAACTCAAGGAGGAGGAAGTCTTGTGCGTTTGCATGCTGAGCAGCAGCTCTGGTCTCTATTAGACTTGGAAATGCCTGGTGGGGCCATTATGTAAAGGGGTGGAGGGGAGTTCAGGGTTATGAAGGGGAGCTTGGATGATCCCTCAGTTAAAAACATAAATGAGATTCAGCAACAGATGAGCAGATTGAGACTAATAATTGACCATGGGTGGAAGTCTTTATCTGCCATTTATTTAATCTAGATCATCACAAACACTGCCCAGCAGGCAGTTTGGTATCAGACTGATCAGACCACAGAGCAGCAGCACTGCCGCCCTCTAGTGGTGACTCTTACCAGTGCTGTGTTTGATTTTATGAGCCTGAGAGAATAAATCAGATTCTTCCCTTCTCCTTCCACGTGTGAGATTTTACAAGAGCAAGGTTAAACAGCAGCACAAACGTCACGCTGACAGACTCTGACGCAGATCTTTACGCTGACACGCTACTGGACATGATTTAATGATAAGGAGGCCGGTCTGAAGGCTGCGAGGCGTCATCACGGTGGATTGTCTGATGTCCTGAACGGCTGCTGAGGTTGGGACTCATTCTGTAGTCACATGAAATCAGCACAAAGAGAGGAAAGAGGAGAAACTCACAGTATTACAGCTATATTCTAACATGTTTAACTCCACTGATGGCCTTATGTGGCGGGTCAGGCTTTGTGGTACTTGAGTAGAAGAACAGAAACTTGTATGAAAACAGACTGGTAAAAGCAGAATAAGATATCTTTGCTCAAGTAAGAGTAGAAAGCAGAGGCCCTGAAAACTGAAACACAATAAATTAGGATAATTCGGCAAAAAAGTGCATTCACTTTTAACAGTTTTGGCACTCTCCCTACTATACTGCAAATATATTTATTCTAACAGAAATCTTTTGGGTTTATCACTGTGATTTGTTAAAGTGAGCAATAAAAATCTATGTTAAAAAATAAAAATGTGAGGAGGCCTAGGATGGAAAACTGCAATCTCAAAGGGATGGAGGACATGAGCAGGTAGTTCAGAATGAGCTACTGCAGTACTGTACATGACCACCAGGTGTCAGCAAACACAAACATATGCAGAGCTGGAGCAGTAAAGAGTTTCAGCAACAACAGGTTCCAGCTTTAATGTTTTAAATCAGTGGTTTGTGACCCAAATGTGGGTCATAAAGCTCTTTCTAGTGGACGTATGCCAGGAATAAAAAAATGTAACAAAAATTCTAACTATGGGAGCTCCTAAGTCAGGGATGTCAAACTCGATCACAGAAGGGACCGGATTTCAGATTAAGGTCTAGCCTGAGGATCTAACAGGGTCCACATTTCACCAAACTGTTAACCTCATTTTCACCGGTAATACGTTATGGGGGAAAAAATTAGCACTGATGATAAATGATTTTGAGGTTTACAAAAATCAAAATGATATGTTAAAAAGCTCAAAATCAGAGATAGAAAGTCAAACTTATTAGTTCAAAAGGTAAAAACACAGAATTAGAAAAGGCATATATATTTAAAAAAAAACTGTATGGAAAGCCCTTTGTGCATAAACTTGATATCAGTGATTTTAACCATTGTTTAGCTCTACTGGTACTCAGATTTTGAGTACATGTACTCTGATTTAGTCTACTCGTAAGCAGCTAGACCTTACTAGTAAAGCAAAAAGTGTAGCTAGTAGTACTAGTAAGGCCAAAAACGGCTACTAGTAGTTCGAGTGAAGAAACATAAGCAAGACCAGGGTTTACTGAGCCAGACTGTTCTGATCCAAACCAGACTACTTGTTAAAAACAGACCATATGTGAGTGCTTCCTCACGCTGCTTTTCCAGGCTGTAGACAGGGGGTTTTAATCTAAGTCTGCTGACATTTCTCTGAGAGCTTTTTAAATGTTTAGCCTGAATGTGTCACCACTTTGACCCTCATTGAAACGGCTTTACTGAGTGTTATCTCCAGATTTTCCCCTCTTTTGTCGTGATGACCTGTGCCTGTTCTGAGATGCTCTGGTTGTCCATCAGATGAAGTGCAGACCCAGAAACTCTTCCAGCAGATGCAGTACTTGATGTGACCACAGGGTCTCAGTAGAGGGCCATGTAGACCCCTTTGTCCATCACTGCTTTAACACCATATTCTTACCAGTGCCATGCTCAGAGTCAGATTCAGATGATCTTAAATCTGCACTGATAAGGAAATCGAGGGTTAAATTTGCAAAGCAAGCATGCACATAGCTGTAAGAAAAGGGGGAAAGGAAATGAAGGCAGCACTCAGACTCTTTAGGACCTTTTTAACAGTAAAATGTTCACTGTGAAGTTTTTCTGTAGAGTCAAACTTCCTCCTGGTGAAGCCCAAAAATATTATGTACATCCCCTAAACATCATTCATTATTAAAATCAACAGCTAATGAACCTACAGATGTTTCTAGATGTTTAATCTCCACACATACGCACAGACCTGATTTCAGATGTAAATATATGTGCAGCAGAGACAGTAAATCAGAAAACGGCTGACTGCTCAGCAGGTTTCTTCTTTTTCCCAGATAAATAGGCGCTTTAGAAATCATTGATTCGTCCTTTATTTTAATGAGGAGAAATCTGCAGGGATGGTGTCTGTTCTCTCTGAGGAGTGAAGTGTGCACGAGGCAGCACTTTAAACAAATATCCTTCTACAGCACGCACAGGGAGAAGCTTGTTCTTCATGCATTAATGCACACTGTCTTACTGTATAAAAACACTGTTTAACCCTTACTGTTCCGCAGCGCTCTCACTTACTGGTGGTAAACGTACCCACGCCTGCATTTTATGGATTGTTTTGGTGCAAAGCTAGTTCAGGGTGCACTCTTATTAGTCATTTGTTAATCACATCATAATATGACACACAAATAGTTTAACCCTTAGAGATCCACAGGCTATGTTGCCATTAATACTTTTCTTTTGGAAATACAAACCACTCAGACAATCTGAATGCTTGTGTTTGGGATCATTTTTTTCACACTATACCACAACCACATAAAATGAAAAACTGCATTTTTAAAGTTTAATTTACTGTATTAGATAGAGGACCTCCAAAAAGCACAAAAAACCCACACTTTGTTTTTAAAAATTGTTATTAAAAACCATATATTGTGTTTTTTAATGAAAAAATACCAGTGCCTGTCCTGTGCAGTATGGTCCACTGTCCCTTTTGTGTAACATTAATTTTTATATCAAATTCAAATAATCGTATTTCCTGTTTTACTTTGCCTGTTGACATCAAACAAAAACAGAAAGAAAGCTTTAAAATCACACCGTTTACACTGACTGCAATGCAAAATGTAGTTTTGTTTTCATGCTCTCATGTGACAAAAATAGCCCATGATGACATCACGCCGGCGTGATTGTGAACCCCTAAGGCAGGTGTGTCAAACTGAATCACAGCAGGGGCCGGATTCTGGATTCAGGTCTAACCTGAGAGCCTAACAGGGTCAACATTTAACCAAAACCGTCAACCTCATTTTCACCAGTAATAAGATATGAAGAACAGCACTGATGATAAATCATTTGGAAATTCAAAAAAGTTAAAATGATAAATTTAAAGGCTCAAAGTCTGAGATGAAAATTTAGATTATTAGTTCAAAAGATCAGAACATGATATTAAAAATAGAAAAATGATGTTTTTAAAAAGCAAATATATGAGGAGAAATTTAAAAATCAAAAGTTTGAAAGGTCAAAATATGAGATCAAATTTGAAATTGTGAGTTTAAGAGTCAAAATATAACTTAAAGTTTTAAAATATGAGTCTGACGGGTCAAAATATGGGATTAAAAAGCCAAAAATTAGGAGCTGAAAATGTCAAAATATGAGCTAGAATTCAAAATGAGGGCTTAAAAAGTTCAAATTATGAATTGAATTTAAAATTGGGAGTCTAAAAGGTCAAAATATGATATAAAAAATACAAATTATTATTCAAAAAGTCAGAATCCGAGAAAACAAATTGAAATCATGTTTTTAAAAGTCAAAATATGGGATTTTTTGCCAAAGTAAGGAGTTGAAAAGGTCAAAATATGACTTAAAATTTAAAATTGGGAATCTAAGAAATTAAAACGATAAATATAAAGTCCAAATTATGAGTTGAAAAGGTCAAAGCATGAAATGAAAAGTCAAAATCGTAAGTTTAAAGTTGTAATCTGCAGGCTTTTTTTTTTGCCAAAAGCAATAAAAACAAGAAAATGGCTTGTTCATCTGTTTTTCCCAATTTCTGCTCAAAACAGAATAAGGACAGTTTCTCTCAGTTTTGAGTCTGGTTTCAACCAGGAAACGGATCTACCAGAAAGTCCACTGACCTCAGAGCCACTCCAGCGTAGAAAAACAAAGACAACTTTAGTAACTTTACTTTCTTTGTGACTCCTTTTGAGTCTTTTTGGTCATAAACTAACTTTGTAAAGTCAATGGACTGTCCCGATTCCATGTCCAAGTTACAACACTGACTAACAGAGACAGCTGACAGTGATCATGAGGCTATAGTTAGCTAGCATTAATTAGCCATCCATCCATCCATTTTCTTTACCGCTTATTCCATCGTGGGTCGTATCCCAGCTGTCATTGGGCAAGAGGCGGGTACACCCTGTACTGGTCACCAGTCAATCACAGGGCTGTCATATAGAGACAGACAACCAGACACGCTCACATTAATTAGCTAATGTTAGCATACCTAGCAATTACCTATACCAGTGGTTCCCAAAGTGGGTCGTGGGCCCCCCCAGAGGTCGTGGGCCCCCCCCAGAGGGGCGTGGCGCGGCGCGGCAAGGCTAAGCAACTCAAGCCTATGACTTCGGCAGAATGGGAGCAGTTCAGTGATGCCACCTCAGATTGTCAGTCTCACAGCTTCACCCAAGACGCAAGAGATCTGTAGCACGAAAATAGTCCACAGTAGTCACTCAATTTATGGAAGGATTTACAAATCTTACAGATGTTTGGCAACTTTGTATTTTAAGCCAACTGTTCATCTTTAGAGAGTCAGAGTTTTAAAACTCAAAATTTTTAGGTTAGGTTAGGTTTTATGTTGTAAAAAATTCTTTAAAAAAACAGGAATTTGTGGGCAAAAGTTGTGAAGACCGGTGTGTTTGTCATACAGTTACATGCTTTTATATGTTCCTACACACAATGAGGGGTAAAAATATTTTCATCTGCCACAGGGGGCCAAAAAAAAAAAGTCTGGGAACCACTGACCTTTACTCTATGGGAAATTTCTTTTTTTTTTAAGTTTATTTTGGACATTTTTGTGCCTTTATTTGATAGAGGAGGATGGTGGATAGGGTCAGAAGCAGGGACGAGAGCAGGGGAGAGACATGCGGTAGGGGGCCTCAGGTAGGATTCGAACCCTGGCTGTCCGCACACATGGGGCACACCTTAACCACTCAGCCACCTGCGCCCCCTCTATGGGGAATTTCTTGCCCTTCAGTTCCCAAACAGCAGCGTTATTGACCCAAACACCGAAAACTGCCTGCTGTTTTGTAGACGTTCATCCTGGCAGTGGTAGAAAAGGAAACTGGTATGTAAACATCACTGAGCTTAGAGTGAGTGAGTGAAATAGGTTTAAAGGTGCTGTTTAGGGTGATCAAAACTTCTGTTAATTAATATCTCTGATTTTTTTGGCTACCATAGGATGTAAATATGTTATTTTGAGAAGATGGAGCATTAACATGGTGGTGCTGCAGCTCCACATAGTGGTCCATGGTAGATGACGGCTCTGTTTTCCCTCCAAGACTTCCTGCTGGTCATGTGACTAAAGTCCTAAAATTCTTGGGGTTCAGATCCTAATAATGTTTGAAAAGTTTACCATCATACCATATCACAAGTTTATGTTGGATGTGTTAAGAGTCAAATATTTGGACTTTGCACGACTTGCGTTTCAGTATTGGTGATTTTTGTGGCCAACATTAAGAGGCGCTGCCTCCTTTGTACATTTACAGTCACCTGGTAAAGCTGAGCCATGATTTGAGAGCTGCATAAAGGGATTCTGGCTCTGTTTAAAGGTAAATTTGAGGATTGTAAGGGAGGACTACAAGAGGTAAGAGGAGTAGCTCTTTAGTTCTGGCTTTCCCTGCCACATTTCTATTTGATCCCATTCATATTTACTCCTGTAAGATTTGCCAGATTTGCATTTTCAGCAGTTTCCTGTCCTCTGAGCTGGGAGCTGAGATGAACCTTTAAAAACACAGAGCATCACATAAATGTTTGAAGCCCTCTCTCTGCAGAATAACACAAATATAAATCTCCGTCCTCTTTAAGGAGAAATTTAACGGGCATTTTGTGAGCATCTCTGGGAGACAGAAAAGATTATTGCAGGAGCAGGGTGCGTTTGTTTTGTTGTGTCAGCTCGGACAGGCGGCCAACAGAGCCAGCCTCTCAATTAGCTAATAGTCTTAGTCACAGTTATCTCCCTGTGATGATGCAGCTTTTCTCTGCTCACAGAGAAGCTCCTGCTGGGTTTATGGTTAGTCTGGAAGCTGAAGATAATAATTCATCTCACTCATACTGTAAATTTAAGCTCAAAGTAAGGTCTGAGTTTCAATTAAAAAGTTTTAAGCCTCAGAGAAATATTGGTCTTTAAAGCAACCTTTCCATCTGTTGTTCCTTGGCTTTAAGAAAAAGCCTGATGGTGATTTTTATCTAGTGTAGGAGACGGTTACCTTTTCTGTTGGGCCTTTTTTGCCCAGACCCCCTTCCAGAAAATCTTTAAGAGAAGTGCAAATCACATTTGAACCTTACAGTGAAGGTGAGCCTCAGTCCATCACCATCCAGCATGTCCATGTGAGCCCCATATGGGTTATATGTGGGCTACAATACGGGTCCCACGTGGGTTTGTCCGTGGGTTCCATGGTGGCCCCACCTGTGATCGCTCATGTGAACTGCAAGTGTGGATCAGCCCATATGAGACCCATTTAGGAGATGTGCTGTTTTCAAAGCCAGGGGACATGTTTACGCTAATGGGGACCCAAGCTTTTGTTTTTGAAAAAATAATTTAGAAGACATCAGAGCAAAAATTCTACGTAATGTATCTTTAAAAGTCACAAAAGGTTTAACCTTTCAAGGACCTGGACTGAGACTGGACTATCCGTCTGAAACCTCCAACTGTCTCGTAGAGCCAGTGTTTTCTGAAGGTAGCTCTCTTCCCTGATTGGTCCGACTTCGACAGCATAATTTCCGATAGAACCATCTTGTTCTCTCTCTCTCTCTCTCTCTGGCTGTCACTCGGGGTCGTCCCCTCTCTGTGATTGGCCGGCTGCCAGCCTCTCCCGTTTAGCGAGGGCGCTGCCTTACCCTTCACACCTCGGCTTTTTCTCAATGAATCCTTTACACCGGGGACATTTACAGCGCAGACACGCTCTCATTGTTCCTCTGAGATTTATTGACTTGTTAAATGAGTTTAAACTTCCAGCGGCTTTCAAACACATTAAAAATGCTCTCTGCAGGATGTTTATGTAAAAATCCACCATCTTATTACTGGAAACCAGTTATGGCTGCTGCACAGATCCCAGTGTTGAGGCTGAAGGATCCAAGCTCTCTCTTTAGGAAGGTCAACTCCTTTAACAGCATTAAACAAAGAGAATGTGAGCTATTGCTGCAGAGTGCAACATAACCATAGAGATCTGAATGTAGAATAAACACGTGTGCCTCACATTATGCATGCTTTAGTTCCAAATTTCAGTGATCTGATGGTTGTAGTTCTGGATTTAATTCAACCGGCATCAGTCTTTGAAAAGTCTCTTTAAACCCCAAATTTTTACAAAAAGGTTTAACAACCAGGGTGATCCTTTAACAGAAAAAATAGAAAAAAGTGAATGGGTCATTAAAATACAGAGGAACAGCTGATCTAAAGCTCTGTAGTAACCTAAACCTTCAGTGTTAATCCAGTTTCACATCCATTACTAATGAACCAGGCTGAGCCTCCAGGCCCTGCTTTGTTTTTGAAATCAGGTCAGTCTAAATGTCAGGAAACTCGATTATAGCACATATGAACACTCATGAGGTTTTAATCTAAATAGTATGGCTCCTTATCAAGTCCAGATATCCCTAATTTGAGCAAACATTAGCCTGGTTTCTTCATGTTTTCACCTGTTTTCTGTTGAGCAGACCGCTGTGTTTTGGAACGTTTTGCTACTCTGCCCTAACCCTGACACACCAGACTGTTTCATAGATCCATGCAGGGCCGTTGATAAGGGGGGAAAAGGGAGAGATTTCTGGGGCCCAGTCAAATGGAATCCCATGGAAGTCTGGAAAATTACAGTCCATTATAAAGTAAAGCTGTGATAACCATATTAAAATTTTTAACCTGAATAGTAATCGCTCTTAAATAAGCAGCAAAAAACGTAATTGTTGCTGTAGTTCAGTTTAGCCTAATTAAAATGTAAACCCCAAAATTTTAAACCAAAATTCCCTTTTTTGCTAATGTTAACGATGTTCATGGGCAAACTGACTGAAATATTTGGGAACGTAATGTCAGAGTTCATTACTAAGCCATGATGTAAAAGTCGGTATGATGGAGAATAAAGGGCAAAATAACTAAAGACGTAAGTTACTGAAATAACTGGGGAAAAAGGCAAAAATGTGTTGAAAGACACAAAAAGGCCAAGAAAGGCAAAAAAAAAAAAGGACAAAAATGGGATCGGACATGGTGAACAGTGGTTCAAAAACTGGCAAAAAAAAAAGGGGGGGTTACAAAAGGACAAAAATAGGATTGGACATGATTAAAAAGTGGTTTAAAAAGTGGCAAAAATTGATTAAATAGACAAATAATGGTGGAGAGAGGGAAAATTGGGCAAGAAAAATGGTGAAAAGTCATTAAGAAGTGGCAAAAATGGATTAAACCATGACAGAAATGGGTTAAGAGAGGCAAAAATAAGCAAAGAAATTGTGAAAAGTGGTTAAAAAGTGGTGAAAATTGATTAAAATGTGCAGAAAAGTAGGTAAAGAAAGGCAAAAATGGGCAAAAAATTGTGAAAAGCTGTTAAAAAGTGGTGAAATTCATTAAAATGTGCAGTAAAATAGTTAAATAAAGGAAAAAAAATGGGCAAAAAATGGTGAAAAATGGATAAAATTTATTAAAATGGCAAAATGGTTTAAGAGAGGCAAAAATGGGCCAAAAATTTTTAAAGTGGCAAAACAGTGGCAACAAACGGATGTGAGACTGATGAAAAGCTGTTCCAAATGGCTACACGGAGTTAAAAGTGGAAAAAAAAAAAAACAACTGTCAGAAATCGTGATGAAAAAGGGTTAAAGAGTGGCAGGAGTAAGTTATTCCAGCATCAGAACCCAGTAACAGCTTTACACTTTCCAGCTTCCGAGTTAAATAACTGTTAGCATGATGCTAGCACTGATGCTGCTGATCGAGACACGCATTGATAAATCAATAAATCACAACTGGGTAAGGCCCGTTCACTGGGTTTTTAGGGGTCCGTACACTTCTGTGGGTAGACCTGAATCCATAGCAGAACTTTTATATGAATCTGGGATTCCTTCCTAACCAAGCTTTTGAGAAGACTTTTCATAAATTCTCAGAGGTTGATTGGACAAATAATAACGGCCAATCAGAGCGGCCAGACAAAATGAGGTAGTAGACATGGACAGCTCCAGTACTAACCTGAGCTCTACAGGCCGGCCCTACAGTAGTGTTTGAATGGTGGAGCCTGTCAGTGGCTAAAATTCATGCTGAAGCACATCAGGAGACGTGCAAAAAAACATCGTCTCTGCTAAGAGCAGCTTTCAGTGTGGCTCTTTCCTCTTGTTTTATAAAATTTGGTGATGGGCTGATTAAACTGCTGCTTTCCCACAGTTACATCCAAGCTAACTGCTACTGTGATGGTGGATGTTGTATTCATTGCATCCTTTCCTTCATGAAAAGCTTTTAGTGCTTTCATTCATGAAGAAATGTGTTTCAGTTCTGATAAAACTGTCACTATACTAAAGCTACATCTGAGCTAACTGCTACAGCAGTGACGGCCATTGCTCACGGTAAACAAAACCCAGCCACCTCCTCATTCTCCTCAGCTCCACCTCAACATCCCTTTCTTGAATCATCATTTCTGTATGATTACTCCTGCAGATGCTGTTTCATCAAAGACACCCGCTACTGGCCTGGTGCATGCTGCTGCATGAACAGTCATCTCTGCAGCTCCATTTGGGCGACTGTAGTTATGAAAATGTCATCTGAATGCATCTGAGTGGTTTGTTTTTGCGTCTCCTGTTGGTATCAGACTAACGTTCATGCCTGCTTTATCACACAGCCAGAGAGAGTTCCTGCCTGCTCCATTTACAGTAGGAGGGGTTCAGAGTGTTTAACAACAGAAAATGAGAAAGCTGGCTGTTCTGTCCCTTCATATCTCTCCTCCTCCTCTCACTATCTCCCTCACTGTCCCTTTCTCTCCTCCTTTTCTCCTTCCTCCACCTCCTTATCTCCCTCCTTCAATCGTACACACGCTCCTCTCCTCTCCTCATCTTCTTTTTGTCATTTCACTATCTCTCCTCTCTCACTTCCTATCTGACCTTATTTCCTGCCTCCTCTTCATCTCCTCTCCTCCACCTTTTTTTAAATTTCTTTTTACCTGTTTTTATGCTATGGTCAGGGAATGAGGCATTATGTCTCTGAGATGTCCGCCCTTTCCAGACTCAAGCTCACCCCAATGATGCAGAAACCCCTCCCCCTACGTGCAGAAATGTACTGCCTGTTATGAGTTGTAGACTCTCTTCAACAATAAAGTAATCCTTCTTAACGCTGCAGCCTACTCTCAAGGCATTCTTAGCTTGCAGCATTAGCCAGGCAGGCAACTGTTAACTGCTTTCCCCCCTCTGAAATTCAATCCATGAAACCAAATGTTGGTTTACTGTTTAGTAAAGAAACCTTATGGATTGCAGTATTTATTGGACAGAGGCTTAAAGAAAAATACGCCACTTCCTGTTGTTGGGGTGGGGAGCCTATGAGGTAGGGACACTTAAGAATCATGTGACAGGTCATGCCCACAGCGTGATGATGTTAATTTCAACAAAGGAAGTGCTGCAAATACCCGTGGTCTCATTTAAAAAGATTTTTGTTATGTGCATTTCATCGTGTATTTTTACAAACCCATCACTGCAACGAAAAAGTGCTCTGAAACATGGTGAGTGTGTGAAATGTTAGTGTAACTCCCCAGGTTTTATATGCAAAAAGAGTGATCTATCTATCTTTTCCGGTTTCAAATCTACCTCCAATCAAAAACGGATTGGATGCTTGTCGTAGCACCGGCGCTACGCTGGTTCTACAGGGTTAAAAGGGCCTACCAACTCACTTCAATGATTCCAGCCCAAACATCACTCCACCTCCTCCTGGCTGAGCCTTGTCGGGACATGGTGGCCATCCACCAACCATCCAGAACTCTATCCATCTGGACCATCCAGTGCAGCACAGCATTCATCAGTGAATAGAACAGTTTGAGTATTAGTCTTTATATATTTCTGAGCCCGCTGCAATCATTTCTCCTTGTGGGCATTGGTTAAGGGTGGCTGTAATACAGCTTTAAGCACATCAGCAAACCTCTGCAAACAGTGTTTTCATACCATTAGAAAGATGCTGCACTGTGTCACTCTTTTCATCTGCAGAATGATTTTTTTTATTTTTCCCCATATTACATGAAACCATCAGGTATAAGTTCTGGTTAGTTCTTCATCTTCGGTATTTTTAAAATCCTTTTAAACTCTCTAATCAGAAGGATTCTGGTAGGTATCTGGCTCAGCTGACAGGTTTTAAATTTTTTTTTAGTTTTATTCTCTTCCAGGCTTGGCTCAAAAAAACACCTCCAACAACCATTAATCAAATTTTCTACCATTTTCCCCCTGTTACCTCTCCCTCTGTGTATTTGGTGGAAGGCAGGGAAACCGCCTGCTGAGATGAAGGTTCAGTCCAACACACAGATCCAAAAATAGCCAGACGCTCTCCACATTTCTCTCCAGTCCACCTGGTCTGGCTTTAACTGAGCAGACCCACACTGGGAATTCAGCCTCACTCCCTCTTTTCTATGCTACATGCTAGATTTATTTCAGGGACCATGTGAGGGCCTGACCACACCTCTACAGGATACACTGTTAACTCACATTTATGCAAATTAACTCTGTGCTACATCCTACAGAAACCCTACATTAATCCGGATTATCCTTTTATTATTGTGGACATTTAAGGGTTAAAAGAAGGCCACGTATTCATCTATGCTGTGCTTTTCAGTAAAACTGAATCAATAATGACTTCAACTGTATAAACCTGGTATTCTTGTCTAAAATTCAGCTGTAGTTGCATCTTTGTTCCTCTAGGGCGCTCATGTTAAACAGAAGTCCCAGTGGAAACATAAGAACGCACTAATGCTCCAGTCAGAGTTGTAGAGAAGGGCGAAATATCACAGATGATGGTTAATGGAGCCATGAATACAGCTATACTTTACAGGTTGAGCTTTAACCCTCCTCTGGTTGTTGACATAAATCTTCTTCTCTGACTGTGCTGTGACAGCAGCCTCAGATGAAACTGTTCTGGTTAAACTGGGACTCAGCTGTTGGTTCACGCATGTCAAGAAAAGAAAAATTACTCCAAATCCTACAGGGATGCACGTTGTTTGTCCTACTTTTACGCAGCTGAATCTCTGCATCTGTGGCTGTAAAGAAGCAGACTTGTTTAATCAGGAAGATAAATTCAGAGAGTAGGGCTGTGCAGCCACGTCGTATCAGAGGAGCAAAGAAATGCTTGGTTCATCTTTAAAAATGTTTCATGAACTATCAGGATGGAATCAAACAGCCATGAAGTTCGATTTCTGAATAGGAGAGTTTGAGGTTATTTGGTATTGTCAGGCCTGCCCACAATGGGCCGTCCCAGGTAGTGAATTATTGATCAATGCATGTGTTTGATCAGTAGCATCAGTGCTAGCGTCCCAGCTAACAGTTAGAGCTGAAGAGTGTATCAAGCTGTTATTGAGTTCTGATGCTGAAATTATTTATTTGTGGTACTACTTTTTAACGCTTTTCCACACATTTTCAACCTATATTGTTGTTCCACTGGAACGCTTTTAACCATTTTATTGCCGTCTGTTTCCCTGTATTGCAAGTTTTGCCACTATTAACCCGTTTTTTTGCCACTGTTAGCTCTCTCTTGCATTACTCATCCATTGTTTCAGTTTTTCCCACTTGTGACTCATTTTGCTACTTTATGTCCATTGATACCATTGTTTTGCCAGTGTTTACTCACATTTGCTTAAATCACCCTTTTTGACACAGTTTTGCCCATTTTTGCAACTTAATGGTCAGTAATTCCACTGCTTTGCCTCTCAATGTTCGTTTTTGCCAGTTTTTCCTCTTTATGTCCATTTCTGCCACTGTTTTTCCTCTTTATGTCCATTTCTGCCACTGTTTTTCCTCTTTATGTCCATTTCTGCCACTGTTTTTCCTCTCTATGACCATTTCTGCCACTGTTTTTCCTCTTTATGTCCATTTCTGCCACTGTTTTTCCTCTCTATGACCATTTCTGCCACTGTTTTTCCTCTTTATGTCCATTTCTGCCACTGTTTTTCCTCTCAATGTCCATTTCTGCCACTGTTTTTCCTCTCTATGTCCATTTCTGCCACTGTTTTTCCTCTTTATGTCCATTTCTGCCACTGTTTTTCCTCTTTATGTCCATTTCTGCCACTGTTTTTCCTCTCTATGTCCATTTCTGCCACTGTTTTTCCTCTCAATGTCCATTTCTGCCACTGTTTTTCCTCTCTATGTCCATTTCTGCCACTGTTTTTCCTCTCTATGTCCATTTCTGCCACTGTTTTTCCTCTCAATGTCCATTTCTGCCACTGTTTTTCCTCTCTATGTCCATTTCTGCCACTGTTTTTCCTCTCTATGTCCATTTCTGCCACTGTTTTTCCTCTCTATGTCCATTTCTGCCACTGTTTTTCCTCTCTATGTCCATTTCTGCCACTGTTTTTGCTCTCTATGTCCATTTCTGCCACTTTTTTTCCTCGTTATGTCCATTTCTGCCACTGTTTTTCCTCTCTATGACCATTTCTGCCACTGTTTTTCCTCTTTATGTCCATTTCTGCCACTGTTTTTCACAGTTATGTCCATTTCTGCCACTGTTTTTCCTCTCTATGTCCATTTCTGCCACTGTTTTTCACAGTTATGTCCATTTCTGCCACTGTTTTTGCTCTCTATGTCCATTTCTGCCACTTTTTTTCCTCTTTATGTCCATTTCTGCCACTGTTTTTCCTCGTTATGTCCATTTCTGCCACTGTTTTTCCTCTCTATGACCATTTCTGCCACTGTTTTTCCTCGTTATGTCCATTTCTGCCACTGTTTTTCCTCTCTATGACCATTTCTGCAACTGTTTTTCCTCTCTATGTCCATTTCTGCAACTGTTTTTCCTCTCTATGTCCATTTCTGCCACTGTTTTTCCTCTCTATGTCCATTTCTGCCACTGTTTTTCAGATTTATGTCCATTTCTGCCACTGTTTTTCATAGTTATGTCCATTTCTGCAACTGTTTTTGCTCTCTATGTCCATTTCTGCCACTTTTTTTCCTCTTTATGTCCATTTCTGCCACTGTTTTTCCTCGTTATGTCCATTTCTGCCACTGTTTTTCACAGTTATGTCCATTTCTGCCACTGTTTTTGCTCTCTATGTCCATTTCTGCCACTGTTTTTCCTCTCTATGTCCATTTCTGCCACTGTTTTTCCTCTCTATGTCCATTTCTGCCACTGTTTTTCCTCTTTATGTCCATTTCTGCCACTGTTTTTCACAGTTATGTCCATTTCTGCCACTGTTTTTCACAGTTATGTCCATTTCTGCCACTGTTTTTCACAGTTATGTCCATTTCTGCCACTGTTTTTGCTCTCTATGTCCATTTCTGCCACTTTTTTTCCTCTTTATGTCCATTTCTGCCACTGTTTTTCCTCGTTATGTCCATTTCTGCCACTGTTTTTCCTCTCTATGACCATTTCTGCCACTGTTTTTCACAGTTATGTCCATTTCTGCCACTGTTTTTCCTCTTTATGTCCATTTCTGCCACTGTTTTTCCTCTCTATGTCCATTTCTGCCACTGTTTTTCCTCGTTATGTCCATTTCTGCCACTGTTTTTCCTCTCTATGACCATTTCTGCCACTGTTTTTCCTCTTTATGTCCATTTCTGCCACTGTTTTTCACAGTTATGTCCATTTCTGCCACTGTTTTTCCTCTCTATGTCCATTTCTGCCACTGTTTTTCACAGTTATGTCCATTTCTGCCACTGTTTTTGCTCTCTATGTCCATTTCTGCCACTTTTTTTCCTCTTTATGTCCATTTCTGCCACTGTTTTTCCTCGTTATGTCCATTTCTGCCACTGTTTTTCCTCTCTATGACCATTTCTGCCACTGTTTTTCCTCGTTATGTCCATTTCTGCCACTGTTTTTCCTCTCTATGACCATTTCTGCAACTGTTTTTCCTCTCTATGTCCATTTCTGCAACTGTTTTTCCTCTCTATGTCCATTTCTGCCACTGTTTTTCCTCTCTATGTCCATTTCTGCCACTGTTTTTCACAGTTATGTCCATTTCTGCCACTGTTTTTCACAGTTATGTCCATTTCTGCCACTGTTTTTGCTCTCTATGTCCATTTCTGCCACTTTTTTTCCTCTTTATGTCCATTTCTGCCACTGTTTTTCCTCGTTATGTCCATTTCTGCCACTGTTTTTCACAGTTATGTCCATTTCTGCCACTGTTTTTGCTCTCTATGTCCATTTCTGCCACTTTTTTTCCTCGTTATGTCCATTTCTGCCACTGTTTTTCCTCTCTATGACCATTTCTGCCACTGTTTTTCCTCTTTATGTCCATTTCTGCCACTGTTTTTCACAGTTATGTCCATTTCTGCCACTGTTTTTCACAGTTATGTCCATTTCTGCCACTGTTTTTCACAGTTATGTCCATTTCTGCCACTGTTTTTGCTCTCTATGTCCATTTCTGCCACTTTTTTTCCTCTTTATGTCCATTTCTGCCACTGTTTTTCCTCGTTATGTCCATTTCTGCCACTGTTTTTCCTCTCTATGACCATTTCTGCCACTGTTTTTCACAGTTATGTCCATTTCTGCCACTGTTTTTCCTCTTTATGTCCATTTCTGCCACTGTTTTTCCTCTCTATGTCCATTTCTGCCACTGTTTTTCCTCGTTATGTCCATTTCTGCCACTGTTTTTCCTCTCTATGACCATTTCTGCAACTGTTTTTCCTCTCTATGTCCATTTCTGCAACTGTTTTTCCTCTCTATGTCCATTTCTGCCACTGTTTTTCCTCTCTATGTCCATTTCTGCCACTGTTTTTCACAGTTATGTCCATTTCTGCCACTGTTTTTCCTCGTTATGTCCATTTCTGCCACTGTTTTTCCTCTCTATGACCATTTCTGCCACTGTTTTTCACAGTTATGTCCATTTCTGCCACTGTTTTTCCTCTTTATGTCCATTTCTGCCACTGTTTTTCCTCTCTATGTCCATTTCTGCCACTGTTTTTCCTCGTTATGTCCATTTCTGCCACTGTTTTTCCTCTCTATGACCATTTCTGCAACTGTTTTTCCTCTCTATGTCCATTTCTGCAACTGTTTTTCCTCTCTATGTCAATTTCTGCCACTGTTTTTCCTCTCTATGTCCATTTCTGCCACTGTTTTTCACAGTTATGTCCATTTCTGCCACTGTTTTTCCTCGTTATGTCCATTTCTGCCACTGTTTTTCCTCTCTATGACCATTTCTGCCACTGTTTTTCCTCTCTATGTCCATTTCTGCCACTGTTTTTCCTCTCTATGTCCATTTCTGCCACTGTTTTTCACAGTTATGTCCATTTCTGCCACTGTTTTTCACAGTTATGTCCATTTCTGCCACTGTTTTTGCTCTCTATGTCCATTTCTGCCACTGTTTTTTCTCGTTATGTCCATTTCTGCCACTGTTTTTCCTCTCTATGTCCATTTCTGCCACTGTTTTTCCTCTCTATGTCCATTTCTGCCACTGTTTTTCCTCGTTATGTCCATTTCTGCCACTGTTTTTCCTCTCTATGACCATTTCTGCCACTGTTTTTTCTCGTTATGTCCATTTCTGCCACTGTTTTTCCTCTTTATGTCCATTTTTTCAATTTCATGTTTATATTTGCCTTGGTTTGGCCACTTGTTACCCATTTTAGCCACTGTTTTTGTCACTTTGATCCATTTTTTTTCTATTTTTCACCCATTTTTACCACTTTATGCCGATTGTCACTGTTTTGCTTCTCATAACCAATTGTTGCCACTTGAATCCCATTTGTACCATTTTTGCCAATTTTTTTTAGCCCTTTAATCCCCTTTCTTCCAGTTTGTAGCCATTTTTCTCCATTTTTTATTTTTTTTGATTTTTTTTTTTTTTTGCATTTTATAACTATTTTTTGCTGCTTTTTGCCCATTTTTGCCACTATTAATTTTCTTGCCAATATTTTTTCACAGTTATGTCATAATTTTCCATTGAAGTTGTCTCAGTGTCTTTTTACTTTATCTTCTGGCATCCTGACATTTGTGTGCATCATGGCTTGTCTCTGAAGTCTGACATTTCTTTGGGAGATTTCATGGTTTGTATCCAAATCCTCTTTGCTGCCATGTTAGGGAGAGTCCTCCTGGATAGAGACAGATCAACACAGACGGATAAACATTAGCATAAACACTGGCAAACATTCAGGACATTACAGAGCAGATTTGCCTAAAAACCACCAGTAAATTCAAACTAAACCCCCCGTCACAGGCCCATCCAACATGAGAAATCTGTCAGGAGTAAAAACCCAGAATGCTCGTTTGAGTGCAGCACTGTACGTGGCGAGCAGCCAGAGTCTGAGGGACGGCCAACGGAAAGGCAAGTGAAGCACGTCAAGCCCATATGTCTCAGGATGTCTAATACCCACCGAGGGGCTGTGATAACCATCCAGCTGGATAAATGTTAAATTTACAGGAGAATCAACCCGGAAAGGACTGCTAAACCTGCTCTGTTTGGTTCTCTCTCTAACTGTGTGCATGATTCAGCTTATTAAGACCTCCTCACACATGAAACCCTCCTACTTCTGTACAAATGTCAGGTTTCACTCTCATACATGTCCCTCAAATGGGCGGATCTCCCTGCAGTGTCAGTTTTATGGCACTGCATGCAGGCTAGCAGAAAACAGTAAAGACAGCCTCATGAAGATCCAAGCAGTCCTGCACAGGTTGTTGGATATGATGGGGGCGTAGGAAGCAATCGTTTCTATCATGCATTTTAATGCAGACTGGAGAATTCTGCACTGATGCAGGAACAACATAATAGTCCAGATCTGCTGTTAATATTAGCCATGACTAACCTGACACGCCAGATGGATTTGTTTCACACATCCATCTGGGATAGCTTCAATAGCAAACATTTGAGAAAAGGCAGAGGCTTGAAAAAAAACTCAGTGTGATTGGATGAACGCTCTGTTTGTCACATCTCTACAGGCCAGTCAGAGCAACAAAACACGTGACATAGCCGCTATTGAGCTGCGCGTGTGCAGCTACTGAGGAATAATGCGAAACATGGCGACTATAGACATGTAAGTACTCGACTTTTGTCAGTTTTGAAAAGAAAACAACTCAATGCTGTTCTTTGTTCTTCTTTTAACGAAGAAACGTCATCAAGTTCTGAAAAAACTGGTGCTTTAGCAGCTGCCACGCTAATCTCTTCCGCCATAATTGCACCGGCCTCTTGCTGCTGCTCTTTTATGTCACGACTCTGCTGCGCCTGAGAGTACTGCCCCTTGTCGCTGATTGGTCCTGTCGCTTTCTAACCGGGCCCAAACAGTTCAGACGGGAGCTTTGCAAGATGGATTCACCAGTGAGAAACAAGAAAACGGGCGTATCCATCTGCTTTGCAAGGTTAAGCCCTGACTGGGTCCATAGAATTATTTATTTCAATAAAAATGCAAAGAGATTTATGTTGATATTGATTTCCAAAGTTCTTTTTTAGGTAAAAACAGGGGAAACGGTACTGGAGAGCTTCTTGAAACTAAAAGTGTTGATTAAAAAACACGCTGCTCTTTGGTGAAGGGTTAGGGACAGATCCAGAGGAAAAAATACTTTTAAAAAAATCAACGCATTTGTCTTAAAAATAAAGTGTGAAGAGCCTTAGCACCAGGATTAAAGACACTGAAATTCCACTAATTTGCATTTTACTTCCTTAAAACGAAGAGCGTCCTGTTGGATACAGACCTGTTATATTATTTTAGCCATATCCAGTCACGTGCAGGAGTTTTAGGTGTGTAGGCTGATAAAGATTCATCACAGGGCCTGATGTGCTGAAACCCACGTCAGAACTCATGTGTTGCTAGGCAACAGAGGTCAAGCTCAACAGCATTTCTTTTGTCCAACAAATATAATTGACCACAGGTGGACTCCAAAGTGTAGATCAAAGTTATTATAGTTAAGTCAAACTAACTAAATGAAACTAAATAAAAACTGAGCTTTATGAGAAAACTAACACAAACTGAATTCTGTACCTAAATCACTACTAAAATGAAATAAAATCAGAGACAAAATCTCCTTAGTTTTAGTCTTTGACAGCAGTAGACTGTCTGACATGAATGCCCGGGCCTGGAGAGAGTAAAACGATCTGACTTGATGCTAGAAGACTTCACTAATGGTTAATTTTAGGTTCGAGTCGTACACAACAAGGTTCTAACAGTTTGGGATTTTTCGGTAGTTTTTGTTTTTATTTCGTTTTCAGTTTCAGTTTAGTTTTAATTGGTTTTAACTGCTGGTTTGTTAGTTTAGTTTAGTTTTTATTTTGCAAAATGATTTGTTTTTCTAAGTTTTAGTTTTAGTTTTTTACGGCTAGATGTCGGGGCTGAGTGAGCGTCATACATTTTTAGAAACATATTCAAACAGGCTTCTCTTCACTTTTAATTGTATTTGTTTAAAGATCATGTTGGATTAAAACTTGCATAATCTGCAGTAAAATCCTCTGCTGAACCTTATTTATCAGTTCAAACATGCACGAAACGTGGTGGCAGCACCAGGAACTGGCATAAAAATCTCACTGTAGAGTAGAGACACAGCAATGCACAAGTGTTTCTAACTAACAACAATAAACACTGCTCCAACATGGCTACAGAGATGACTGAGTGTAGAAAAATAAACCAGGATTTATGTCAACATCAGTACATCAGCCGTCCTCTGTAGAGACGCCACAGTAGTCATGGATCTGCAGCCAGCCTGTTTTCTGTGAAACTTCCTTACATGCAGTCCCTTTCTCTTTGTCATCATTTTAACTGCCTGTAAAAGTTTGGTTTGTTTTTGTGATGACTAAAAAGACCAAACACGTGAGATTAATCCATGCTAAGTCCAAGCTGCACCTTCTCCTCCCTCCTGCTTCCTCCTCTCCTGCCCTCCTCGTCACCTTTTCTCTTAAAAAACATCCACAGTCCATCACTGGACCGACTCCCTCCTGCTCGCCTCTCCTCCCTCTCTAATGAAACACTTTGGTAAAAAATTAACCTATTACACCTTCCATCTGTCCCAGCTGACAGAGATGATTTTGAGTGAGAAAAAGATGCATCAGGGGGGAAAAACTGTGGATAAGCTCCATCCTGACTGTGCTCTTTAATCAGAGAGAGTACTGGGAGTCATAATTCACTCACTGGCTGTCAGACGCAGCGGTACCCACTCTACGGCCTCTTTGAAATGACTAATCATTATGTTTCTCCTCTTACACATCATCTGAAATAACAGTAATAATAGTAGGAGGACGTGGTAGGAAGAATCATGACAGACTGGAGGTCTTATGGGAAGATATTTCAGGAAAAGCCATCAGTGCAGCCAGTCTGGTTACTGAAAATGCTCTCAATAATAAGAACAACACTGTTTCCTCATATTCTCGTGCTTTTTCTTCCCGGATGTAGCTCATACGTCTCTCTCCATCACCCTGGTTTTGTTTCTCTGTGCGGCTTTCTCTGATGCACAGAACTACAGAGAGTTGTAAATGAAGGAGGCCTGCATTTTTAGAGGCTTGTTTGGAGATTTTTACATTTTTGTTCAGCCTGCTTGGCTCTTACATGGAGAGTGTTGGAACCTCAAAGCAGGCTTTCAGGTGTTTCACTCTGAGGAGAGGTTTCCATAAAGCCCAGATCAGTGGAGGGCTGCAGTGATGGTTGTTCTTCTGGAACTTTCTCCCATCTCCACAGGATCTCTGGAGCTCAGCCAGAGCGACCATCGTGTCACTGATGTGATTATTTTTACTGTAGCATCAGGCTGTAACTTGATAAAATTTTTAAAAAAGTGAAGGAGGGTCTGGTACTTTCTGGATGCTCTGTATTTAAGTGAGGAATGTTAGCAAGTTCATTTTCCAGCTCCTGTCGTCGTCTGCAGCCAGAGACGTCTGTTGACTTTGTTTGGTGCTCATTATTGACATATTCAAGACTGTGATAATTCTCTTCAAGGAAATCCAAATGGCATGGAGAATATGAAGATATTTCAATCTTGTGTTTATACATCACAAACAGCAGGGTTTTCTACAAGAACTGTCATTTAAAGGGTTAAATTTCCAAAAATATTGGATATTTGATATTTATGGTCAGGTCTCATCTAGATAGAGAAAAAAAAGAAAAAGGTTTGATATTTATTTATAAAATGATCATATAATAAAATGTATTTTATTTTAAGTCATTTATTATACAAAAAAAAAAATATTTATATAAATTTATAACATTTACCAAATAATGTATTTTTAATTTATTCTTAATTAGTTGTGACATTTATTGTACAAATAATTTATTTTTGTTGTTATCAATTAATAATATTTACCAAATAATTTAATTTTTATTTATCCTTATTTATTTGTGACATTTATTGTGCAAATAATTTATTTTTATTGTTTTCAATTTATAACATTTACCAAATAATTTAGTTTTTATTTTACATTATTAGTGACATTTATTATACAAATAATTTATTTTTATTGTTATTCATTAAAAACATTAATTGTATGATCTAAGTCATTTTTATTATTCATTTGTAACATTTATATTATAATAAAATTTATTTTGATTCATTTATCAAGCTACTAATTTATTTTTATTTTTTATTTACAACATTAATTGTGTAATCTAATTCATTATTGTTATTTATTTATTACATTTATTGTATAATTTAATGTATTGTTATTGTTATTTATTTGTAATATTTATTATACAGATAATTTATTTTTTTATCAAATTTATTAAAATAATTGTTTATTTTATTAAGCTTTATTGTTTGTTTTTTCTATATTAAATCATTAAATTAACTAAGTTTCATTAAATATAGTTTAAGAATTATAGATTAATTATTAAAAAAACCACACATAAATAATTTTTTAAAACATGTATTGTTTCCCACCCTATTTATTTAGACATTGATTGATTTATATAATTATTTATTAGTTCATTGATCTATTTATTTATTCATTAATTCACTAATCTATTATTTATTTGTTAATTCATTGATCTATTTATTTATTTATTTATTCATTAATTCATTCATTGATCTATTTATTTATTTATTTATTCATTGATCTATTTGTTTATTCATTAATTCATTGATCTTTTTATTTATTTATTAATTCATTGATCTATTTTTTATTTATTGATTCACTGATCTATTATTTATTTGTTAGTTCACTGATCAATTTATTTATTTACTCATTGATCTATTTATTCATTTATTAATTCATTGTTCTATTTATTGATTCATTGATCTATTTATTCATTTATTAATTCACTGATCTATTAATTAATTAATTAATTAATTAATTAATTTTTTATTCATTGATCTTTTTATTCATTTATTTATTCATTGATCTATTCATTCATTTATCAATTCATTGACCCATTCATTTATTTATCAATTCATTGATCTATTTATTCATTTACTATTTATTGTAAAATGCTGCCATGTCTGGCCTGAACAACCCTCAGTGTAACAATTTCTTTCACAGTGTCTGAGAGTTAAAATCATCAGTTTCTAGGATTTAAAGTATAAGAAATAAAGATGAAGAAGAAAAAGAAGCTGCTGTAGACCCACTGGCTCTTAAATTACTCAAACGTATTCATGGATTATGCCAGTTTGACCTTCATACACCCACCTAGATCTTAAATCTAGAGTTTATTAGAAAATATTACCTAAGAAATAAAATTTCTACTAATCACACTATTCCTTGAACCAGCCAGCTCCTCCTGGACTTTAGCTGTCCACTGGCTGGTCACAGAAGTATTTACCAACCAGACAATGGTTCTGCTTCTTGACTGTATTTATGTTCTGCGAGCTAACGCTGATTGAGCTTTCAAACATAAAAATCTTCTTTTTTCTGATCTCCGTCCTTTTTTATGCTGTTTTCTCTCCTTTTCTTTCTGTCCGTCTCACAGTGCTGATTCTTTGACTAGAATGCTTACTCCACACACCAGAGCCCGGCCCATTAGCTGAGACCAGCACACCCCTCCCCCTCCCCCTCCTCCTCCTCTCCACTTCCATTAACCAGCCAATCAATTAATACAGGTTGAGTCGGCGTGAGAAGGAGCCAAAAAAAGAGCAATCCTCTAATTAGCTTGGACGCTACATCAGCTCACTAGATTGTTCTGCCGGTCTGCATAAAACACGCCATGCACCGCCGCCGTTCTCTCTCTCTCTGTCACACAGACAGATTTCAGTAAAGATCACAGAACTGAGAGCTGAGTCCTTGGGTCTAATCAGCACACATACAGAGACAGCATCGTAACTTTAAGGAAATATCACGTGAGCTAGTGTTACATAAACTCCTGCTCTTTTAAAGTCCACTAAATCACATTGATGTGATCAGTGAAGCCTGGGAGAGGTTTGCATGTGTCTTCTTCTTTGAGGGCTCTCCTGTTTTAAAGTTTCAGTCTGACTTGATTACATGCTACATCTCACGTTGAAGGCCTAAAGTAGGAAAGAGCTTCTTTTTCTTTTAGATGGTCAGGTTGGATGGGGTCTGACAGACATTTTCAGTTCTCCAGAGATGTTCAAACTGGGGCTCTGTCCACTCCAGGACATCCACAGAGTTGTCCCTAAGCCTCACCAAGACGGTTCCTGGTTCGCCCCCCGGTCAGGGCCTTTCTATGTGGAGTTTGCATGTTCTCACCATGTATGCGTGGGTTCTCTGGGTACTCCGGCTTCCTCCCACCACCAAAAACATGCTTGTTAGGTTTATTGGTGACTCTAAATTGCCCGTAGGTGTGAGTGTGTGCGTGTCTGGTTGTCTGTCCATATGTCAGCCCTGTGATTGGCTGATGATCAGTCCAGGTACCCTGCCTCTCGCCCATTGACAGCTGGGATAGGCTCCAGCACCCTCGCAACCCCCAGTGGGATAAGTGGTATAGAAAATGGATGAATGGATGGAATTCATCAGGAAAAAAACTAAAAAATGTATCCTCCAAAGTTTGAGTTGTTAGCATAAATACTACCAGAATGAAAAAAGAAAAAAACCCGGAATATAGCCTCAACACCCTCTAATGCGGTGGTTCCCAACCTTTTTTCCTTAGGACTCCCCTACTCACATCTAAGAAAACCACGCCCCCTTTTGACCCACCCAGAAAAAGTACACACCATTTGTAACTGCTTTCACTGACAAAATCCCAACATAACAGACTACAGATCTATAGCCGTGTTTCCATCAGGGGGTCCGGTTTGATTCAGTTCGGTTTGGTATGGTTTGGTACTCTAAACCCCCAAATAGTTTGCGTTTCCACAGACACTCATGCCCTCGCTTGGTGGGCGGGCTGTTAAGGCGATGAATGTGAAGTCACAGTCAGCGTGAGTCAGCTGGTCCAGCAGCAGAGTTATAGAAAGGATGAGTGACAGAAATCAGTAGTGAATAAGCAGTAAACAGCTTTATTTCAGCAGAAAGTGCTTTTTAAAAATATAACTACATTTTAATGATGTTAACCACGGTCAGTACAGATCCTCAGCTGATAGAATATGGTTTGTGTCGAAACCGTATGTTAATAGTTGAATATATCTAGTCTAGAACAGTTTATAAGACAAAATATGAAAGTTTAGAGCTGTACTGTGAGAATAAAAATGAAGTAAAAGTTCAGTTGGTGTTAAAATCAAGCTAGATTAAGTCAGAAATCCTGGGTGTGCTGATCTCATTTTAAAATAATCTGCAGCCTGAAGTTTAACAAACATGTTTAACAACCACAGAGCGATGTTTTCACAGGTTACCTAACGTAAGAAGTAGATTAATAACTAGTTACAGATGAGAATGAACTGTTCTAAGGCTTCGTTTTTACAAAACTTGAGCATTAATTGTGATGTGAGCCTTCAGGCTCTGCTTTGTGTTCTTAAAATCAGGTCCAGATAAAAGTCAGGAAACTTGATTTGTGGCCTGATACCAATATCTATAGACTAGGAAACAGCGTGGAGCTCTGTCGAGTCCAAATATTTCCGAATTAGGCAGATATGTTTTCTCCCGTTTTCACCCACTTCTCACAGCGCAGACTTCCGTGTTTTCAAGCCCGGAGCTGAGCAGCTGAGTCGTGCGCTTACGTGACATCAGTGAAGCCCCTATTGTTGTGTGTGTAGCTCCACCTTTTTGGTACGGATAGGTAAGATTGGTACCCCTAGGGTGCTGAAAAGTGGGACAGTATGGGTCGGTTCTTTGGGGACCCTTTTCAACTTTTGCTCTATGGAAATGCAGTAAAATGTTCCGCACCGAACTGAGCTGGACTGGTGGAAACGACCTATATGTCTAATCTACCCTATATTACGACTGTGTATTAGGGCCACTCCGGGAAAATAGAAATGCTAATTTCAAGAAAAACCCCCCAAAAAAAATTTAAGATTTAAAAGTTAATTTATGAGAAAAAAAATACATTTTCAGGATTTTATAAGCAGCAAATGTGCCTGAACCCTGGATTATAATTTTTGAGATTATAAAGGGCAAAAGTAGAACTCCGACCACAGTTTTCAGTTCGGTTTCTTGGTTTGATTTTTTTAACTTTACACTGTAAAATGATAAAATATAATTAAAAAAAAACTTGAACTCTTTGACTTTCTTATGTCAAAATTTAAGATTTTATTTTAATTTTTTTTCCTTGTTAATTCTTGACTTTCGAAATTATGAAATCTTGTAAATATAAAAAGTAATAATCTCTTTTTGTAAAATGTTAACATCTAATTTTGACTTTGTCAGAGCAGACAGAGTCCTGTGCCCCCCCGAGATCTTTGGTGCCCCCCCAGGGGTCCCCGGACCCCAGGTTGGGAACCGCTGCTCTAATGGTTCCAGCTTCAACAAATATCAGTAAAAAACTGAGTTTGTCCCGGTTCAAGGTCACTGCGACCTCAAACCTGGAGCACACAAAATTTCAGGAATGCACTGAAGGATTTTTGTCAGATTTCACACATTCCCAAACTCAAATCCTTCCTGAACCAAATCCAGGTTTTCTACTAAACCAGACTTCATTTTTACCTCTGCCAAGATCATGGAGGTCATGTGATCGGGTTGGTTTGTTCGTTTGTTTGTTTGTTAGCAACATAACTCAAAAAGTTATGGACGGCTTTTCATGACATTTTCAGGAAATGTCAGAAATGGCATAAGGAAGAACTGATTAGATTTTGGGAGTGATCCGGATCACCGTCTGGATCCAGGAATTTTTTTTTAAAGTATTCTTCACTATTGGGAGATAGGGCTGATGGTGGAGGTCTGCGCTCTCTGAGTGCTTCTCTAGTTTACTTTTGGCATCTGTGCCTGATTTACTCTGATCACAACAAAAACACACTGGGCTTCTCAGCTACTGTTGCTGTAAACAGCCTTAAAAATGCACAGGGACGGCAGAGTGGAATCTAAATGAAGAGCATTGGTTGTGTTCCACTTTTCCTCCTCTTCGTGCTGATTCCATGTTAAGGAGTTCAGCCGGTGCACTCATGTCACTTCAGTTTCCCAGAAAAGTGCCTTCGTTTTTCAAACCTTCCTCTATCCGGGGCAGACTTCTGCTGATCCTGCAGGCTGCGTTTGTTTCCAGCCTGTCTTATTCTCCCCGATGCATTCACATCTGGAAGCTTCCAGAAACAACAGCTGGAGTGTGCTCCCATACTCGTACTCTCCACTGGATGTGATGCTAAAGTTCAGTATATGTGAGGAAAAGGATCTCTCCTTAGCCTTTAAGTCAGCCAACACCTGTAATGCAGTATTTTTAAAATACCACCATATATAGTCAGTATATACCAGCGCTGCAAGCACCATGTTTAAGCTACACTATAGGGACAAAAGTATTTGGCCACATCTGTTGAGGTGTTTCAGTCAGACCCGTTGCCATAGGGCACAGGTGTCAAACTCAAGGCCCGTGGGGCCAAATCCGGCCTGTGGAACTGTTAAATCCGGCCTGCAAGATGATCTCATATTTCTGTTCTAACTGGCCCATCAGTCTGAGGTCTGCAGATTTCCTCAAGTATAAAAATTTGAACGTATCCTGATGATTTAAAATATCCTTGTTAAGTCACAAAATCTGAAAAAGTAAGGAGTAAAAATATTTAGATAAGAAGTCAGGAATGTGTGAAAAGAAATTAATTTGTGTTGTGAAGTCATATTTTTAATTTAGCATCTCACAGTTAGGACTCAAACTTGGGATTTTGACTTTTAATTTCATACTTTGAGCATTTCAACTCATAATTTTGACTTCAAATATAATATTTTGAGCTGTAAGAGTCATAATTATATTTTTAAGTGATATTTTGAATTTTTTAACCAATTATTTTACCTCACATTTTCAACTCTAAACTTTGACTTCATAATCCCGTAGTTTGACCAACTGAAAATTGTGAATCATATTTTGACTTTTATTTCATATTTTGACCTTTTAAACTCATGATTTTGACTTTCTTTCTAATACATTTGCCATTAAAAAACATTATTTTTCAATTTTCATTTCATGTTTTGACCTTCTTGAACTAATAAATTTACTTTTCTCAGATTCTGAGCCTTTAAACTTTTCTTTTTAACTTTTTAAATGTCAAAATCGTTTATCATCAGTGCCAAGTTTTTTTCTTCTTTTTTCTTTTTTTTCAAATATTATTACTGGTGAAACAAGGTTGACAGTTTGTGGTTAAAACAGTGACCCCGTTAGACCCTCAGGTTAGACCTGAATCCAGAATCCGGCCCCTGCTGTGGTTGAGTTTGACACCCCTGCCATAGGGGCATCAAATCAAGCACAGGATCCACACAGGATCTGTGGAGCTCAGTCAGAGTGACCACCAGGTCCTTGGTCTCCTCTCTTACTAAGGCCCTTCTCCCCTGATTGCTCGGTTTGGCTTGGCCACCAGCTCTTGGAAGACTCCTGGTTGGCTGCTGTGCTCTTGAGCAGTGGTTCTCAACCTTGGGGTCGGGACCCCATTGGGAGTCACGTGACACTGAGAGGGGCCACCAGATGCCTTTAAAAAAACTGAGAATATTTTTGATTAAACTGTTGCCACTTTACACCAATTTTACCAAATTTTAACCCTTTTTCATCACTTTATAACACCGGTTTTAACACATTTTTGCCACTTAAAACCCATTTTTGTCCATTTTAAACCCTATCACTTTTTTGCCACTTTTAAACTAATTTTTGAGACTTTCTGCCTTTTTTTTGCCTCCATCGATCCATTATTGCCTCTATCAACCCCTTTTTACACCCCTTTAATCCACAGTTGACCCATTTTTGCCAGTTTATATCCATTTTTCATCCCATTCCATCTAATTTCCACCAGTGTGTTGCATTTAAAGCCATTTTAGCCAATTTTTAATCCCCTTTAACCACTTTTTCTGCCCATTTTTGCCACTTTAACCAATTTTGGGTTTGGTTTTTTTGCCACTTTTACCCTATTTATATCTTTAAAAATCCAGTTTCACCACCTTTTCACCATTTTTTGCCATTATCAGGTAATTTTAAACCCATTTTATTATGGTTTTAACGAAAGGTTTTTTTCATCTAATGAAGGCTAAATGAATAAATGAAGATATTTGTTTCTTTAACAAGAGTGGTTATTTTTCAGGTCAAATATGAAATATGGTTTTCACAGCTTAACTTCACAATGGACCATGGTTTAGCTGACCTCCATGGGCTCCCAGTTTGGCTGGGACCCAGAAAGCTCCCCCTTTATCCCTCCTTATGGACGGCCTTGTCTGCACATGACTACTCTAGAATATTCATGGCTGTGTTCAACCACCTTCAGGTACAGTGGGGGTCCCCGGTCTCTGGCACCTTTATTTTGAGGGTCTCGGGCTGAAAAGGTTGGGAACCCCTGCTCTTGAGAACCTTCAGTGCAGCAGAAATGGTTTTGCAGCCTTCTCCAGATCTGCACCTGTCAATGATCCTGTCTCTGAGGTCTGCAGGTAGTTCCTTTGACCTCATGGCTAGGTTTTTGCTCTGAGGCCTTTCTGATCCATGTGCAGTTTAATTTACTACAGATGGGCACCAATCAAGGTGCAGACATGGGAGGAATCTGACTCCATACTTCCCATCTTTTCCAGTGTCTCCTCTGTTTTCTTTAATGCAACAGGATATAAGCTTAGTTTTAGTTGCCATGGTTTTCTTGTACACAAACAAGCAGAAAATGAGGCAGGAGTGGAATAAAAGCCACACTGCTGACTAGTGTTTAGGCGCAGTATTGCAGAGTGCTCTGGTTCATGCAGGTTGCTACGGTGCAGATGTATCAACAAGGCTTCTGATTTAATCTGAGGACTACTAGTTTCCCTTTAACTCTGATTTGTGATCAGTTCTGATCTTCAGGTCCAGTCTTTAGCTCTGACATCCATTTAAATGTTTTGGTGTTAACCATCCAGAATCCCACCTCACGGACACACTGTAGCACTGGCCTGCAGAGTGAGATCAGAGAACAGAGAGGGAGGAGGTGGAGGTGGAGGGGATAAGGAGGGGGGCGAGGGGGGACTTCGTTTCAAGGGGGAGGTGCCAGGGCTTCCTGCGGGGGTTGCCTGTGTGAACGCTCTCTGAATGACAATGCTGCGCATCAGGGCCTCAGCACGACTTCCCTCAGCAGCAGAAGCACACCCACCCACTCACAGTCGCAGGGAGAGATTCAGAGAGAGCTGCAGGAGCATGCAGCAGCAGCAGGAGCGATAGCAGAGGTATGCAGTGTGCTAAGGGGGAAAAAAAAGAGTATGAGAAGGAAAAATATGCAGCTGGGAGTGTTGCAAAGCTGTTTGTACATGCATGAATGTATCAATAATGTTAAAGGTATCAGTCCACAGATCAACTAATACATGAACATATCAGCAAATGTGTGTACATCAGCCAATATTTAGAACCATTTATAGAGCTCCACCTTCACTGGAAAGTGCTAAAACCCCATCCTCCTTCATTACTGGTACTAGCACTGGTGGACCCGGGGGGGGGGGGGGGATGCCCCTCCTGGTGTCCTAATATTAAAAAAACATGCTACAAAAGTGTTTAACACAGTAAAAGACTGGTATAATCTGTCAGCAGGTTCTCAACCTTTTCAGCCTGCGACCCCCAAAATAAAGGTGCCAGAGACCGGGGACCCCCACTGTACCTGAAGGTGGTTGAACACAGCCATGAATATTCTAGAATAGTCATGTGCAGACAAGGCCGTCCCTTGGAGGTCTGCAAAACCATGGTCCATTGTGAAGTTAAGCTGTGAAAACCATATTTTATATTTGACCTGAAAAATAACCACTCTTGTTAAAGAAACATATCTTCATATATTCATTTAGCCTTCTTTAGATGAAAAAACCTTTAGTTAAAAAAATAATTAAAATGGGTTTAAAATTGTTAAAATTGTCTGACAATGGCAAAAAAAGGTGAAAAAGGTGGTGAAATTGGATTTTTAAAGAATATAAATGGGTTAATGGTGGCAAAAATTAGATAAAAGTAGCGAAAAAAAGGGCTAAATTGGCAAAAATGGACAGAAAAGTGGTTAAAGGGGATCAAAAATGGGCTGAAAAGGCTTTAAATTGCAAGAAATTGGTGGAAATTAGGTGGAATTGGATGAAAAATGGATATTAACTGGCAAAAATTGGGCAACTGTGGTTACAGGGGTGTAAAAAGGCAATAATAATTGAATGGTTTCAGTTTTAGAACATTTGTTGTTTTTTTCAGAAATCCATAGTCATAATTTGTAGATATTTAACAAAAAAGGTTAAGGTTGGCAGAAGTGCTGCAAAAATGACTAGATAAAGTGGTGAAAATGGGTTAGAGAGTAGCAAAAATGAGTGATAAGTGGCAAAATGGGTTGTGGAGTGGCACAAAGGGGGAAAAATGACAGAAAATGTTGTGAAAAGAAGTCAAAGTGTGGCAAAAATTGGTGAAAGAGGAAAAAAGGGGCAAAAAGTATCAAAAATTAGTTACAAATGATAAAAATAGTGCAAAAAAGTGATGAAAATGGGTTTAAAAAGTTAAAAAATAGAAGAAAAGTGGCAAAAATGTTTAGGAGTGGCACAAAAGGGATAAAACATGTGAAAAGTGGTTTAAATGGGTTAAAAAAATGACAAAAATTTGGTTTAAGAGGCAAAAAGCATCAAAAATGGGTTAAACGTGGCAAAAATGGTCTTAAAGTTGCAAAAATTGTTGAAGAAAATGGAAAGAAAAAGGGTTAAAAAGTGGCAAAAATAGAAGAAAGGTGTCAAAAGGGAGTTAATACTGGTACTAAATCACAGAGGGCCCATTCTCTGGGATTTTCAGGGGCCACTCCTGTTGTCAGGTCTGTCTCCTTCTGGCCTGCTGCGTTATAGATAACAGGGATAGATCTCACTGGTAATGACTAAAAATGTCCTGTGTTTTAAAAGAAAACACAAATACAATTATATTATACTTTATGATATTTCAATCAGACCAAAGTATTTATTTAACGTTTGTGTATTTGAAAGAGTTTCTGTTGAGACTAAATCTGGCCCTGGTTCAAATGTACTTGACAAGTGGGGGAGGGGCATCAGAGGAGACAAGGTTAGGGAACACCACTCTCTTAACACGAGAGACTTTCAGCCAGCAATATTTCTCTATATATTTACTAAGTGTTCTACGTGTTTGCAGGTCATTGCACACAGCTGCAGACTGATTTGATTTGCAAATAGTTTTGTAACAATGAAAGCTGACTAGAAAAGGCAGAGATGCTTCTCTCTGTCATCCTCATAATCAGTGATGGAAGGGGGCACAGCTTGTCATCTCTGACATCCCACTGCCGCGTAGTTCCCCTCAATAGCACAAATCACAGGCAGGCTTGTCCACCAGCATCAGCAGCACCACCCCCTCCCCACCATCTCTCCACCGCCCACCTCTCTTCCCGACACTCTCTCTCTCTCTCTCTGTGCTGTCAGTGAGCGAGGGGCTTTTATCCTGTCTGTTAGTAGCCACCAGTGTACGGTAAGAAGATGATGGGTAAATCCAGTGATGCTCCCTAGTTATGACGTTTAAAAGGCGTCCTGTAAATAATAGCGCAGCACTGAGATGCACCACAGCGGGTGGGTTAGTCACACTGCTTGACCTCAGGGTGACGGTGGAGCCCAGTCAGAGCTTTATGAGGGAGATGTTACTCATTCTGCACAACCAAGTCATCAACCACATTTAGAGAAGGTGTGGAGATATATTTGACACCAACAAAAATGGATCTGACTGAGTCAGTTTGGATTCATTTTGGCTGTTATGTAGATCTCTTCTGTTTTTCAAATGCCAAAAGTAACACAGGATAAACAGTCAGTGAGTTAGTGATGGGCTACTGCATGGGACTTCACATCGTCTCTGCTGAAACAGCCAGGATGGTGAAAGTTACAGTGACTGACTGGTCATGTGACAATTGGGCAAATGCCAATAGGGCCACCCAACAAATGTAACTCTGTTTCCAAAAATAGTTGGAGCGCTGTGTAAAATGCAACTAAAGCAATGATTTTTAAATCTCTTAAACCCATATTTTATTTACAATAAACAACCTATTGGATGTTGAAACTGAGACATTTTACCATTTTATGAAAATATTAGCTCATTTTTAATTTGATGGCAACAATGCATAAAAGAAAAGTAGGACCAAGGCCATGTTTACTATTGTGAAGCATCCTCTCTTCTTTTAACAACAGTCTGTAAATGTTTGGGAAGTGAGGAGACCAGCTTTTGGAGTTTTTAGAGAGGAATGTTGTCCCATTCTTGTCTGATGTAGAATTTGTTGTAGCAGGATTTAATGTATAAAAGATGAGTCAGGAGACAGAACCAGCTGACTGCAGCCTGGGGCGATATTTATCTAAAAACATACAGTCATGGACAAAAGTATTGGCACCCCTGGAATATTTCCAGAAAATACACAATTTCTCCCAGAAAATGTTGCAATTACAAATGTTTTTGTGTACATGTGTTTATTACCTGTATGTGCATTGGAACAACACAAAAAATCTGAAGAAAAAAAAATTGACAATTTTACACAAAACTCAAAAAAAGTGCAGGACAAAATGATTGGCACCCTTTTAAAATTGTGGGTAAATCATTTAATTTCAAGCATGTGATGCTCATTTAAACTCACCTGTGGCAGTAACAGGTGCTGGTAATCTAGAAATCACACCTGAAGCCAGTTAGAATGTCTAAAAGTTGACTCAACCTTTGTGTTGTGTGCCAGTGTGTGTCACACCAAGCATGGAGAGGAGAAAGAAGAGCCCAGAATTTTCTGAGGACTTAGGAAGCAAAATTGTATAAAAACATGAACAATCTCAAGGTTTCAAGACCATCCCCAGAGATCTTGAAATTCCTTTGTCCACTGTGTGTAAAATAATCAAGAAGTTTATAACCATGGAACTGTGGCTAATCTCCCTGGACGTGGACGGAAGAGAAAAACTGATAAAAGAATGCAATGCAGGATAGTTAGAATGGTGGATAAACATCCTCAGTCAACTTCCACACAAATTCAGGCTGTCCTGCAGACTCAGGGTGCAAAAGTGTCAGCTCGGACCATACGTGGTCATCTGAATGAGATGAAGCGCTATGGCAGGAGGCCGAGGAGAACCCCACTGCTGACAAAGAGACATAAAAAAGCCAGACTGGAGTGTGCAAAAATGTACCTGGGTAAGCCTCAATCCTTCTGGGAGAACATTTTGTGGACAGATGAGACTAAGGTAGAGCTTTTTGGAAAAGCACGTCATTCTACTGTTTACAGAAAACAGAATGAGGCCTACAAAGAAAAGAACACAGTACCTACAGTCAAACATGGTGGAGGTTCAAGGATGTTTTGGGGTTATTTTGTTGCCTCTGGCACTGGGTGCCTTGACTGTGTGCAAGGAATCATGAAATCTGGAGACTATCAAAAAATGTTGGGCCACAATGTAGGGCCTAGTGTCAGAAAGCTGGGTCTGTGTCAGAGGTCATGGGTGTTCCAGCAGGACAATGACCCCAAACATACCTCAAAAAGCACCAAGAAATGGTTGGAGACAAAGCTGGAGAGTTCTGTAGTGGCCAGCAATGAGTCCAGATCTAAATCCCATTGAAAACCTATGAAGAGATCTCAAAACTGCTGTTGCAAGAAGCACCCTTCAAATCTGAGAGACCTGGAGCAGTTTACAAAAGAAGAGTGGTCCAAAATTCCAGTTGGGATGGGTAAGAAGCTTGTTGATGGTTATAGGAAGTGATTGGTTTCAGTTATTTTTTTCCAAGGGTGTGAAAACAAATATTAAGTTGAGGGTGCCAATAATTTTGTCTGGCCCATTGTTTGAGTTTTGTGTAAAATTATGTCAATTTTGTCTTTTTTCTTCAGATGTTTTGTGTTGTTCCAATACACATAAAGGCAATAAACACGTATACCAAACACATTTGTAATTACAATAATTTCTGGGAGAAATGGTGTATTTTCTGGAAAAATTCCAGGGGTGCCAATACTTTTGTCCATGACTGTAACATTGCAAAAATTGGCAGGTCAACTGAAGCCAAACAGGTACACGAATGAAGAGCCATTTGGGAGCCGAGCCAAATGAGCCAGATCACTGAAAAGAGTCCAAGTTCCCATCAGTGTCCTCCAGTTGTTTCTCATTAGTTCCATTTACTTTTCCAGCCATTTGTTGCCCCGTTCCAACTTTTTTGACTAGAGTTGCTGCCATCAAATTCAAAATTAGCCCAATATCACATAATGGTAAAATGTTAACATCTGATATGTTGATTATTTTTCTTTTTAATAAAAATATGAGTTTATGAGATTTGACAAGCAAATGCCTTCATATTTTATTGACATTTATCACAGTGTCCCAACTTTTTTGGAATTTAGGTTGTATTACAGTGTGCTCAGTTTGAGTTATGATGCTCTTCTGTTGGCTATTTGTGTATTTCTATTTCACATTTGGATATATCCTGTAGTTTTCTGGCTGAGTACTTGAAAAAACACAGAACTGCTGCTGCGTTTCCACCAGGCTCTTCCCTGTCTTATGAACTTTTGCGATACTTTATGACTTCTACACAGATTCATCCCAAAGCCCACCATATGGCCAACTTTACGTATTCCACCAACTGATTTTTTTTAGAGCAGGATTCAGACCTCCAAATGACGGGTGGTTTCCTGCCAAAGGAGTTGGTAGGAGAGACAAACAGCGAGCAGAACTTGCAAACACTTCTCAGCGTTTGACAGATGGCCGGAGGTACAGTTACTAACCCACCCTGATGCACGACGAAGGTAGTCTCTTCCAAAGGCATGCAGGTGGTGTTTCAGAGCTTTCTAGTCTAGTTTCAGCACTTTGGACAGCGCCATAAGGCCTTGGAATCATGTAGGTAGCAGTTTCAGCACCATGGACAGCGCCAAAGTGACCCAACATGCTGTTTTAAAAGCCCCTTAAAGCAATTGTTCTTATTTCTGTTATGTAAGGCGAAACTAAAATAACTCAAAGGGTTTTTTCAAAGGGATTCTCTGGACACTGTGGATTTTTTTAACAGTTTCAGTACCCCTCCACTCCCTCCTTCACGTATCCACCCGCACCTTCATTTCCCTGTTCTGGAGAGGTGACAGCTTGCTCGGTTTAGCCCAGGCAAACAGCTTGCTGAATTGCATCAAAGACGACTCAGATGCCAGAGCCAGACTGACAGACGGCTTGGAGGAGAACGGAGGGAAAGAAGGGAGATAAAACCCTCGTTCAAAGTGTCCTCGAAATAACAGTACGCCCTCAAACAAACAAGCAAACACGACACCCCAAAGTCTCCCAACTCTCCTCCTGGCTGGAAACATGAAACTTTCTTTACAGGGAGCAGATTTCTTACATTTACCAGCTGAAGATATTCCATGAAATATAGAGACATATGAAACTCTTCTTCAAGTCCTTGTACTAATTAACAAAGCAGTATCAACTGCCAGTTAACTGGGCAAAGAGTTAGTAATAATTGCTATAAGTAGGGAAATAAATGACTGCATGTTAAGGCAGAAATAAATAAGTAAATAACTGTTAACCTCCAAAAAATGTATGTATTAAATAGTTTAAAAACTGAGGTTCTTACTGCCAGTTTACCAGGAAAAAACTTAGTTCATAACTGCTAGAATTAGGGAGTAAATGAGTAACAAACTGCGGGTCAATGCAGGGAGTGAATGAGTAACATGACGGGACTTGAAGTTGGACAGGATTATTTTTTTGCCCTTTTTTTTCAATTTTGTGCCACTTTTCATCAATCTTTCTTGCTTTAAGCCCACCTCTGCCACTTCTTTTTGCAACTTCATTTTGCAACTTTTATCCCGTTTTTCACTCTTTTATCGTGTTTATTGCTATTTTTCCCCTTTCTTGCCATTTTGCCCATTTAAGATGCCTTTTTTCATTAAGTGCCACTTTTCCCCCTTTATTGCCACTCTTTGCTGCTTTTTGCCCATTTTAGTCACTTTTCACTCATTTTTACCATGTTTTTGACACCCTTTACTCATTTTTTGTCCCTCCTCACCCAGGTTTGACACTTTTCACTCAGTTTTTTTCCATTTCATGCATATGTTTTACCCATTTTTGCAACCTTTAATGAATTCTTAGTGTCACTTAAACCCATTTTTGTGGCTCCTGCAATGGTATTTTTCAACAGTTTGGCTCTTTGGTTGAGCAGGGTTGAGTAACACTGAACTAACTGCTAGTTTAGGCATGGAGAGAATAAGTAAGTCATACTAGTGACTAAACCAGGGAAAGTCTGAGTTATTATCTACCAGTTAAGAAGGAAACAAACGAGTTACTAGCTGCTGCTTCACCAGGGAATGAATGAGTGACTAACTGCTGGTTTAATGGGAATGATTGATTACCGACCTACTAGTTAACCAGGGAAAGAAGAAATAGTCTGCTAATTTATCCTTAAGAGTTACAAGGTGACCAGTGAGTAACTAGCTGCTTGTTAACTAGGGAACAAACTGGTACATACTGGTAGTTAACCAATAAATGAATGATTAACTGACTGCAATTAGACCTACAGAAAAACTGGCGTAGTTACAAAGAAACCAACCAGAAACTGACTATTAGTTAACCAGGGAAAGTGAGTAACTAGCAGCTAAGCAACTCTATAAATATTGGTATAATTATCAGGTAACTTAAGAGTTAGCCTAACTGCTAGTTAACAGGAGAAGAATAACAAACTGGCAACAGGCAGGTAAAGGGGATAAATGTTAGTTACTAACGGCTACTCAAACACTGGGGGGCCCAAAATCCTTAGCTACACCCCTGGTCCTACTGCATAGCATTACCCTCTACTATTATAATTACAGTTATCTGGAATGTTCTTAGGTATTCCACTTGGAAAACTGGGAGAATTTTCTATGGAATTGTCATGGATATTTTTGTGTGTTTCTTAGAGTGGCTTTGGGATATTTTTTGCAGTTATATTTTTGAGTATTTGAATGAAAAATTGGGAATTTTGGAGTGAATTTTCCAGGTAATTTTGTGTAAATTTAGATAATGTGGTTGTTTTTTGGAGGGAATTATTTTTGATTCTTTGGGGTAGGGTTTGCTTCAAAAGTTTTATATATTCTCAAAGAAACTTTGTTTTTTTTGTTTTTTTCAAATTTGATTGGGAATGGCAGAAGTCGTTTTGTCTTTTGAAATTTCTAGACTTTTATGGAAATTTCAGGGAATTTGTAAGGATATTTGGGGGTTATTTTTATAGAATTTTATTTAAACATATTTGTTCATTTTGAGGATTTTGCTTTGAGATTTTGGGGATTTTTTAAACACTTTTTCACGAATTTACATGGGATTTTTTAGGAAGTTTTTATTAAATTTAGACCTTTTGATTAAGTTCCACTCAAACACTTGAAGAACATTTTGGGGTATTTTTTATGGGAAAAATTAAAAATATTTTAAAGAATTTTTCCAGACAATTATCTGGACTATCCATTGGTGTTTAGCTATTCCTTTTGAAATACTGGGAGAATTTTCTATGGAATTATCATGGATACTTTTGAGTGTGGCTTTGGGATATTTTTGGGAGTTTTTGCAAAAAAACTGGAATTTTTTTGGAGATGTTTCTGGGACGTTTGGAGTGAATTTTCCAGGTAATTTTGATTAAATTTGGGAAATGTGTTTGTATTTTTGGGGGAATTATTTTTGATTCTTTGGGGGTGGAGTTTGCTTCAAAAGTTTTATAACTTTGGATTTTTTTTTTTTTTTTTCAAATTTGATTGGGAATGGCGGAAGTCGTTTTGTCTTTTGAAATTTCCAGATTTTTATGGAAATTTCAGGGAATTTGTCAGGATATTTGGGGGTTATTTTTATAGAATTTTTAAAAAATATATTTGTTCATTTTGAGGACATTTGCTTTGAGATTGTTTTAAACACTTTTTCATGAATTTACATGGATTTTAGAGAAAGTTTTTATCATTTTTTAAATTTTGTGTAATTTTTGTGGGAAACTTTAAAAACACGTTGAAGAGATTTTTGGTACTGTCTTTGAATTCTTGGGGATTTTTCTGTTGATATTTTGTCAGAATTAATTCCTGTTCAGAGACGAGGCGGAGCTTTGAAACTTTTCCTGATTATCCCAAATGTGGAGAAACTAAAACTGCTTTCCAAACAAAAGGTCAGAGTTCAAATAAATGAGTCACTAGTAGAAACTGCAGCTTAATCTATTCAAGACCTGGCACAGTTAGTAGTTAACAGGTGAAAGAATTCTAGTTTACCCTTTCAGTCACCTCACCATTGGATAATGAGACTCTCTCATAAATTCTGAAGATCCAACTGTTAGATAAAGAGCAGAAATGCTGCAGATTTAACAGAAACATGTCAGGAAACAGACTGGCATTCCTGAGAACACGTTGCTTCACCATACTGCAATCCATACTCCCCCAGCACACTCCCCCCTCCTCCCCCTCCTCCACCCAGCCTTCTGTTAGCTCGGTGGCTTTGAGTAAACAGTGATGGGGGCAAATTAGACTTTGCTGTGGGTGCTTTTGACTCTTGGGAGAACGCCATGAGCTGCATGTCCTGCAGGGCCTCAGTCCACCAAACACCAATCACCAATCACCTCCTCTGATCATGTATTTAGAAAGACAGAGGGCTTAATCCGGATTATTACAGGTGATGTTTAACTGCTGTTTGTTTCCTGTTCCAGTGTGAAGTTTTAAATTTAGACCCTGCTGGTACCCATACATCGTCGTGCGCTATGGGGAGTGGGTTGGGAGTGGGGGAGGCACCGGGGAGGCGCCGTGCGTCGTGCGCTGCAAGGCTTGGCCACGGATCTGTGCGCGGCGCTCGGTTCCCGTCAGACTCGATCAGATGCTCAACCCCGGCGGCTGACTGAACGCAGAGAGAGCCGGGAAAACGCGCGGGGTATTCTCTGTTTCCAAGGCTGAGCGCCACAGCCTTAGGACCGTGTTGGCTTACGTCCCCCCTGGGGGGTCGAGAGAGGAAGAAAAAAAAAAAAAACAGAGTGAGAGGGAGGAAAAGGGAGAGCTAGTGAATCAGAGCTGGACCTGCTGTAGCTCTGCTTTCGGGAGCCTCGGGGGGCGATGCTGCTGGGCGGGGATGGCGCACGGTTTCTGCCCGGTGGCGGAGGAGAAGATGCGAGCCTCTGCTCCAACACATCCGCACCACCGCCGTCCTGTTCCCCCAACAAGAATTGATGATGGTGATGATGCTGGTCTCTTTCTGCTCCTCCGGATCCTACTCGCCCGGGATTCTCGGTCTCCAAACGCTGGATTATAGATGATTGTTGTGGACACATCTTTTTTATTTCACTTCACCGACTCATCAGTTTGATTCTGGGTAGAAGGGGAAGACATCAAAGGCTAGATTGGTGCGTTTTTTCGTCTCCAAGTGCGCGCAATCACGCCCAAAATCAGCGAGCGACGCCTTGTTGAGGAGGAGGGGGAGGAGGAGGAGGAAGAGGAGGAAGGAGGGGGGGATGCCGCACCGTCCTTCAACCAAATATCAACAAATGTCACCAGGCTCGGATTTTGGGGAAGCCCCCCTTTGGTTGGCGTTTGGTGGCAGTGACAGCAGGGATTTCTGCGCGCCACCGCAAACACTGCAGATCTATGGCACAAGAAAAAATTAATTATTAAAGCTTCTACTCTTATCTATTTCTATTTTTATCTCGAAGGAGAAAACTCTGACCAGGGGAGGGTGAAAAAAAAGACAACTGCAGATTCCAGAAAAAGACGCAGTCTCCAGCTCGTGCAGTGCAATATTTCTGTAGCTATGCATCCTCTCTGCATGATCGACTGCTTTTCTTATTGAGATGCAAGCACGAGCCCAGAAAAGACTCAAACAGGATGCCTTGGCTGGTTTTTCGACGCTGATGCTCTCCGTGTTTGTCAGTGAACTGATTTGACAGAAAATCACACACACACACACACACACACACACACACCCACACTGCTTTATTTTCCATTCATATTCCAAACACACGATCAGAGACATCTCTTCCTTCTCCCTCCCCTCTGCCTCCCCCTGCTCCCCTCCCTCCCTGCCTCTCCTCACACAAATGGAGGTATCTTCTCAGCTCTGAAGATCTGGGAAGCAGACACACACACACACACACACACAGAGACAGAGAAAGCCTCTCTCCATTCTGCATGTTTGTTTGGAGCCGAGGCTGATGGGGTGGTGGCATGTGGAGGTGTCACTCTGAGGTTCCCCCCCGGCTCCTTCCTAACCTCTGGCGTTTGGTGTCTGCAGAATGGCGCGTTTTGGAGACGAGCTACCCAACAGGTATGGAGGAGGAGGAGGAGGTGGTGGTGGCGGTGGTGGCGGGGGTGCCGGCGGACAAGGGGGGCCCGGCCGCGGCGGCAGCAGGCAAGGGGGGCCCCCCGGAGCCCAGCGGATGTACAAGCAGTCGATGGCCCAGAGAGCCCGGACCATGGCCCTGTACAACCCCATACCCGTCCGGCAGAGCTGCCTAACGGTCAACCGCTCCCTCTTCCTCTTCAGTGAAGACAACGTGGTGAGGAAGTACGCCAAAAAGATCACCGAATGGCCATATCCTTTCAGAGCAGCAGGCTGACCAGGTAACGAGAGCTTGTGGTGTGTTTGTAGGGCTGGGCGATAAGGACCAATCAGATTTCATGAGTGAAAGGCAGTGATTTACAGCAATTGCTGAATATTTAGTCACAGATTTAAAGAAACAGGAGAAATAAGTGGACTAATATCTCTTTAATGAACATAGAAAGAGGAAACCAGGGCGTCCAATCATGAAACGTGGAAAAAATAAGAAGTTGATAGTATTTATGACAGCCAAATCATCTACAGCAGTGGTTCTCAGCTGTGGGGTCCGAGAGAGACCAAGAGAGGGGGTCACCAGATGCCTTAAAAAAAAAACAAGAATGTTTTTTTTAATTACTTTGTTGCCATCTTACACCAATTTTACCAAATGTTAACTCCTTTTCATCTCTTTTAATACTAATTTTGCCAATTTCAGCACATTTTTGCCATTTAAAACTAGAGCACGACCAATATGGGATTTTTGGGGCCGATACCGATATCCGGGGGCTAAAAAAAGCTGATATATGAAATAAGAACATTGATATACACAGGATATAAACTGTACATGAACACACATTCTTATTTTTATATTATCTTTGTTTATTTCACAAAGATGCAACTTAGACGATGTTAAAATGCTGTATTATAGTCTTTTATTAGAATACGGTGGACACAAAAAGAGGAAACTAGAATGTTTAAACATTTATAATGTAAAGAAATAAGGATGGAAACACCTGAAGAGTCTTTATAAAAACAGCAAACTCATTTCAAAAGCTAACGTGTGTTAACCAAGTAGGTCTTCACCAGGGCTGACAGACAGACGTCGATGCTGTAGGCCACTGTCTCTGCAGTGACTGGCCAAGTTTTTGGAAGTAAAATTCTCCACTCAGACCCTCATAGACTTCTCAGTAATCCTCATTACAGTTTTTTAATGCACAAACCTGCTACCGGAACACTCATGACTATCAAACATTTGATTTGGGGCAAAAATATCAAAAGCCAAGGAAAGGGCAAAGGCACAAGGTTGTTTCTTTATGGGGATGGAGGGACTACGTATCCCACAATCCATTGAGATTCATTTGATTCAGTGTTAAGAATAGCTTTCCAAGCTTTAATGTCCCTTTTTCTAAATGTATCTTTATTGTGGCGTTTCCATTTTACATGCTAATGTTGTAATTAGGGCTGTTAAGATTAATCACATTAATTGCAATTAATTAATTATATTCTTTCCTGTCTCTTCAGCACACTTTAGTTTATCCAGTGGTGTGCACAGACTTTTTCAAGGGCAGGGGCAAAAAGAAAAAAAGGGCACATACAGCGCGTTCTCGCCACTGAAGAGGGCACTAAGTTTGGCGTGTTTTCGAGGGCACTTTAGACATGTTTATATGTTACACAAAGAACATTTTCAATGAAGTAGATGCCATTTCCTGTATTCTAGTGCATTTTAGCACCATATTAGCACCAGATAATCCAAACTGGTTTTGTGAGATATAGTTCTGGCTCAGTATAGATCAAAAAAGGGCCCAACATAAAAGTCATTGCAACAGTAAAGTTTCATAGCATTTCTTGGTCCTAATGGTCTTCTGGAGGTTGGTGTGTTTTCTTCACACAAGAGGGCAGTTTTGTGTGTTTTAACCAGCCAAGAGGGCACTTTAGCACATGTTTTGGCTCTTAAGGGCACTTTAGCATATGATTTGGATCTCGGGGTCACTTTAGCACGCGTTTTGGCCTTCGAGGGCACTTGAACATGTGTTTTTGGCTCTCAAGGGCACTTTAGCATGTGATTTGGATCTCGAGGGCACTTTAGCATGCGTTTGGCTCTTGAGGACACTTTAACACGCGTTCTGGCTCTCAAGGGCACTTTAGCACATGATTTTGCTCCCAAGAGGGCACTTTATCACGGGTTTTGGATCTCAAGGGCACTTTAGCACGGGTTTTGGCTCTCGAGGGCACTTTAGCACGTGTTTTGGCTCTCGAGGGCACTTTAGCACGCGTTTTGGCTATGGAGTCTGAAGAAAATGGTTCTCAATCACTCTAATTATTGTTTTTCATTGTGCTCAAATTATCTAACAGTCGTCCCTTAAGCCAGTGGTTCCCAAAGTGGGGGTCGGGACCCCCAGGGGGGGTCGGGAGACAGTGAAGGGGGGTTGCAGGATGCTTTCAATAAATCAAGGAGAAATTTCATCTGAATTAAAATGCCATATTTTACGGGGTTTTTTTTTTTTAATATTGTTAAAATGGGTTAAAATTAAAATCAAAAGGCAGTTACTAAATGATATTTGTGCTTAAATGTTAGTAATAATAATAAAAACTACCTAAAATGCATGCTTTGTACATGATGCTTTGTGCAATATCGTGCACTTTATCCCCTCAAGGGAATATGGGGGTCCCTGATCTCTGACGTCCTTATTTGGGGGGTCATGGCCTGAAAAGTTTGGGAACCCCTGCCTTAAGCTGCAGAGTTTTCCCAGTATGCCCTTGGGCATCAGACATTTTTGCACCATGCGTGAAGTTACTCACTCAGTTACCACTTGCTCTACTCTACATCTCTGTGTTTTTTATATAAAACAACAAAAACAAAACCGCTCCTAAGTCAAATCCTCCTCTCCCCCAAATGATGACATAAAAACCTTTAAACTTTGTTGACTAAATAGAAGGATAATGTTGCATTCAGATTAAATATCTTAAACTGATTAATTCATAGCTAATGAGTCAGTAAATGTTTTTTTTCTGTAAACAATCTCTTTACTGGCATTTTTGTTGTTTTTCTAATAATTTCATTTAATTTTGTGTTCTAACAAAGTCAGAAAAGGCATTCAATGGGATTTTAGAATAAAATAAACATCAGTTTAAACAGTGTAGTCTCTTCCTGCCCCATGCTGAATATATAACTATCAGTGTATCCAGACTGGGTAGATCGCCCAGCCCTGGTTTGCCTGGTGGAGTGTGGCCTGGTGTGCTGTGAAGGATTTGCTGCGGAATGAACGTTGTGATTGCTGTGGTGTGTTTTTCTTGTATTTTCTGTCATTTTGATGCTTTTCATTGCCGTTTCTGCAGTGAAATGTTTGGAGGGCGTTGGATGAGAGTGACGTGTCTCCAAAGTTTGCTGTTGAGTGTGTTGTGCGTGCTAACCCTTCTACTTTTGGCTACATCATGTTTTTTTTCATTCTGCTAACATGGATAAAGAGAGCCCAGCCAAAAAAAAAACCCAACTATTTTAAAGTGTTATGACCCTACAGACGCTGCAGTAGCGCATGCGTTGTTTCTGATATCTCAGGAAGCATAAGACAGATCTCTGTGGAGGAATATGTGATCAGAAGTTTACATTTTTGCCGATCTACAGACGGCTCCTGGTGTATACAACCCTCCAGAACATCTTTAATCAATCAGCAGTGCTCATTTAGAGTGCTGATATCGAAATCCACATTGCTAAAGCCTTGATAACATCACCATCGTGGTGAAAATCTTAGCAGTGTTGCCTTTTTTTTTTTTGACACCAGAAGTAGACCACAACAGCTTCCCAATTTCTTCTTCTGTTGTATTCTTGGTGGTTTCAACCAATCAGGGTCAGCCAAAGATCAGCAAGTGGAATGTGGAAATATAATGTAATATTACATTGGTAATCAAAAAACGGTATTTCAGAGTGAAGTTTTACTGTCATTTAGCCTGTTCCTAACCCACCTTACCCAAACTTTAACCTTTTATCACAAAATGTGTTTTTTTAGCTAGTCTTTGTCTCATCTTCCTCAAATAAAAGGTAGCTGCTGAACATTTTCAGTCATATTTTGAGGAGACAAAATAAGCACCTCCTGACAGCAGTGGTGTCTGAGAGCAGCAGTCTGCAGCCAGGCTGTCCTTCCCTGACTTTAAAAGCATTTAAACAATAATATCTAGTACAATGAAAGAGAGCTACCCCTGCTTTGGAAAGATGCTGAATTCCTCTAGAAGTTTCTGGTTTCTGGGTGGAATTTCTGCAGTAGAAACACAGCCAAATATTCAACTTATTGGGGCATTTTCTGTTTGAACTACAAACGAGAGCCGACATCAGCTGGCTGCACGAGTTAACCTGAAGGCCATCGGCTGCACCTGACTGCACTGAAAACCACTTGAATCATTTATGCAGCCTCTACTTCAGAATCACATGCTTGTGCACATCACACAAGATCCAAATATTGAATCCTGAGATCAAACAGAGAGGTCAGAGGTGTGTGAGCGTCTATGAACGCCTGCTGCAGGCTCACCTGATGATGAAGCTGCTGCTGATGGAGGGAAAGGCGATGCCGACGCTGATTGCTGTTGTCGTGAATCTGGGAATCACTTTCGTGTTGATGCTGCCGGTGATTAAGACGCACGTTGAGTACGGCGTTCAGCTCGAACCTGTTAGTGACCTGGACGAGTGAGAGAGAGAGAGACAGGGGGAGAGAGAGAGGGAGTGTGTGGGGCTCCAGTTGTAGTTGGAGCTGAGTGCTGATGTCAGCAGTTTGAGGGCTTAAGCACCATGCAACCAGAAGGGAGAGGAAATGACTCTCTCACTCTAATTACTACTGACCATATATGGACATCCTGTGGCTGATCTACAGGAAAGCATTGGAAGAATCTGTAATAGCCAGGACAGGTCGGTATGATGGTGTTTGAACCTGGAATACTTTGATCTTTAGACTTTTAATCAGTATTTCTTTACTCAGAAGAGCAAAAACCGGCTACAGCTGATCTCCCACGTGTTTGTAGGCTCACCCACAGTTTTTCCTGTTCCTGTTCGCTGGTTTGTCTCAGAGTTGCAGGTTTAGTTTGTGGAGAAGTTGACTGTGATGACAGAATAGTTCGGACCGTCTCGTTCAAACTACGGCGCTCCATGTTGACGTTTTCTTTAAATTTATATGGTTAATAACATTTACATTAGCATCTTTACTCATTTTATTCAGAACCTGGACTACTGGCATTATAAACCTCATTTCCAAAAAAGTTGGGGCGCTGTTTGAAATGTCAAAAACAGAATGCAATGATTTTCAAATTTCATGAACCCATATCTTATTCACAAGAAACAACACATCAGATGTTAAACTAAGAAATTTTACCATGCCATGAAAAATATTAGCTCATTTTGAATTTGATGTCAGCGGCACATCTCAAAAAGTAAGGACGGGGCCATGTTTATTATTGTGTAGCATCCCCTCTTCTTTTAACAACAGTCTGTAAATGTCTGGGAAGTGAGGAGACATGTTTCTATGATTCTAGAAATGATTCTAGCTGCTCAATAGTCCTGGGACCTCTTTGCCAGAATTGTTGTTTTCTGATTCTCCAAATGTTTTCTCATGGTGAAAGGTCTGGACTGCAGTCAGGCCAGTTCAGGACCTGGACTCTTCTCCTGTGAAGCCATGCGGTTGTGTTTGATGTGGTATGTGGTTTAGCATTGTCTCACTGAAATAGTCACGGCCTTCCCTGACAGAAACATTGTCTGAACATTGGCCCCCGAGGGCCCTAAAACCAAGAGTATCCAATACTGACCTTCAGCCTTGTGCTCAAATATTTCTCCAGATTCTCTGAATCTTTGGATTATATAATGGACTGTACATGGTGGGATATTAAAAGTCTTCGCCATTTTGCTTTAACCCTTTAAAACCTACCATTGTGCAAGTCCGCCAGGACATATTCTTACATTTTTACATACTATAGTGCAAGTTTTGGGAGTATGTTTATTTGCTTTACATCAATATGACCCTTATATCCCAAGTTTTAATGATATGTATTGACTTATGTATTAACTACCACAATAAATTGCTTAAAAGTGCAATAAACCCATTTTTGTTTTTTTCACATATATTTCAAAATACAGAAATTGCACAGCTGTATCCCTCAAATTTGTAAATGTAAAAAAGTTGAGCAATATCCTTTAGAACCACAGGGAATTTATTTGGAGTCTGCACATAACTTGCTTTTTGAGATATAGTCAATTTTGTAACCTGTAAAAATAACTGAGCCAGGTGAGTAGTTGGATTCTTCGTCTGACGCTGTAATTAGTTTGAAAGCTTCGCGCCAGCTGTGAAACCGTTTGGCGCAACCAGATTTTTGTGAATCCATAACTACATATGTGTGGAAGTGTGTCAAAGGTGTGTGTGGGTTGTGTGTCTGAGTGTTTTGGTAAAAAAAAAAGTAGGGTTGAAGCGAGAGCGAGTACGTGTGCAGGCTAAGTTCTTCGGTGTATTTCATGGAAAAAAACTACAAAAATACACCACTTCCTGTTGTTGGGGGTGGGGGGCTATCAGGAAGGGACACGTAAGAATCATGTGACATGTCATGCCCACAGCGCGACGATGTTAATTTCAACATAGGAAGTGCTGCAAATACACGTGTTCTCATTTATAAAGATTTTTGTTATGTGTGCTTTATTGTGTATTTTTACAAACCCATGACTGCAACCAAAAAGCGCTCTGACACATGGAGAATGTGTGAAATGTTAGTGTAAGTCCCCAGATTTTATATGCAAAAAGAATGATCTATCTATGATCTATCTTATCTGGTTTCAAATCTACCACCAATCAAAATTGAATAGGCTAATCGTGGCACTGGCTCTGTGCTGGGTTCTACAGGGTTAAGGAACATTTCTTTCTGTAATTTTTGCACAGTTTTTAGGAGCAAACCTCTGCCCACCTTTGGTTCTGAGAGACTCAGCCTCTCTGAAATGCTCCTTTTATACCCAGTCATGTTACTGACCTGTTGCCTATTAACCTAATTTGTTGCAAAATGCTCCTTCAGCTGTTTTTCATAACTATCAAACTTTCCCATCCTTTTTACCCCGTCCCTACTTTTGTTTTTATGAGTTATAGTCATCAAATTTCAGTTTTAACATCAGATATGTTGTTTATGTTCTATTGTGAATAAAATATGGGTTTATGAGATTTTAGCTATCTTTTACACAGCATCCTAACTTTTTTGGAACTGGGGTTGTTTTTTTGCGAGTGCTTGCGTTCTGAGTGTCTGTCACTGTTTTAGAGTTTATAGAGAACCTTTGTAACTCTTCACGAGTCAGCAGAGATGAGAAACTTTAAAGGACATTCTTATAACAACCAGAGACCGGCCTCATGCTGCTAAACTTTATATTCATGAACAAATGTCCAACTAGACAAACGGCTTCAAACCAAACGGGGCTTTTGGCTAAACAGGGACAGTTGCTCACTTCTTTTGGCACCTGCCATGTTCTGCCATTTTGCAGCCTTTTCTCACAATGGGAGAAAAATCTTTGAAGAGGCAGAGTGAGATTTTTTTTTCTCCACCAATTGTTGCTTCATGAATCCAGAATCTGGAGCCAGAGGACAAGTTGTGCTTTTAGAAAGAATGAGTAACACTCGTTTTGTTCTTGACTTGAAAAGCTCTTTGACTTCGGCCTGCGTCGAGAACAAGTTAACGCGGCAGCACACTCCTGATAATACACACACGTGTCTGCAGGATCCGTGACTGCAGGAGGGGTTGGAATTTGAAGTGACAGTTGCATGTTTTAAGGTCTTTAAAATGTGTCATATATGGATTTTTTTGGATACCACATACTTAAAACTAGTGTACTAGAGCAGTGGTTCTCAACCTTGGGGTCAGGATCCACTTGGGGGTCGTGAGACCTAGAGAGGGAGTCACCAGATGCCTTTAAAAAAACTAAGAATGTTTTATTTAAATACTTTGTTGCCATCTCACACCAATTTTACCAAATGTTAACTATTTCCATCAGTTTTAACACCAATTTTGCCAATTTCAGCACATTTTTGCCACTTAAAACCCATTTGTGTAAATTTTAAACCCTTTCCATTTTTTTCTGCCTGTTTTTTTCACTTCTACACCAATTCTTGCCACATTCTGCCTATCGTTGCTACTGTCGACCACTTTTTACTTAAATTTTCGCTAATTTTAACCACAGTTAACCCATTTTTGCCCGTTTCTATCAACTTTTCATCCCATTCCACCTAATTTCCTTTCACTTTAAAGCCATTTTAGCCACTTTTTAATCCCCTTTTACAACTTTATGTGCCCATTTTTGCCACTTTAATCCATCTTTGGTTATTTTTTGCCACTTTTATCTAACTTTTGCCACTTTTAACCCATTTATGTTCTATAAGAATCCAATTTCCCCACATTTTCCACTATTTTTTGCCATTATTAACCAAATTTTTAACCCATTTTATGTTTTTAACAAAAGTTATTTTCATTTTAAGAGGTCTATATTCTACACAAATGAATAAAGATATTTGTTTCTTTGATAAGATCGGTTATTATTCAGGTTAAATATAAAATATGGTTTTCACAAATTAACTTAACAATGGACCATGGTTTTGCTGACCTCCATGGTCCCCCAGTTTGGCTGAGTCCCAGAAACCTCCCCGTTTATGCCCCCATAAAGGGGAGATCTTTCTGGGGCCCAATCAAACTGGGGGCCCATGGAGTCAGCAAAATCATGGTCCATTGTAAAGTTAAGCTGTGAAAACCATATTTTATATCTAACCTGATTAATAACCACTCTCATCAAAGTAACAAATATCTTTTTTGTGCTGTAGTTTATAGCCATCTTAAAAATGTAAATCCCTTTTCTTAAAAAAGAGTTTTAAAAATGGGTTGAAAATGGCAAAAAAAAAAAAATGTGGTGGAATAGTTGGTGAAATGGAGTGTAAAAGTAGCAGAAATGGATTAGAAGGTTAAAAATTGGATAAAGGTGGCAAAAAAGGGCACAAAAATTGGTAAAAGGGGATTAAGAAGTGCAGAAAAAGGTGAAAAGTGGCAAAAATGTTTGGAAAATTTGGTGAAATTGGATTTAAAAGTGAGATAAAGTGTTTTAAACTTGCAAAACTTAGTGTTACAAATAGTGAAATGTGGTTAAAATGTGGTTACAATGGGCACAAACTGGCATAAAAAGTGGTTAAACGGAGTTAATAGTGGCAATATTGAGTAAACAGAAGCAAGAATAAGTGGGAAGAGTCCAAAATTTGTTTGAATCGACAAAAAATTGGTTTAGAGTGGCAAAATGTGTTAAAATTGGCAAAAATTGGTGGGAAAAAAGTGATAAAAATTAGTTTAATTTTGGCAAAATTGGTGTAAAGCAGCAAAAATGGGTAATAAAGAGGCAAGAAATGGTCCAAATTGTGCTGAAACTGATGAAAATTAGCAAATACTTCTGACAAAATTGGGTGGCAGAAAATAATTTCACAAGTATTCATAGTTTTTTAAGGCATCTGGCGACCCCCTTGAAGTGTCTCTCGACCCCCAGGTTGAGAACCGCTGTACTAGAGACAAGAAACTCCATGTTAAAGCTTACTGCAGTACAGTTGCTATCAGTTCAACATTCTGTGCATTTTACAGAATCTTTTAAAGTTTTGATTCAATGTAGAAAACTGGAGACACGGCCGAGTCTGACACCACACACTACCTCTACACTACTGGACAGAAACTGTTGGGTTTTATTACTGTGAACAGAGAGGACATGCTGTGCATTTACTCATACATTTTATATAATCTGTCTGATTCCTCTGTCATTAACTCCAACACTTTCCGAGTGTTTAAAGAGAGGCTCTATTTAAAGAGAAGAGCTGCTGTGCTTTGGTGGAGAGCCGTCATGAAGCTCCTTCATGTTACTGCCAACATATTTTTGGCTTTTCTGCACAGATAAAAATATTTGAGGGAATTTCATGAGCTGATAAAAATAGCAGAGTTTGTCTTTGGAAGGTGAAAAGGTTTTTTTTTTTTTTTTTTTTTTTTTTTTTTTAGTTGACTTTAGAAATGTGCACGGCTTCATGCGAACTCTGAGAGACTGGAAAAGTGAGTCCTAAATTTCCCTAAAATAAACCCGATCATACAGAAATACCTAAAAGACTGTAACTGAAAATGAGTGCTTGTTTTACATTCATCATGTTATTTTTACTGAAATATTTGGTGCATTTATTCATTTTAATCAGGATGAAGCCCTGACTGGATAGTTTAAAGGTCTTTGGTAAGAGGAAGGCCTTTTCTATTGGGATTTTAATAATTATAGCACTTTTGAAATTGAAAATACAAATTTGGGGATATGTTTGTATCTGGAGAGTTTGATTTGGATTTTGGGGAAGTGCCTGCAAACATTATAATAATAACAACTGTTATAAACCACAAACGTAATGCAAATCTGCATTTTTTTTTTTTTTAAGATTTATTTTGGACAGTTTTGTGCTTTTTTTGATAGAGGAGGACAGTGGATAGAGTCGGAAACAGAGACGACAGCGGGGCAGAGACAAAGGGCCTCAGGCCGGATACAACCCGGGCCGTCTGAGTACATGGGGCGTGCCTTAAACCACTAGGCCACCAGCACCCCCAAATCTGCAGTTTTTAATGTAGAAATCCCTCAAACAATGTAAAAATAGCTATGACATTTACAGGGATATATCATGTTTGTGGAAAGGCAAAAACCTTCCGATTTTAAACGTTTTACTAATTTCCCACAATGCAATATGAACAGGAAAACTAGATGTTTGTAGTCATTGTTTGCTTGTTGTAGCCACTGACCAAATGCCACTGGATTTAACCCTCTATGGTGCAGTGTTGCCTGTGGGCAACATACCACTTTTTGGCCTTGTGCACTCACATAATACTTTCCCAAGTATGGTCGAATACTTTTAAAAATGACAGGACTTAAAGTAACCCATAAAAGTGTTTTGACTTGTCATATGACTCTCTGGATGCCATCTTGAACACTTTTTGTGCAGACATTCTCACACAAAAAAGCTTGGCCATTGTGCTGCAAAAGAACTGCAAGAAAATATATTTTCCAGATATTTCTGGAAAAAAATGTGTACATAATTATTGGTGGGTAGAGTTTAATTTCTAGTAGTTAAATGTTGCATTTTTGAAGAATAAATAATGGAAAATTGTTAAAATATACATGTTGCCTTGAGCCACATCACACCGTTATGGAATACTGCTAACACTGTACTGTTATGGAGTGCACAATGACACCATTACATTTTGGTATTGTGCATTTCGATTTAAGTCTGTAATTACTGAAATAAAAACAAGAGCAAGGACAGTGAGATTGATCATGATGAGAATGAGGATGAGGTAAGTGTAGTGATGTGGATCAGGATGAGGACAGTGAATGTACAGCAACGAATATCACCAGAATACAGTAAGATAGATATTAAAATTAACTATTTACATCATTAAAGTTCAAATAATATGAACTGCAACCTGTTGCAGCTACTTTGCAATTACAATATGCTTTAAAAAACTTTTTGTTCAAATTTTAAATCATGTTTTTTTCTTGTTCATTCCATTCCATAATGGTTCAGTGTTGCCTTGAGGCAACACGCCCCAAAAAGGACCCTTCAAAAAAAAAAAAAAAATTCTTAGATTATGTTTATTTAGTCTATTTTATGACAAAAAAACACCACAAATATATTTTTTCCCACCTGGCATCATATTGCTCACCATAGAGGGTTAAGTCATCTTAAGCTCAAGTCACATAAAAAAACGCCATGGCAATTTTTTGTTCGCCATGAAACAGGAAGTAGTTTTATTTGCCTTGTTTTGGTTTTTTTTTCATGTGCAAAAATGATTGTTTTTATCATTTCTTGGTGACTGTAAAATTACTTATATTTGGATCAGTTGAGCCCCATCTTAGGGCTTAATTCAGAAGAACCCCTTGGATTTTGCAGTGGTTAGCGCTGTTGCCTCACAGCAAGAAGGATCCTGGTCCACTTTCCAGGCGGGGTCTTTCTGTGTGGAGTTCGCATGTTCTCGCCCTCCAGGTACTCCAGCTTCCTCCCACCACCAAAGACATGCTTGTTAGGTTAACTGGAAACTCTAAATTGCCCGTAGGTGTGAGTAGCTGTCTCTCAAGCCCTGCCGCTGACTGGCGACCAGTCCTGGGTGTGCCACACCACTTGCCCAGCGACAGCTGGGATAGGCTCCAGGCACCCGTGACCCTGAACAGGACAAATGGTGTATAAAATGGCATAGGTGCCAAGTTTCATGACTCTGAGTGTTTTAAGACTCCTAAGAAAACTTCCTGTTTCATGGCGAACAAAATGACAATGTTTTTTAATGTGACTTGAGCTTAAGATCACTTTGAACCCTCTTGCAATTGTAAAAAGGCCACAGCTTTCATTTCTCATGTTAACATTTGTTGGAAGTTTAGAAATACAGTAATTTCATCGTCCCACATAGTAAAAAATTCCTGCTAATGTGATAGTCATTAGATAAAGAAGCATCCTCAGATATTTCAGCTTCAGACGGAGTCTGTGCTGTGTTTTTTAGTCGGTATGTTTTTTTTTCTGTAAAAACATTTTCAAACTGAAAGAACATCCACTTCCTGATTTGAAAGCGAGCTGAGCGTATCCCAGCATGCTGCCATCTGTACAGAGCCAGGCTGTGCTGTGCTGGCAGGCGCTGTGGCTTCTTCCACCAGAGACCCAGAGGACTTCATTATACCTCCCTCCCTCCCTCCTGCACTTCCACATTCCCTCTCTCTTTCTCTCCTCTCTCCCTCCCTTCATCTCCTGTCCTGAAACTCCGCCGTCAGTCTCCTCTCCTCCATCTTTGCTCTCTTGTCCTCCCCGCGTCGTCTTTACTCTCCTGTCACTCTCACTTTAATTAATTTTAGACGCTTTAGAGGCTGTCGTCTTTATTTTAGAGCAAACATATGGGGGAAAGTTAAAACATTAAGTTTAAAGAAGTTGAAATGAAAAACCACAAAGTGTCATGGACTCAAAGTTTCCTTCCAAGTACAGAACTTTATTTAATCTCTAAAAACAGCCAAGTCGATGAATGTCCTTCTGTTAGTTGATTTTAGGAGTTGGACGTGTGGAGATGAAGAGCATGGCTGCTGATAAAGATGCAGATCAAACCTCCGAGTTTAGAAACAGAATCAGGATGCCTTCATTCCTCTGAATGCCCAGAATTAGGAACTTCTCTGAAATGGTGCAAACATTTCAGGGATGTGGATGCGTACTGTTGCATTTATTAGTTATCTGGTGGATATTTTAAATCCAGTAGTCCAGCTATCTGTGGTTTAGTTTTAGTGATGCATTGTTAATGTCTGCCACTGCGATCATATCCTCCTGATATGATAAGGACGTTACATTTAGGCTTCCCTGCAACACAGTCATATTTTCTGCTTCTAGATTTTTTTAGATAATTGTCCAGAACATCCATTTCCGTTTAAGTACTGTACTTGAAAATGTAAGCAGAATTTGCGGGGAATTTTTCATGGAATTTTCAGATAATTTCTATGGATATTTTGAGGGATTTGCTTGGACATTTTCAAGTATTTTCATTGGATTTTTGAGGATATGTAAACATAATTTAACAAGTTTTATTTTAAAGAATGTTGAGAAATTTGCTTTAAAATCTTTTGGCATTTTCATGGAAATTTGGAAAATTGGTTTAGAAATTTTCAGGCATTTTCATGGAAATTAGAGATTTTTTTGTAGTTCTTTTTTAATGAATCTAATGTTTGGGGGGAGAATTTCCTTTGACAGTCTAAAATATTTTTATAAAAATTTGAAAAATTTATCCATGAATGTTTTTGAAATTTGATTGGGAATTTTTTGTGGGGTCATACTTTGACATTTTATAGAATTTTCCTGTAAATTTTTAGGGTTGATGTTGTACATTTTGGGGAATTTCATTTGAATTTTTGGGGGGAAATTAACTTAGAAATCTCTTGGCATTTTTCATGGGAATTTGAGACACTTGTATGAATATTTGTGGGAATTTGTTTAGAAATTTTCAGGCATTTCCATGGAAATTTGAGAATTTTTGAGTTTTCTTTGATGTTATTAAAAATTATTTTCGTGATAATTTTGGAAAAATATCACCATCCCAAACTTCCCAAAAAATTACAAATAGCTTTTGACATTTTTAAGAATTTTGCTGGGAATTTCAGGACTTTTTTTTTAGTTGTTGTTGTTGTTTTTTTGTCTTATTCATTAAATTTGAGGGTATATATTCGTACATGTCTGGGAATTTGATAAGAAATCTTAGGGTTAATTTGCTTTGAAAATTTGGTGAAATTGCTTGAAAATTTTCAGGGAATTTTCATGGATTTTTAAATTGGAGAGTTTAGATTTTATGATAAAGTTTAACTTAAACATATTAGGATTTTTGAAGGAATTTTGGAGAATATGTCTTTGACTACACATTGATTATGTTTAGGAATTTTCATAGGAGTTTTAATAATTGGAGTTTAAAAGGGAAAAAGTCAGAGAAAATCAGAGCTTTTGGTGAAATTTTATACCTGCTTGACCTGTAAAAGTCCCTGTTCTCAGCTTATTTCCCTGAATGTGTCTCTACTTTCAGGACTCAAAAGTGGCTTTTTGCAGTTTGAACAGCACAGAATCTTGTTACTATGATAGCACCTCTCTATGCAGAAATCTTTTCCTGTCCCCATCTTGAGTTGTTCACTGATTTCACTGGGAAGAAACCGATAAAATGTAATCCTACCACTGATGAAAACCTTTAAATTAAACAATGGTTAACTCTAACCCTTACCAAAAGTCAAAAAGGCAGTCCTAAATGATTCACCAGCTCTCAGCTTTTCTCTTAAATAGAGCAAAGGCACTATGAGCTTTATAAACCTCCTTAAATTAAGCTTAGATTCTGTCTCATATAAAGCAGGATCATATTTGATAAGGCGATAGTATAGACCGTCTCTCTCTCTCTCTCTCTCTCTCTTTGACCATCTGTCCCGGGCGTTCGGTGTCTGCGTGGGTTTCACACTCTCCCGGCTGGGTTCTGGACACGCCGCCTGCTATCATGTGAGGAAAAGACAAATGGAGAGAGAGGTAGACAGAATTTGGCAGGAAGACAGAGAGATACCAGATTAAAGACAGACCCCCTCCATCCTCATGCATCCATTGGCAACCCCTGTCTCTCTGGGACGGTCAGAAAGGAAAATGTCACCTTGTCCTGGGAGCCTGTACCTGAGTGCAGCCCCATGTTGGGTTCATATAGAAATCCTAATTAAGAGAAAGTTTGATCTGAGGTAAACCATGGCTAAAAGAATGAGATTTAAAAGGCTGGACAAACTGTCATTTTTCTATTTAATATAAGAAATCAGGGTTGTTGCAACAGCTGATTTTTAAACTTTGATTCTAGTTCAAATAGAAATGATATAATCAGTAAGAAAAGCTGCCTTTGTGCTTAAACGTTCTCTTTTTTCTCATTTGAATTAACACTTATGCATGCATAAACAAACACATAAATGATGCATGAACACACTCATGGACACACACGTCGCTGACTGATCAGCCGGTGGCTCGGATTCATCCGTCTGCCGTGGAGTTAGTAGATCCGTTCAGATCAGTCACGGCTGACGGCGGCTCTGATTTCTGAGCGTTTGTGGGGAGGAGGGTGGGGGCAGGTGATACTGTAACACCTGTTCAGCGGGATCACTTACCTCAGGGGGCTCGGCTGCATCCCAGCACACACAAACATGCACTAAGTCAGCCCCACGCGCTCACACGCTGACAGGCTCACACGTGAAGCCCAGTGGTCGGCAGAAAAAGCACCATTTGGGACGTTAACGCTCCAGTGTGCAATCTTTCTCTCTCATTCTCTCTCTGCCATGTAAAACCTGGTAACATGATGACCTGTAAATACCAATAGCATGATTTTAAGCTATTATAAAAATTCCACAATCATTTAAAAATCAGTGGAAGTAACTTTGCATTTTGAGTTATTTATTTAAAGATATGTTTGTGCCATGCAAAAGGATGATTGGAACTTCACTGTGCATCACAGCGTTGATGTTTTACAAGCTCTTTAAGACTCCAAGAGAGATAAAACATTTAAAAAATGGGGCATTTGGCTGCAGGTCTTTATGGTGGGGCGTTTTGGGCTCCACTGCTGCAGATATCTACAATGGGATGATCTCTAAACACTGGGTGGGAAGTGAGGTACTAACCCTTGTTGGGTTTTCCTTAGTTTGTGGTATGTCATGTGTTCTAGCTAAGGTGACATATGTCACTGCCTGCCCCAGAGTCAAGGTCACCCCACTGTAGAGATCTGCAACGCATGAGCCCAAAACATCCCACCATAGAAGTACATGAGCCCAAACCGTCCCACCATAGCAACAGAGGAGCCCAAAACGTCCCAACATAGAAACAGATGAGCCCAAACCGTCCCACCATAGCAACAGAGGAGCCCAAACCATCCCATCATAGCAACAGATGAGTCCAAAACATCCCACCATAGAAACAGATGAGCCCCAAACATCCCACCATAGCAACAGATGAGCCCAAAACATCCCACCATAGCAACAGATGAGCCCAAAACATCCCACCATAGCAACAGATGAGCCCAAAACATCCCACCATAGCAACAGATGAGCCCAAAACGTCCCATCATAGCAACAGATGAGCGAGAGAGATACCTTAACATTTTTAGTTTGTTAGGGGACCAGTATTGGTATCTAGTACTGTATCGGTAATATTGGCCCTGTATTTCCTTGGTGTTGGATCAGTACTAACTTTTATTGCAATTTCAGTGCGAGAGTGAGAGAAATGGAGCTGTAAACGCTGCTCTGAAAAGTTAATGACCTGTTTAAATGATGTGGATGGATGTTAAAAAAATGCAAAAATTTAGTTTGTTCTGCAACAATAATGAAAGACAAAAGTTTCAGATTCAGTGTGCAAACATGAGTGTTTTTTTAACGTCTTTAATTTCAGATGCATAAAAATGGACTCTGTATGTAAAGGCCTTAAGACAAAGAAAGAGACAATGCAACTGCAAAGCCATAGTAAAACCACTGAATAAGGCTGTAACCCACCATATTAAAGCCAGAGTTCAAATACGTGTCTGTAGTTCAGAGGATTATCAGTTTATACAGTGTAACCAAGGCAGACTTTAGTGACACGTTTCTTGTGAATGCTCACACCCTGATAACAATAAAGCTGTGATTTCATACGTGCTCATTCATTACTGCATACGTGTGAACATGTTTGCATCCATCAGTCAGCCCACAATGATCTGACTCTCCTCCCTCCTGGATCCAGCATCCTGACAGACAGACGAGCCCCACAGTAATGGTTGTTTTGACAGAACTCTACTCCAGTTATGTGATCCTCACAGTCTATTCCCTCTGTGTCTGTGGATCTCACTGTGGTGAAATGTGATGCCCCTGCTGTCCTCTCTTCAACTCTGTGTGTGGGCTGCCACCGCTCCGTCTCTGTGTGATTTCTGTTGCATATTACAATAAGCAGGAGTGTTTGAGGAGGTCAGGACGGGGGGAACAAAGTGAAGCTTTCAAACCTTAAACTTTTAATGTGCTGGGGTTTTAAAGGCGGTGTTTTATGGGGCAGAAAGAAGGAGAATGTTAGTGATGTTAAGACAAAGTGACCTGAACTGGTAACCGACCTTGATGTTCAAGATCTGAGTGCTCTGGAATGTGGAGCCCTGGATCGGTAAAAATTAAAGATGGCGTAAAAATCAATACGATGTTTAAAGTAACAGCTTAGCTAATAGCGAATACCAACACCAGTACTGTTCTCATTTCCTATTTTGGTGTAACGCTTTCACAGCCAACATTAGACCACAGAAACAGATCAGAGTGTGTCCAACAGGTCTTATCTTAATCTCCTCTCTGATTAAGTGCTAAATGCCAGCTTTAAAATTAATATGACAGAACAGATAAACATCTACTACTTATATCTGGTTATGCCACATTACCTTAACCTGATACGCCAGGGAGACTGTTTCAAATCTCCACTGCATGGTCATCTGGGAAACCTCCCATAGAAAGCTTTTGGTAGAGCAGGACTTTTTAAAATATCCTCTGTAGGTGATTGGTGGAACGTTCTGTCGGTCACATCCATGATGGGCCAATCAGAGACGTCGTACGCATGCGCTTCTCTTGAGCTGACAGGTCACCGCTGCCGTAGATTGGTAATGGCGGAGCTTCTTAGTAAATTACACTGACGCCAACTTCCTTTCTGCCAAGACTACACTAGACTAGAGCGAGCTAGTCACCGTACTGGAGGCAGCCATTGCAAACGGTATTCAGTACAACTAAACCCCGCCCAAAGCTACCGAACAAACAGAACAAACATTGTGGACTGGAGATTTACAAGATGGATTTGCCTGATGACAGAGGAATGCACGCTGAAATCTTTGGAGGCTGTTGCCTCGACTATAAGTACTCTGAACAACTCACCTTCCAAAATACTAAAATATCCCTTTAAACGTTGGGAAAAATCTTTTTTTTGTCAAATTTAGGGTTCATACTAACCTGACACTGTGGGAAAGCTTCAATAGGAAACGTCTGAGAAAAGGCAGAGGCTTTGAAAAAAACTCGGAGTATGACTGGATGAACGTTCTGTCTGTCACATCTTTGCGGGCCAATCAGAGCAACAAAACAAGTGATGTAGCCGCTATCAAGCTGCGGGTGCGTGAAACATGGCGACTATTGACATGTAAGTACTCGACTTTTATTGTTTTTGAAAAGAAAACAACTCACTGCTGTTCTTTGTTCTTCTTTTAACCCTTTACCTACTGACCCAGCACTGTGTTTTTTATGTCTGGAGTATTATTACCGTAACTCTGTCAAAGTTTGTCCGATCAGAAAAATTCCAACCGTGTTAGAAAGCTGAGAATTGTGGGCATGCACACATATATGGTTCATTACAGTACTCGAAACCATATGACATGGGCATTCATAGCAAAACACCAGAAGTATCGCGAGACCGCTACACAGATTCTCAACACTGTAACTCTTCAAAAGTTTGCTTAATCTAAAAAATTCCAACGCTGACAGAGAGCTGAGGATCTGTGCTTTCCGGCAATATATGATGTGTGGTATATACAGTGCTTAAAAAATGTTTTAGACCACCCTAACTAAAGTAAGGTTTATGCCACAGCTGCCCTAAATCAACAGCATTGGTAATTACCAAAATCATTTTTTATGTTTCTGCAATGGTTGATACTCCAATATGTAGAAGCTCTTTAACCAAAATGATATTTTAAATGCTGAAATATAATTATTATTGTTATCCATGACTTTTCAAATTTACTGATTTACAAAAAAACTGAAAAAATAGTAAAGCACATTAATATTTCTTGATTAATATGTCAAATTATAGTTATTTACTTGCATTCCTGAACAGAAAAATTAGTTTTAATGGTTGAATGTTACGCTCGATTCAATTATTCATAGCGTGGTGAATGTGCAGGTCACAACTTGTCCACGAGAGCGTTTTGGAGTTGTTGGGTTGTGTATTTGATGAGTTTGATGAGGGAAAGCTGGGAATACTGTGGGTCTCCATAGCGTTAGATGAGCAGCTGGCATATCAGCCCCCCAGATCTAAAAATAGCTTGCACTGAGGACTAAAGGAAACAAACATATTACTAAGACTATAGGTCAGGGGTCATCAAGCACATTTGCACAATGGCCAGATTTAGTTTTGACAAGGACTCTGGAGGCCAGACTTTCAAACAAACTAAAATTAAATAAATATATTGGGCAAATTAACATATTATTGTTTTAGTATTTGTGTTTTCTTTTGAATCCTGGGGAATGCCCCCCCCCCCCCAATTGTGATTTAGCACCAACCCATTTTTGACATTTTTGAACCCCCTTTCATTACATCATTTGGCCATTTCTGCAACATTTTTTGCCAATTTTAGCTCATTTTTGATCAGTTTTGCCACTTTTTTTCCCATTTTGCCTCTCTTTAACCCCTTTTAGACACTTGCCTGCCAATTATTGCCACTGTGTGCCACTTTTTAATCCCTTTTTACTACTTTGCCTGGCTATTTTTGCTCTATTTTAGTTCATTTTTGATACTCATTTGCCCTTCTGGCCTCTCTAACCGAACTTTTGCAATTATTTAATCCCTTTTTATTACTTTCCCTTCATGTTTTATCCCCTTTGAGCCATTTTTTAATCAAATTTTGCCTCTTTTGACCCCTTTTCTTATTGTGTTTGCACCATTTTTGCCACTTTTAACCTGTTTGATACTTTTTGCCCCATTTTTCCTCTTTACCAATTTATGCCACATTTAACCTCTTTCCACCACTTTTCCAGTCAATTTTTATCCCTTTGTACCACCCCACAACTCATTTTGCTGCTGTCTTACCCCTTTTTCTCCCTTTTTTCTTGCCATTTTTGCAACATTTTCACCAAGCTTAACCTATTTTGTGAAATATATATTTTTCAAAAACTACTAATAATGGCTGACCAGTGAATTTCTGTTAGAACAGATCAAATGTTTGGCCATTCTAAAACTTTTTTAATATGAAATTTTATTATATTAATTTTGTGGTGGGTTTAACAGCTGCAGACATTTAAAGACAAACAATACCCTTAAAACCAGAATATCTTCTTTTCCTCCTTAATGATCTTCTGGGGCCGGACAGGAAGCTCTGGGGGGCCTGATATGGCCCTCGGGCCGCCAGTTGATGATCAGTGCTAGAGGGGTTATGGCAATGGGCAAATTTGCCAAAATGTTGAAGTATCCCTTTAAGAAAAATGTAGGCTCAGCTGGGTTAATGAAATGATGGTGGGTCCTGTAGCTAGACCAGCTGAAACCACTGGTCTAGTTTGTGCATTAAGAGGATTATAGCAAAGCTCAGCATTAGTTCACACAGGACATGGTAGTCATACGCCCAGTTCGTGATCAGCTGATGGCTAGCTGATCCCAATTATCGCCTCCCAGCTCCAGCAGCCAATCACAGCTCTTTCTCTCAACACAGATGTGTATTTAAATATGATGTACTTCTCACTAATCCCTGCTTGCATTAATGCTTCACCTCCTCCACCCCAGCCTCCTCCTTTATAGCATACAGCTTGTTGCACCCTCATATTGAGAATCAAGCAGCTATATATAGTATGCATTGTCATAAATGTGTCTATCTATATGGAGGTTCTAGCTATGCGCTCCCTGGAAAGTAAAAACTTACTGCTTGACTAACCCAGGGAGCATCTTTAGAGCAGAGCCTCCTCAGCCAAGTAAAACTGTAGATCTGTTTTACAGTAAAATGGTCAAATGTATGACGTGAGTGTTCCTGAAATGTGAAAATCGGTTGTCTTTTGTCTCCCATGTTGTTAAGATTGGTCCCGTGCAGAGACAGCGTGAAGAGGAAGGGCTCAGGAGTGTAGAGAAATGAATAGGTTGAGGAGAAAAGATAAAAAAGAGGCAGATAAACAGAAAAGATCGAGGTGTTAAAAAGAGCAAATAAGATAAGGAAAGTCGTGAAAGAGCAAGAGAGCAGCAGGGAGATAAAAGAGACAGAAATGTGAAGAAAAGGAGGAGAATCAGAGAGCGATAGAGGTGGAGAGCCATAGTGTTTTCCCCCCATGTTGAGTCACTGATCTACATTCAATCTGCACTATGTGAATTATTGATTGGCCTTTAGCCAGCCTGCCTGTGGATACGAGTCGCTGCTGAGATGCTTTTGCTGAAAAGCACAGTGGTGGCGTTTTCTCTTTTCTTATTCTATTGATGGAGCGGAGCGGAGAGGGGGAGAAGGGGCATGAGCGCGGCCCATACACACTGTGATTCACACACATGCGTTCACAGGCTCGCAGATGTCCATAAAACAAACACACATAAAAATGCAGGCGTTCATTTAGACACGAGCACATTTACATTTTTCCACTGCACATGCATTTGAATACAGCGTGCATACACTCACACGGACATAAAAAGGATGCATAAAACCAGCCTTTGAGGCAGGATTGATATCTGAATACCAAAGGAGAGAGCTGTAGCGCACAATAAAAACTGTTCATCTTTAAAGCAGCATCCCCGGTTTTACCTACAAATGTGGTTTGTTCCACCAGGTGTCCTCCCATTCTGAAATCAGCCGCTTCCAAAACAGGGCAGGTCCACACGTGTGCATTTTAACTTTTCCTGGATGTTTGATATGGAGTCAATATTGTTGCAGAATTGAAAATGTGTGCTTTAAAAGTCTGCATGTTCTCAGTCTTTAGTTACTGGTGCCAGTGTGGCTCATTTCTCTTGTTTTAAAGACGTTATATTAAACTGACGCTCATGCAACTCATGCAAAAGAATTTGCCAAAATGTTGAAGTATCCCTTTAAGCGAAGAGAGCAGAGGAAGTCGGCCAGTCTTTACATTTAGTTCATTTGTCAAGGCGTGCTGTCTTGTGTTCAAATTGAAGCTTCCTATGCCCTCGTTTAAATTTTATCTCCAGTCACATCCTGCTGATGATCTCTCACATGCGTATTTTATGATTATGCCGATAACTCCTCACGATCAATGAGCCCAACACATGGATCACATGTTGAGATATCTTAATATCTAGTGAAACTTGTCCAAATGTGGGTTTTATTTTATCTTTAATGTACTCATGATTATAAATACTGTCAAAAGAGTAGAAATATAAAACCAAAGCTAAAAACTGAGGCAGGGTGGAACGACGTGTGTGGTGGAGCTGCAGGTGTGAAGCCTGGTCTATGCTTCTACATCGCGTTGACTACCTACGCATAGCCCTCTGCCTCTGCGACGACGCGGACCCCTATGCCGTAGCCTGATGCGCACCTCCAAAAAATCCTAATTACCCGTCGCAGCGACGCGGACCGCGAGGGCTGTGATTGGTCGGATCAAAACTTCGTTTCCGTTTAGTGGTCATACAGATCACCTCCGCAGATGTCTTCCTTGTCGCCTGTCACTTCAATATTTGCAACAAAAGAATTTGTTCATCGATTTCGATGAGCTCCAGCTCCAAACACACCCGCTCCACCTCGATTGCCATTTTTTACTATGACCGGAAGATAAACAAGAATTCGGATGTGACCCCTCTGAAACCACACACACACACAGCCACACCCCCCCCTTAGCATCATGGCGATGATTGCATCATGGCGATGATTGCAGAGCGCATCCTCGACGCACAACTTCGAATGGTCAATGATGGCGTCGGGACGACGGTGTCGCTTCGACAGCATACCTATGCTGTCGACGCAACGCAGAAGCAGAAATCAGGCTCAAGGCAGGGCTGGTTTTAGTCATTTGGAGGCCCAGGGCAACGACCAAAATGAGGCCCCTCCCGCTTTAGCTAATTAATAATAATGAGTGGGATAAAATTAGAAAACATCTCTTTTATGATAATAAAGCCACAGGACTACAGTAAATGCCCCAGTGTGAGATACAAATACACAAACATCCAACCATAATTCATCAGCTTTTTTAAAAGCATCTCAGAGCTCAAACTCAGCACTTTCTAATATCTTGAAAAGATGTTTAGGCTAAAGACTCGGGGACTGAAAAAAAAAAAAAAACATCCTTTCAAATTGGTTAAAACCCACCAACAGATGTTAAGGGTGACCAATCACACTGATTTATAAATGCATCCAAGTTAAGCTTACAATTATCCACTGTTTCATTTCATTTCACTTAAGAATGAACTGATCTATGATCTATCTTACATCTCTGGTTTGATGTATTTTTAGGATAACCTTTTGTAGAACAAAGCTGAGTACCACTGCCATAGACGCCAGAGCAGAAGTCAAAAGACAACTGCAGTGGGTAAAGGTGAATAGCTAGATTCCTTTTTGCTGTCTTTTACAGATTTTTAACATCTGTTGACTGTTTTATGACGATTTGGACAGAGCAAACATGATTGCTCAATCCTGTAGCTGTCATTAAAAAAATCCAAGAGCAGACATGCATTTTGAGTGTGGAGAGAAAGTTTGGAACATTTTGTGCGTGCAAAAAAAGCATGGGGAAAGTTTCATATATGCTCACAGGGAAAATCAGAGTGTGTTAGCTTCACAGGGGAGCAGAAGGCTGAGCCTGAGGGTGGGACAAGCGCGAAAGACCTGAGAGCAAGAGGACAATCTGAGTACAAACGCAGGTTTTAATGGAAAGTTTGAAGAGAAACCAAACCAATAAGTCATGCTCTTAAAATGTTAGAATGCACTCTTGAGTTTTGCAACAATAGTGACTCCACAGTTTAAATCCAGCGTTTCTCCCCTGCACCTGCAAAATGTCTGAATTTGCACACTAGAAAATCAATGTTTTCAGCAGGCATTGTTTCTCTATGTAGGTGGCTTTCTATATTTGTAGAGCGTCTCTCCTCTCGCTCACTTGTCTGCATCTCAGGTGTCCTGAAGATGTCTTAGTCATCTTCTGAGTCAGAATACATTAGTATTCATTTTATATTTACTCTCAGATCTGTGGTGGGCAGTTAGAAACCATGGTCAGGCATCGATTTGGGTAAATCAGACGCTGGAAAATGCTAAATTTATTTATAACCAGGATGTTCTGTACATGAGGAACCCAGGAGACATGGAAGAAGAGAGTGTTATTAAATGAAGTGATGGAACATGGCGTCCTTAGTTATTCATTTACATGCTCAGTAACGCACTTCTTTATTCTTTAGCAGTAGAGGATCAGATGGAGGCCAGTAAGAGGACGTATTACTGACACCAAAAACCTTGCAGGGTGAAGACGAGTGGGTGAGGAAGGATGTAGATGATTGACTGATCACTGAGTCACATCTGATTAGAATTTATTCTCACAACAGCATTTTTTAAAGATAAATTATGGAGCTTTTATGGCCTATTACCAGGACAGTGGGACTAGGGAGAGAGAGCACAAGGAGTGACGTGCAGGAAAGAAGTCACAGGCTGGATTTGACCCCCACCTTGAGGACGACAGCCTCGAGGTGTGGCCTTCAACACTGGGGGAGGAGGGGGGTGGGGGGGGGTGCACAGACAAAACCACCACAAAAGTGATTCTGTATGCATTTACACACGACAGGCAGGGATCAGCTGCAGATTTCCATCAACAGCTCATTAATCAAGAACAATAGCAGCGGTTCACCTTTGAAGGCATTCAACCAGTAAATAAAAAACTGATCTCAAGCCCTGCATTGAGGATTTGCTCCTTTAGATGCTGTTTTAATCAAAATGTATTTTGATTAAGACTAGACTGCATGACTGCAGGTAAAGATTAAAGAAGTTTTATTTTGGTACTTTTAGCTATTACTCACATAAGGAGACAATGGATGGATTAAATACCAAGACCTTAATCAGCTACTTAAAGATATGCAGCTTCTGTAATGGTTTCAAAGTCAAGTCTAATACAGTATGTACAATAGGGTTCCATTTCCACAGAGTGCCCTGGTTGCCTGCTTTCAGCACGATGTAGCTTTGGCATTAAGCTGTTGTTCTTTTCATAAGAAGTCTGGCTTGGTATGGTTCCGGCGCTGGTTCATGGATCAGCCTCGGCTAAAAAAGAAGCCAGTTAGCTTGTGATTTAGTCGGGCGTTAATCCAACCAATGTGTGGTTGGAGGGCCGCTCCTTCACAATGCTGTAGGCTCACACTGTGCTCGTTTATAAGGATCAGAGGAGAAGGCCCCCTAGCCTGGTCTAACCCCAGCTGTGCTACAGGTTGGACATGAACCTAACCAGCCTTTGGGCCAACATGTGAAAACATTATTATGAAGCATTTTATTGAGTGTTATTCTGGTGAACACATTTAATCCTTTAGTCACCTAAACGTCTGCACTTCTACTCCAGGAAACATTTTTCTGATCAAAAATCAATAATGAAAAAGTTGTTGAAGAATGACTAAACTTTTGAGTTAGTAGTACTTTTGATGAGTTTAGGTCTAAATCTTGTCATATTAACACATAGCATTTAAATTCTACATTTTGTGTGAATTTTTTCAAAAAGCTTTTTAAGTTTTGATCCATCTGACCACAGAACAGTTTTCTATAGTCCATCTAAGAGGGCGGCATTTCTGGATCCTGTTCACACAGGCCTTCTTCTTTGTATGATCCAGCTTTAACTGTCATTTTTGGATAGTAAAGTCAACTGTGTGGACAGAGAATGACTTCTGGAAGTGTTCCTTAGCCCACGCAGGGATTTCCAGTACAGAATCTTGCCTGTTTTTATTGCAGAGCATACAATACTGCAGCCTTGTAAAAATATGACAAAAATGCACAGAAAGGGTGATGAAAAAGTGTTAAAAAGTAGCATAAATAAGTAGTTTGAACATCAGAACCTAATAATAGCTCAACACATTTTCAGCTCTAATGTGAAGAAACTGTTAGCCAGGATGTTAGCGCCAATGCTACTGATCCAACACACATGCATTGATATTATCAATAAATCCCAACTGGGGAGGGCTCATCTGTCAGGGACCCAGTCAATTCTGCGAATGGCCTGCTTGTAGCGGCAGAACTGGACAGAATGCAGAAGTTTTGTGGGTGGAGGCAGGATCAGCCAATCACCGACATAGCTGCAAGACTGGGTTGGCTCATAGACTATGTTTAAAACAGGATTGATGACATACACAACTGTGTCTCCTACATGTCCATATATCATCATTTCACACTCAGGTAGCTCCTGGTAGGTGCACCTTAAATGATTATGACATTATTGCTAGTAATCGCATCTAAAAAGCAGCAGGGACTGGATGTTGTGGCTGATTAGGGACAGCAGGAAGGAGGGAGTGGGCGTGTCTTATTTCCCCTCCCTCTGTGCTCTGTCAGTGATGCTCTTAAGGATTTTTTTTTAATTCCAGGATAGATGAACCTCAGCTGAACCTCTGGGGTTTAGCTGCTCTTTCTTTGAACCCTGTAAATCTACTTTTTATGGTACAATTTTAAGCCAACAGTGCAAGATTTGAATGAGTGACCATTACACAACATTCAGGATGGATGGAAATGAGCAACAACCGCTGTTATTGGCTGTGATTTTATTAAAGAGTGAAAATAATGTCGATTATATGCAAGTGGAACAAAACAGGCAAGATAGCATGCTTTAACCTGGCCTTTTTGGGGTTTTGTGACAGTCTGGGATTTGAACCAGCCACATTCATGGTCCTGATGTAGGGAATATAGGAGGCTGATGATTTTTTAAAGTGGGGGGCATACACCCCTCACTCCTCTCACTCCCTGCCAGCCTGCTCCTAATAGTTATTTTGCTGGAGTAATGAATGGTGGTGTCGGGAAATGATCACCTTAATAATCGTAATTATTGTAATTGAGCTGAAGATTATTGGAGGTTTCTCTGGGATAAGGAGAGGAGTGTTTGTGATGTGACGGCGGTCTGGGGTTGTGTGAGGACAAGAGAGAGAGAGAGAGAGAGAGAGAGAGAGAGAGAGAGCAGGAAAATGACAAAAAAATCAAGAAGACAACTATCGATGCTCATGGCTGCTCGTCATCCATTCGTCCCTTTTCCTCACCGAGCCACTTTCCCTCCTCCTTTTCCTCCTCTTCCACCCCTCTCGGCTCTGGTGTTTTGCCCCCTCCCTCTCTTATTTACCCTGACTGCAGTGTGTGGAGCAGATCGAGCAGAGAGAGAGCGTGATGCAGAGGAAAAAAAAGAGGAGAATGCAGCGGAGAGGGAAGGAGGAGAAAAGAGAGAGAGAGAGAGAGAGAGAGAGAGAGAGAGGAATGAAAGAGAAGTGACAGGCTCAGTGTGTTTGATCTGAGCTGGTTTCCTCCCTCCTGCAGCCCCGAGCGCCTCTCTCCCCACAAACAAGGCCAAGTGCAGGAATCTAAAGTGTGTTAGTGTGGAGGTGTGATTGCTTCCCTCTCTGTGTGTTTGTGTGAGTGTAATATATGCGTTTGAGTGTGTATCAGAAGATAATTTGAAGCTTTTTTTGTTTCGCAGTAGAGTCTCCAGCTGCTATAGGCTATTCTTGCCATTACCCAGCATTCCTTGCTGCAGCAGAGTGGTGGAATGTGTGATTGTGTCCCCACTACGTAAAACTGTCCCTCTATCTATCCAGCTCTCTCTCACTTCCAAAATAAGCCGGTTTGGTTTGGTTTTTGCTGCTTCTGCATCAGGATGAGACAAACCAAGCTCTCTGCAGCCAGGCAGGTTTTTGTTAGTTTATCTGAACCAGTGATACTCAGCGCGTGGCTTTTATGTCTTAGTTTGAAATTCCTCAGAAAACCTTGAAAATGGAAACTTTGAGCCCTGAAATAATCTATTAGCATGTCACATTGTTGGTTTCCCCACACTTATACAGCAGGTTTTAATGGTCAGACTTCACTGTCAACCTTTATTTTTTCTCTGTAGATGTCCATTGCTCTTATTGGCAATTTCTTGTCCCTGTTTTACATTTTTTGCCACTTTTAATCAATTTTTGCTGCTTTTAGCCCATTTTTACCACTTCTTTTAACATCTTTTTGACCATTTTTGCCATTTTTATCAATTTTTTGCCATGTTTCATCAGGTTTAGCCACTTTTATCATGCTTCTTGACAATTTTCCACCCATTTCAGTTTTGCCATTAAATGCCCATTTTTCCCCATTTTCCCACCTTATACAGCTTTTTTGCCCATTCTAGTCACTTTTAACTCATTTTTGCTGCTTTGTGAACACGTGTACCTCAATTTCTTTGTGAATTTGCACCCATTCTTGCAACTTTTCACCCAGTTTTCTCCATGTATGAATATTTTGCACCCTTTCCTCCATTTTTCACCAGTTTTATTTCTGCTGCTTTTAGCACATTTTACCACTTCTTTTAGCGTTTTTGCCATTTATCCAATTTTTTTGCCATTTTTCATCAAGTTTAGCCAATTTAATGCTGCTTCTCAGCATTTTTCACCCATTGCAGCTGCCTTTTGCCATTAAATGCCCATTTCCCCCATTTTCCCAACTTTTTACAGCTTTTTGCCCAGTTTAGTCACTTTTCACTCATTTTTTGCTGCTTTTTTGACCACCTGTAACTCAATTTTTTGTGACTTTGCACCCATTCTTTCCTCTTTTTACCCAGTTTTCTCTATTGTATGCCTAATTTGCCCCTTTTCCCACAGTTTTTACAATTTTATTACATTTCCGCTGCTTTTAGCCCATTTTTGCCCTGTTTCATCTGTTTTAGCCACTTTTATTCAGCTTCTTTGCAATTTTTCACCAATTTCAGCTGCTTTTTTCCATTAAATGCCACTTTAACCCCATTTTCCCAATTTTCTTACAGCTGTTTTGCCCATTTTAGTCACTTTTCACAAATTTTTTTGCTGCTTTCTGAGCACGTGTACCTCAATTTTTTTGTGACTTTGCACCCATTTTTGCCACTATTCACCCAGTTTTATCCGTTGTACGAATATTTTGCCCTCTTTCCCCCGTTTTCACCATTTTTTAAATTTCTGCTGCTTCTAGCCCATTTTTACCACTTCTTTTTGCAGTTTTTTGACCATTTCTGCCATTTTTATTCCTTTTTGCCATTTTTCGTCAGTTTTAGCCACTTTTTTCCTGCTTCTTGGAATTTTTTGCTCATATTTCAGCTTCCTTTTGCCATTAAATGCCAATTTTCCCCCATTTTCTCACCTTTTTATAGCTTTTTTGCCCATTTTAGTCCCTTTTCATCATTCAGATTACGGCTCTTGCAAAGCCATTGTTCAACAATTTGTCTTTTTTCTTGAGCACGAGTGAGTAACGCTGATCTAAACTTATTTAAACCAGGTAGAACTTTATTAAGAAAAGGAATCCCATGTAAAAGCATGTCTACAAGTTGCAGCCATGAGACATGATAAATTATTCCTAACAGAACAACCAAGTCCTGAGTCAAAGATCAGAAAGTCATCAGTCGAAACAACACAAAATGCATCATCCGCCACCTCCTCCAGTCTGTTTTTGGAAGTTTTGAAGAGACCAGCTCCTCAAGATACAAAGCCTCCTGCAGCAGATTCCTCCTGCAGGAGCAGTTTACCTGATCGATGGAAAAGCTCATCTGGTGACTGAGCCACAGAGTTGAGATTGTAGCTTCCAACACTTCTCATGAGGAAAATCACAGAATTATGAGGGAAGCAGGTTAATGGCCTCTAGATAAGGATATGTTAATGATTTTGTCTTCAGTCAGGGAACTCTCCCATGATGCCATTTCTGCCCAGTGTCTTTCTGATGGTTGAGTCATGAACTCTGACCTTAACTGAAGCCAGTGAGGCCTGCAGTTCCTTGGATGTGGCTCTGGGTTCTTTTGTGACCTCCTGGATGAGTCTTTGTTGCACTCTTGGAGTCATTTTGGTTGGCCGACCACTCCTGGGAAGGTTCACCACTGTTCCCAGTTTTCTCCATTTGTGGATAATGGTTCTGACTGGTTCTCTGGAGTCCCAAAGCCTTGGAAATGGCTTTGCAACCTTTTCCAGATGGAGAGATTTCAATCAGTTTGTTTCTCATTTGTTCTTGAATTACTTTGGATTGTGGCATGATGCATTTCTTTCTGAGATCTTGTAGCCTACTTCACTTTGTCTGACAGTTTTTATTTAAGGGATTTCTTCATTCAACAAATCTGGTGGTAATCAGGCCTGGGTGTGGCCAGTGAAACTGAGCTCAGCTTTCCAAGAACTGTGGTTAATCACAGTTAACTCATGATTTAACAAGGGGGGCAATTACTTTTTCACACAGGGCCAGATAGGTCTTGATTTTTCTCCCCCGTAAAAAGTTAAATAATCATTCAGACTGCAAGGCTGTGAAACAGAGAAAAAGAAGTGCTTCCTGTTAATCTTAATTCTTGAGAATTTGCAGAAAAAACTCCCATTTTGCTCTTTTGTTGGGAGTGGGCGTTTGGTCAGCGCTGTTCAGGTGCCAGCCAACAGTGGAGTCGAGCTGACGGAGACGCTGCAGAATCAGCAGCCTGCCAATCAGCCGACAATCAGCCTGCCACCTGACTGTGTCACTTGGCCAAGCAAGGGGATTGGTCCTGTCACTCCAAGAGGGTGGGCCCTGAGGTCACTCGCGACTGTCAATCAACGGCGGCCCCGAGGCAGGGATGCTGAGGATGAGTGGATAAGTGAGCGGGGGAGAGTCGGGCTGTGACGGCGGAGAGGGGCGACAGATGGATAAGTGACACGGCGCTCTAACGAGGTAAACTCTGTGGAGGCGTCACGGCGAGTTTATGGCGTGTGAGGTGGGGAGACTAATATAGAGAGCTGATTTAGACCTGCAATAAGCAGTGTTTGGACAAAAATATACCATTTTCATGCTTTAATGTCCCACTGGACCAACCTTTAAAGGATGAATCAATGACTGCATCAAGAACTAGGCAATCAGCTTTAATAAAAAAATAATAAGGGCCATAAATGTGTAAAAACCTCACAATACACTCCTTTTTTAAAGCTCCATGACATACTAGAAAACTGCTACCTCAGAAATGCTCTTACCTGCAGGATTAAAGCTCCAGAACCTAAAAGAATGAGCTGCTTTTCTTAGTTTGATTACAAAATTAATATTTCCTATTTTCTCTTTCACCACAAAAAAAAAATCACATTAAAACAAAGCTATAAGTAGTCAACACAAGCCAAAAGACAAGTGAAATATTCAATAAATTGATGAGAATAAACTTATAGCTTTGCCATTGTTAGTCGATGACTGTTTTCAGATTGAAATAAAAAATCTTGAACTTTTGAGCCTCTCGGTGTCTTATTCATCTGCTGTTCTTTGTCTCTTTTCCGTATAAATGAAGAATACTCAGAATTTGAGACTGACGAATGGACAAAAGACATAATTAAGGACACCACTGAGGGCTCAGAGAAATTGCAATGAGCATTTCTACAGTTTTAGATTTACAGACCAGATTATATGTTGACTAAATAACCTCTAGATCAATCATTATGGCATATTTTTGGTGTTATAGCCTTCATTAATCCTTTTATCTGCCTGTAGCTTTATGGCTTTTATTTCTAAAATGTGTAGCCCAACCTGTAGGAGAAACTACCCCTAAAAACTGCATTGTTTAGGATTTTAATGTGCAGGTTTCTTTCCCTGTGATGGTGAATGCAGCTCTAGCAGCCTCCACTCTTCCATAAGATTTGTGTGTATTTCTCTGGAAATTTCTGCCCATGAGATCAGGCACTGATGTTGGACCAGAAGGCCCGGCTTGTGATTTCCGTTCCAGTATGATGGGGTTGAGGTCAAGTCCTTCTACACTGGAATAATCAGACCATATCTTTATAGTCCTTGCTTTGTGCTCTAGGGCACAGTCATGTTGGAATAGAAAAGAGCTTTCCCTAGACTGTTGCCGCACAGTTGGAAGTATAGCATTGTCCAGAATGTCTCAGTATGCTGAAGCATTAAGATCGGCCTTCACTGGAGATAAGGGGTCTAGCCCAAACCCTGAAAAACAGCCCCATACTGTTACCCCTTCTCCACCAAACTTCACAGTCAGGCAGGTAACGTTCTCAGCCAACGCTGCTCAGCCATGGAAACCCAATCATGACGCTCCTGCTGCACAGTTTTAGCATTTGCATTAATGCCAGTGTAAGTTCAGAATTAGAGCGTTTGCCACGTCTTTGTTCCATCTGCAGCCATTGATTGAGCTCTGCTGTTTTACTTGGTCTTCTTCTTCGTGGCTGAGTTGCTGTTGTTCCTAAACTCTTCCACTCTCTAATACTATTACTAGCATTGATGAAATTTACCAGCCGTCTTACTGCAAAGGTGGCATCATCACTGTACTATGCTTGAAGTCTCTGAGCTCTTCAGAATGACCCGTTTAGCATCGCTAATGTTTGATAATGGAGACTGCGTGGCTAGGTTGATTTTACACACCTTTGGTAATGAGTCTGATCGAAACACCTGAAGTCAGTAATTAACAGGTGTAGCTAAATGCATTTGTCCGTATAGTGTCATGAATGCAGAGCGCGTTTCTGCTGGATGCAAGGTAGAAAGAGGAAGACCTGATCCACTATGGAGATGACACAAGCCTGTGCACAAGTGATCCAAATGTGGCTTATTATGACAAGTTTGCTCCACACTGCATCAGGCAAAGCTCAAGGTGTGAGGAGTGGTGGAGGAAGTTCTCTTAAGATCATTTTTGGCACTTTTTGCAGTCATTAGACAGGGCAGCTGAAAAGAGCAGGAATTATAGACGTCAAGGTCGATTTCATCTGAGCTAAACCGAAACCAAGTGGAGATGGTTCAAGAGGAAATTCAGATCTAAATTTTGATCTTAAGATTGTGAATTCAACAACAACATGCACACGACCTTGTAAGAATGGTCTGCTGTTGATCCTCATTGAAACAAAGAGGAGGGTGGAGGAGGAGACACAGGAGGAGGAGATGGGAGTGTGTTCAGCACCAGCAGCTGTTTATTAGCTCCGCCTCCACTCGACCCCGCTCTGACCCCTGCTGTTGTCCAGCGGGGGGACGGAGAGGTCAAACAAATATCCGTCTGACCTCCTCAGCCACAGCACTTACACAGATCTGATCTCCACTCAGGAGATTTTTTCCTTCGTGTCCCTGATTTACTCCGACAGTTTACAGCATTCCTCTAGTCGAATACAACTTTACAAAAAAACAGTTGCAACAAAGATTTGAACTAACTGGTAAATGACTGACTCATGGAGGTAGATGTTTCCCAGGATGCTTTAGGCCCACCTTTACTCCACTCTGTCCTCAATTCACGACTGAAAAATCAATTCTGAAATCAACTGTGACCCCAAGAATCAGGATTGAATCCATTAATGACATACTGACAGATTTGCACTCACACAGCCGTCATTTGGCTTCTCTCATGTCTGGAAACAACAGAGGCTGATGTCAGTGAGAGTACGTCCATGTTTTTATAGTGTCCCTACATGCCTGGAGCGCTTCTGCTATGATTTCTGGGTAAACAGCAGACTTTTTTCTTCTTTCTGAAGCTTTTTGCTTCCTTTATTTCATTTGCAGCAGCCTCCTGTCATTGCAGTTGTTCAGGTGTTTGACAGAACCTGCACTGCTTCTGCATAAGAGACAAAAGGAAATGAGTCCACGCTAACTTTTTTCTCATGTGGGTCTAAAAACTGATGTTGTATTTGTTTTATCCTTCACTTGTAGAGCAGGATCTTTATACATTGTCTAAAGACTTTCAAAGGAGCCAAAAAACCTTGGGTTGTGTGTTCATGGGCGTAGCACAGGGGGGACAAAGGGTAGTGATTACCTGGGCCCTCAGAAGGGAGGGGCCCTTTGGAAGCCTGCAGTGAAAAGTGTGATTTGATTTATTTTTGCTTAGTAATTAGTGTCATTATTCAATCAAAAGAGACTAAAGTAGCAATCTTCAATGCCCATTTAAGCTGCCTTTTGCAATTAAATGCCACTTATTTCCCATTTTGACACTCTTTGATGCCCATTTAAGTCACTTTTAACTCTTTTTTGCCACATTTTCGACACGTTGGAACCATTATTGCCACCTTTAACTAATTCTTTGATCACTTTCCACCCATTTTTGCCACTTCCTGCCCTTTTTTGCCATTTTTCTTCCAGTGTTTGCCAATTTTAGCCCATTTTTGCCACTTCTCGCATGTTTAAGCTGCCTTTTGCAATTAAATGCCACTTTTTGCCCATTTTTCCTTTCTTTATTCTGATTTTTCCCAGTTTTGTCACTTTTCACTCATTTTTGCCACATTTTTGCCACTTTGGGACCATTTTTGCTACTTTTAACTAATTCTTTAATCACTTTCTACACATTTTTGTCACTTCCAGCCTTTTTTTTCCCCCCATTTTTCTCCCACTGTTTGTTGCTTTTAGCCCATTTTTGACACTTTTATCCTGCTTTTTGCAATTGTTGTCCCCTTTTTGCCTTCATGCCACTTCTCGCCTATTTAAGCTGCCTTTTGCAATTAAATGCCAGTTTTTGCCCATTTTTCCCACCTCATTTCTGATTTTTGTCCAGTTTTCTCGCTTTTTCTTCCCATTTTTGCCACTTTTTCTCCCAGTGTTTGCCACTATTGAATTATTTCCGCCACTTAGATTGTGGCTCTTGCAAAGGTATTTTTCAACAATGTGGCTCTTTGGTTGAGCAACGCTGGACTAAATACATCAGTCAACAGACTGAAATCTGTATCAAGTAGAGTAAAATACTGTACTGCTCCTCCTTTAATAATGTCCAAATGGTTTAGCTCAGTGCTACGAAATAATGCAGGTAAATTTAATTTAACCATAGTAAAAATGTTGCTCATAAATGGGGAAATTATGTTTCAAAAATACATTAAAATGCAAAGATATTTGTGAAACAGATTCATTGCTTGTCTTGCCGGTTAAAGGGGGACTGTGTAAATTATTTCTAGGGGCCCAAAGCCACGCCCCTGTGTGTGTTGTTAGCACTGCTTTACCAGTGTTTTCAGAGATTTTAGCGTATTACATGCAGTGATAATGTGAGTTTCATGGGTGCGTCATGTACGTCTCCACTTCAGCTGTAAGGTGGGATGATCACCTTCATCAGGACGTCTCCACTGAGAACTCTGATTGATTTCATAGCATCTAAACAGAACTAATACCTCGCTCTGTGTCTCTAAAGGTTCAAAATAACAGAAACTAAACACACAAGATGACCTGCAGCATACGAGTGTTCACAAATAAGGACCAGGTTTTAAACCGAGACGGTTAAACTGATTTCCTGACTCAGAGTGGCGTTTTTATGTAAAGGAGCTGAATGAGTCTGTAGAGATGAAACTGCAGGATTTTCTCAGTACGTCTTAATGAAGCTCTTCAGCAGCTGTCTGACGGACCGGTCTTATCTGAGTCTATCAGCCGGCCTCCTACATTAGCCGGGTCACAACGTCAATACGGCCTTAGATCTCAGGGTCAAAGGTCGTATGTTTGAACCAGGGAGGGCGAGACGTCAATGTAGTTAAGCCTCTGAAGGGGTTTGTCCAATCAGAGAGCAGCTCAGTGTGATGGAGACAGAGACGTTCGATAGTTTTGTTAAAACCTTTATTGGTGTTCAATCCTCTGAATATTTGCTTTTATTCTTTTTAATCTGAATTCAGTATGACTGATAATATGGCCGAGGATAAGACGACTTCAGCTGTTAATTTAATTTAAAAAAGCAGAATTTAAACGATGTCATTCAAACTTAAAGGATTATCTCTAGAAAATATTTAATCCCTTAATATTTCCCTGGATTTTCCTTTTGGTTCTACTTTCAGCTGATGAAAAGAAAGGGGAAAACTGGGTGGGTATTTTCATTATTCTTTAAATATTCTTGTCTTTTAGAGGACTTTGGGTGGATGGTTGGGTTTGGATTAACTTGGTTCTACATCAGGGGTGTTCAAACTTTGTCCACTGAGGGCCACATACAGAAATATAAAGAAATGGTGGGTCCAGGTCCATCTACCGTACACTGAGGATATTAAAGTTATTAATTCCAGTCTAAGTAGGTTAAGATGTTCTGAGTGATTGAGTCTGCTCACATGGATAGTTAGTGGTTGACAAGGCAAACAGGCAATTGATTTAAGGATTTCTGTGGGGCCAATCAGATTTCAGGGACCCTGGTTGGCTCTGGCTTCCACTGGCTCCGCCCCCGGAACGCTATTGGTACTGCTATTTGCTATGGTAGTCAGTTAGATATCAATATTATTTTGGTTGCCAATATGTTTAATCACAAATTTTAAAAACACATCAGTAGATTCTTCTTATCACAGATTTAGCATGGTAGCACCTCCTGCTGAGAGTAAGAAGTACGATAGAGTCAGGCAAAATGCTTCATGTCCAAATGTGGGCCATATTTCATTTAATTTTCAAAATCTAATGCGGGCCAAACAAAAGTTGACCACGGCCCGCATTTGGCCCCCGGGTCATAGTTTGGACATCTCTGTTCTACATTATCGGACAAATACTTTCATCCATGTCGTCTTCTGCTCCCGATTCCTCCAAACATCAAAAGTAGACTGTCTGTACGTTTTTTCCATAAACTGACATATTGACATTTTCAGCCTATTTATAGTTTGACCTCTAGTTGACCTGAGCACAAGCAGAGTTCATCGTCTCTTTTATTTTTGTTCTATTATTTTTATTACTGCTGAATTTTTCACACGATCGGCTCAAGAATGAGATGGAAACCAGTTTGTATGTTGCCATGGCAACAGCAGCCTCCATAGACCACGTGTGCACATATGAGGACATTACATTCAGGCTTTTCTACAACATAGAATCATTTCTGCTACAAGAGTTTTTGAGATAGTTTTCCGAGGAAGTTTAAGGAATTAAAAATGTGGAAATGTTCTGTTGATTGGGGGATTTGCTCAGAAATATTAAACTGTTTTCATGGAAATGTAGCGGATAGGTTTGGGTATTTTGGAGAGTTTCATCAGTAGATTTGGGGAAATTCCTTTTTTTTCTTTTTTTTCTTTTTTAATTGAAATTTGGGAAATGATTTTTGAAAATCTCTGGGTATTGTTTTGGCATTTAGGTGGAATAGTTTGTCCTGTTCCAGAATTTTCATGGTATTTATTTAGGTTGTTCATGGAAGTTTGCAGAATATATTTGTAAATATGGCTAAAAATTTGAAAGAGAATTTTTTTAGGCTTTGTGAAAAAGTTTCATTGAAAGATTTGAGGATTATTTCATGAAATATCCAGGTGTTATTTGTGGGATATTTCCAAGAAATTTTTTTTTTTTTTTTAGGGATATGTTTTTTTTTATTATTATTATTTTGGAAAGGAAAATTTCAAAGAAAAGCTGATGATTTTACTTATCAGACCCAAACCAAAGCTCAGGTGTCAGGAGGTTTAGTAGCTGAAAGTTTTGCAGAGCAGCTGGCAGAAAGGCCCGACAGTTTACAATAGTGACACTACTTCTGTTTTTAAAATACAAAGATATTCTGAAAACAGTACTACAGAAACTCTAAGGTTTTCAATATTAAAATTTTTATTATTTTCATTATCGTTATCATTATTTCATTTATTTTATTATATTTTTATTTTGTATTTTCATGGAATTTTGCAGAATATCTTTGTAATTTTTTTTATAAAAATTTAAAAGAGAATTTTTTAGGCTTTTTTGAAAAAGTTTCACTGAAACATTTGAGGATTATTTCATGAAATGTCCAGGTATTATTTGAGGGATATTTTTTTTTAATTACATCTATGCAGTCCTTTTAGGTATTTTTTATTTTTTATTTTTTTATTTTAGGGGTATATTTTTTCACAAAGATATTATAAAAGCAGTACTACAGAAACTCTATTATGTTTGTTATTTTTATTTCATTATTTCATTTATTTATTTTTTATTTTCATGGGTATTTGGAAAATTAATAGTAAATTTCTGGGGAATTTGGAATTTTGGAGTAGGGTTTGTCCTTTAAAATTATGAGGAATTTTCAAGGATTGGATGTTTCTGTCATTATATGGAATTTTTGAGAGTTAATTTGTAAAACGTTTGGAATTTGCTGAGAAATTTAAGTGAGATTTTGCTCCGACTTTTGAGGTCTTTGCTTGGAATTTTCAGGACCGCACACAAACTGAATAAGGGATTTTTTTTTGTTATTATTAGAATGTTTAGACTTTGTGATAAAGATTCAAGGACTATTTTAAGACATTTTGGGGCGCTTTCTATGGGATACTTTAAACATGTTAAAGAATTTTCACAGTAATTTTTCTTTTCTTTTTCTTTTTTTTTTTTTTTGAAGAGAATTTGTTTGGATTTTGGAAAGTCCCATTTTCCAGGAATTTCCTGCTGGAAAACAAGGCTGATTTTTAAACATATCAGGTTTTCCTTATTCCAAATAAATGGGGGAAACTAGAAATGCACTAAAACAAAAGCTCAGGTCTTTGGAGGTTCATGGTTTTTCGTCTGCTGATCTTGAAATTTTCCTGGTTCTCAAATCAGAAATCTGGTCCCCTTCATGAGCGGCTTTTAGCTCTTGATTTTTCTAGATTCTAGATTTTTTTAGATCGGCTGTAAATCTCAGAAGAAGTCTTCATATCTGCAGGTTTTTCACTGTAAAGCTAAAAGCTGCTCACACTATCATGCCAATGATATTGAGCATCCCTCGTCTCTCTTCTTCCTAATGATGCACTGATTTTGTTGATTTCAAATCAGATCTTAAAAATAGCAGATTTAGGTGCCTAACAAGGATGAAAATATTTGGGAGCATGCCCCCTGACCCTGCTGGTCTGGGCTAAGCCTCAGGTATTCACCCCTGCTAGCTCCAACGTATGTCCCAAACCACTCCCTTCTCTGGATTACAGCTGATAAAAAGTCACACACCCAGTGCCTGGAGGTCTAAATCTTGATGAAGTTGAGTCCGAAGTTTTGTCTTCGTTTCCTCAGGTTAACTTTTTAATCCTGCAGTCAGTCGACTCAGAAGATGAGCAGTGAAGCTTCAGACTGAAGTCTTGACTCACGGGTGACACAGAGACCTCGCCTTCTGTTAATGTGACGACTTCAAATCTGGCACCAAGAGCGGGAAGAGAACGGCGGCCGACTCTGACCCTGGTGGTCCACAGTGTCTGTGTGTTAATGCAGAGAGGAATGTGTGTGGATGTAAAAAATACCCAGAGAGAGTGTGTAGGGAGGAGAGGAGAGGACATAATTATAATTACAGTCTTTAATCCTCTGGACACACTCAGCCACTTTTTAATTAACTATTTGGCGACAGGGGATTCTGCTATTGGGCTAATTATTTGAACTGCACATCCCTGCACTCGTCTCCTCCTCTGAAACACTTCCACTGAGGTAGCCTCGCTCGGCTCACCTGGTAATTGAAAGGTTTGTGCGTGTAGATCGGTTCAGACTGAAATCCCCCGAAGCTGAAGTCAAAATCATGGGGGACGGCGGGCGAGCTAAAGTTAGGCTGCTTTTCTGCTGCAGACTTATCCTCAGTGTAATGCGGATTTAGTGTTAAAGGAGGACAAGGAGGCAGAATAACGGCCTGTCATCTTCTTATTAAAGGTTTTTAAGGCTCGCGGACTTTATCTGCAGACACAATTCAGCTCAGTTTGGTCAAATCCTGAGAGGGATTCTGTCTGCAGAAAGGCTTTACAATAGAAATACAATAAAAACACAGAAGAACGCCCAGTACTACAGGAGAACATGGAGGCTGTCCAGATTTACTATGAAACATCCGCTCAACAAGGCCAATGCAAATGTTTCTCTGCTAAACACTTTGTATGGGAGGTTTTCCAGAAGAATGTGAGGGATATCCATGGCATGTATGCTGCAGCCAGCTTTTTAGATGGCAGACTAGAGGTCAACAGTGTGGCTTATACACTGAACATGATCATATAATGCAGAGTCTGCCCTCATCACACCGCTGTAGCCTGAGATTTTCTCATGCTAAAGCTCGAGCTGAGCAACCAATAGAAATCTAGATTAAATCACATCTTCTGATGCACATTTTAAATAGCAGAAGTTGCAATACTTCCTTAAGCTGAAATACCAGATCCTAGATTTTGCAGCAGAGATGTTCGGCTCTTCACATCAAGCAAACATTCAACTGTCCATGCTTTTTTTTTAGAATAGCTCATAAAAGTTCTGCTGGCCTTTTTTAGGAGCTGTGTTTTCTTAATCCAAATAAAAATGACTTTAAAATGATTATTCAGTTCGTAGCAAATTTGCAGTATGACTTAAAATAATCCCACGTAGATGTTTTCAGAATGCTTCAGTCCTGACGCAGACACAGTCTCTGCATGTTCAGTTCTCTGACAGTGATTTCAGACTTTAAATAGTGATATTCATAAAAACTAACACTGCACAGTTAACCTGACCGATGCCAGGCTGTGCAATTTTATAACTGCATTTAAGGCTGTGATTATTTTTGCATCAACCTCTTAAAATGCTGCATGCACACATGAGGACATTACACTTACTGGAAAAAGTTCATTGAAAGTTTAGTAATTGGATTGAAATGTTTCAAGAATTTACTGTGTAGATATTTCTGGGAGTTGATTTGAAAATCACTGAGTATTTTCATGGAAATTTATGGGCTATGTTTGTGTATTTGGACAGTCTTGTTGGAAGATTTGGGAGATTGTTTTATTTATTCATTCATTTATTCATTTTGGCCATTTTCATGGAAATTTGGGGAACTTATTAACCCCTTAATGTCCGTTGTTGCATATTTGATACATACTTTTATGATACCTCTATCTGTATTTGTATTTTGTATTTGTATTTTATTTATTTTTAAAATGGGACGGTTCATATTAATGAACACTTACATGTAAATACGAGAGATTATAGCCATACGGCTAATTTCCATCTCGAGTCCCATTGGCAGGTTGAAAGAAAGAACGGAGACAAAAAAAAAAACAAAAAAAACAAGCAACAACACATAGTGCACACAAACTGACAAAAGCAGGGGGACCGAGGCAAGCCACCAGGCATTAAATAATTAACATTTGTGCATAATTGTATTGCAAGTGTCCCTTTGTTGCTTTTGCACATACCGCACAATCATTGTTGCACATATTGCACATTTCCCATTGTCACTATTGCACATGATAACATTGCCCATTTCTCATAATCATAATCACTATTGCACATATCCTTTTTCATTGCACATAATTACACTAGTCATATCCCTTTAACACTATTACTAGTGAATGAATTGCACAAAGCCCATATCTACACAGTTAAAAAACAAGTTATACAGTAACCCCAGGAATAAAACCCATTACTGGAAAAGACAAATTTACACAGAGTTATGATCACAATTCTGGTTTTCCAATAGCCATGCTTTGAGATGTTTGGAAAATGAGATGTCATGCGGTAGTTCACGGATTGTATGGTATAGAATTCCAGGTTTGGGATGCACAAAAGGTGAAAGAAGACTGCTATGCAGTCAGTGCAGTCAAATGCTCAATAAATTACTCAAAAAAGCTTCTGAATAAAATCTGATAAGTGATAAAAATGCCCTCAGTGGATTATCGGTTACCAAAAACATCTAATGAATGAAATCAGATACTAAAAATATATTTGTTAAATTTTAAGGAAATTTGGATTATTTAAAATTTCAGTAGAAAGTGAAACAAACTTTTCAGTTCCAAAAAAATTAGAGTTTTCTGGCTGTTATTTATGTTTTCAGGCTTTAATGGGTTAACATTTTGGGGATTGGATTTGAATTTTGGGGATAGGGTTTGTCCTTAGAAATTTTCAGGAATTTTCATGGAAATTTCAGGAAACTTGTTTGAATGTTTACGTCATTTGTATGAAATTTTGGAGAGTGTATTTTTAAAGTAAGTTTGGGGGGAATTTGATTTAATATTTGGGGAATTAACTTAAAAATTCTCCAGACTTCGTATAGATTTTGGGGGAAATTTTATCAGTTTGAATGTGAGGCTTGATGATAAAGTTTAACTGAAGATTTGAGGCCTTATTGAAGTAATTTTGGGGTAGGAGTTGTCTAGTTGTTGCTTTTAGATTCTTGTGCAATTTTTTATTATTATAGCACTGTTCATGCTGATTGTTGTCTGTAAGGTGACCTTGAGTGTCAGAAAAATGCCTGCAAATAAAATCTATCATCATCATTATTATTATTATTATTATTATTGTTATTATTAGGAGGTGCAATTTAAAATTTTCATGAATTTTCAGGGAAATTTCTTTGGACATTCCCACCATTTTTATGAATTTTGGAAAATGTGTTGTTATATTTCTTAAAATTTGATATGAAATTTAAGGGGGATTTGCTTGAAAAATTCCAGAATTTTCCGAAATGTTTGAGGGAAATTTATCGATTAGAAAGTCGAGGCTTGATGATAAAGTTTCTCTGAAAGATTTGGAGACTTCTTAAAGAAAGGTTGAGGTACTTTTGTGTCAGACTGTAAAAATACGTTTGAGAACTGTCACATAAATGTGAGGTCATTCTTTGAATTTTAGGGAATTTGTTTGGAAGTCATCAAGTATTTTCATGGAAATTTAAGGACTATGTTTGTGTATTTGGAGAGTCTTGTCATTTTTGGGGGAATTAGTTTTAATATTTGGGGAATTTTCTTCCCGAATTTGCATAATATTTGGGGGAAATTTATCAGTTAATCAATTTTTATTAATTTCACTCTCTGAAAGATCTGGGGACTTTTTGAAGACATGTTGAGGTACTTTTATTTGTTATTTGTTTTAGTCACTGTGCAACACTTTGGTAAACATAATGATTTGTAAAATGTGCTATATAAATAAAGTGGATTGGATTTTATGGCATACTTTAAAAATTTGTTTAAGAATCGTCACATAAATTTAAGGCAAATCTTTTATATTTAAGGGACTTTGTTTGGATTGCTGAAAGGAAAAAATCTCCAAGAACATTCGTTCAAAGACGAGGATGATGTTTGATTCTTCAGAGCCTACGTGACCAAAATAACTGTGAGAAACTAAAAATACCTTCCAAACAAAATCCAGGGTCTCAGGAGGTGAAACAATACCTGAAAGGTTTATGACCAGGCCTGCAGAAAGGCCTTTAGATTTACAGTAGTGCCACTGTTCCTGTTTTGGAAAATATGAAGTTACTTTGAAAGCAGCTCTGCAGAAATGTCGAGTTTTTTATTCTTTTTATGCACACTTCTAAACTTCCATTAATCTCAACTTTCTCACTGATAAACAAGCCAGTAGACTCTTTAATGGAAGATATCCTGATTGCAATCACAAAGTGCAGTACTTCCCATTATTATCGAAATGTGCAGCCCCAGTAAAAACAGGATGACTTGTGTGTTGCTGTGACTAACATTGCATGTCCTGCATGCCCACATTTCCATCACAGCTGTAAAATGATCATTTAGCATTAGAGTAAACACAGATCAGACCTGAGCTAATTATTCTGCAGTGGAACAAAACTGACCCATGATGCAACTTTGACATCCAGGTCTCAGGAGCTGTTCTAGCTCAGTCATTGATATTTCATGAATAAGCATTAAATAATAAAATAAGATATTTTTAAAAAGCTCTGGTCAATAGAAGATAGGTTTGAAGATATTAAACTCCCAACGTCTCCTCTCCTCCATCAGTGTGTCTCATTAGCCGTCTGTGGGTGACTGTTTTCACACGTCTGATTGTGATTCTGCAGAACCGTGTGTGTGTAGGTGTGTGTGCATTTCTATACCAGTGTGTTTCAGCAGCAGTCAGGTGGATGCAGTCTGTTTCTAAATCAGATCCCTGTGTGATTCACTGAGCTGATGAGTCACCACAGCAGCACGAGCACAACCGGCCCAGCCCTCACTACACCCCCTAACACGTGCACAAACACAGACGTGCGTTCAGCTCCCTGTAGCTGCAGCTTCCTGCTCTGTAGCCGCTCACCTACATGACGCCTGCTCCTGTTTCTACGTGTTTCTACGGGCCGTACGTTCACTAAATAATGGGGCGGCGCTGGGTTCTGCAGATGTGATTTGGTGACTAATGTAGAAGCTGCTGATGTCATGTGTTTGCTGCTCCTCATTTCCTGGGCATTCATCATTTATCAGTGTACACTCATTATCCACACAGGCTTATCGTTGGAGGCAGTACAATACGCAGGATGTAAGCTTTAGAGCGGCTGCCTTTATCCAGGGAAGAATAAGGAAGGAGCGCCATGGAACGACGCCTGATTCACTGAGCAGTGAACGTGTGAAATCTAGTGACAGGAGTCGTTCTAGTAACATGTCTGTGTGTTTTATAACATCCATCTGCCTCAGACAGCTGAGGAAACTGGATTATTAATCACAGAATCACACACAACAGGCTTTGTGGAGCTGTGGTTTCTGGATTCAGATCTAGAGGAAGAGCTGGAGGGAGGTTTGGAGACATGTATTTGTGGGGCTGCAATTAAAGAGATTTTTTCATTATGAGTTTCAAATTTCACATTCCAGTTTCCCCATGAATCAGTGAAACTCTGTGTTCAAATTTCCAACCCTTCAACATCATTAAGGACCAGAGGTGTGCAGCTAGGACTAGCATTGCTAGCCCTGTTAAAAAAGAAAATGTCTTTTTTTTTTCTCCATAATTAAAAAGTTATTCTGGATTTGGTTAGTGCCGGCCCTGCAGGCTACTGTTAAGGACAAATACTGTCCACTTCTAAAACACACGTAGAAAATAATCATACATGGTTATTATTTAGCAGTTGTCTGGGTTAATCTTTGATCTCTTGTCACATTTATTCCTGGCCAAAACCAAAAAATATTTAAAATATTTTTAGATTTTTAAATCTTTAAATGCAAAGTTTAATACAGGATTATTTATGAAAAATAACAAACAGAGTTTTTTAATATTTTAAATATGTAGGTTTCGTCACATTTTTGGTTGTGTGATGTGGAGCAGCACATTTCATTTGGATTAATTATCCGTTTTTTTAATGATGACGTATCAGGGTGTTTCTAGACAATGGAATATAAAGTGGATCCATCCATTTTGTTAAAAGTAAAATGTCATTAATATATGAGATACCAGACTCCATATTGGGGTTAAAAGTCTTAAATTATCTAAAAAATCAGGAATGTATGAGTTTAAAAAGTTTTATATTTACAAGAATAAAAATGCATTTTCAAGTTTGAAGAGTTTAAATTTGCAAGAAAAACTAAATTTTAAATGTAAAAAGAAGTAATCAAAAAAATGAGATATACTCTCATTAAAATGTCAAAAATTTATGAGAAAAAAAAAGCTTTTAAAAGTAAATAATTCATGGAAAAGACAAACGTTTGGTTTAAAACATAATTAATAAGAGAGATAAAATATTTCCAGGTCTAAAAAGTTGTGATTTTAGTGAAAAATATACATTTTAAAATAGTTGTACATTTATGCCTTTTTTTCTGATGAGAAAAATAAAAAATATTCATTTCAAAAGAGTTTTGAATTTATGTGAGTTGCAAGTTCATTTTGAGATTTATAATTATTTCATGAGAAAAACATAAGAAATTTTCAGGATTAAAAAGTGAAGAGTTTGTGAGAAAAAAATATCAAGAAAAACAACAACTAAGTTTTCTTAGTTTGACTTAGTTGTGAATTTATGATTAAAAAGTAGTTTTTTTAAGTTTAAAAAGTTGTGAATTCATGAGAAATAATTGTAGTATTTAAGTTAGAATGTTGTGAATTTATTTTTAAAAATCACAATAAAAATTGTGAAATCATGATAAATAATTTTGCATTTTCAGGTTCAGTAAAAGAATAATTTCTCATTTAAAGTCTGACATTTATGAGTAAAAATGTAAATTAAAAAAAAAATCAAATTCAATGATGATGGAAAAAAAAGATTTTTTCATGGAAAAAAAATCCACGATGATGGGAAAAATAATTACATTACAAAATTACAAAATGAATGAGAGAGAAAAAAAGTATTTCCATGTTTAAAAAGTTGTAATTTTACTGAAAAAATATACATTTTAAGTTGAAAACAGTTGTACATTTATGATTTTTTTGTTGAAAAATTTAAATATTCATTTTTAATCATGTAGAAGAAAGAATATATATATATTCATACTGAAATAATTCTTAGTTTTCATATTTTAAAATCAAAAATAGTCATCAGTGACATTATAGATTAAGATCCTAATTCAAATGTACTTTTCACTGAGACTGAGCAAAAAATAAATTCTTGTGATTTTAGACCAGAATCATCACGTTTTTATCAGCATTTCGATTTTTAGATTTAATATCCTGACATGTTGGAATGTTTCTGATCAGCTGTGAAGTTGACTTTAGATTTAACCAAAAAAAGAAAACGCACATACATGTAAGATATTTTTGGGGACTGGACGTGGACATTTTTTTTCCTCAATAGCCTCGACGTATCAGGATTAATCCTTCATCCTCAATTGATGCTCCTGTTGTGTTTGAAAGTAGATCTGTCTGTTTTCAGTGACACCACCATCACTCCCCACTCGTGTCCTTTATATTGAGATGATATTAAAAACATGGCCGCCTCTCTGAGTCCACTGGTACCTGGCCAAGCCACCTCTGCCCTCTGAATCTTGCATGCACGTAGTGTCCGCTGAATTTAATGTCCCAAATCTTATTCCTACTGTGCTGGCAGAAATGTGCACATGCACCATCACTCACTTTTGTTCATTGTGCTATCCCTTATTATGTTTTTATCTTCATTTATCATTGGATGATCATGCTGAGACTCCTTAAAGTGTCCGATCATGTGTTGATTAATATTATACACACTCATCTCAATGGCAGTTTCACATAAACTTCAGTAGGAGCTGTATGCTAACAGTCATAGCTGCACTGTCTTAAAGACATTCTCTCTAATAACTCACAGACCAGAACATTAAAATTTGACAATTCTGCAGAAAGCCGGTTTACAACCATGACAAATTTTGTGAATGTTCCTCATGAATCATTCAGGAAGAAGGTTAGGTTACGTTTGGAGGAATGGGGCCTTGTTTGGGGAAAAATTTGTTGTGACGGATAAAAACAGAACAAGAACAGCTGGTGTGAGACGGGACACAAACCCCAGGCAGCAGAGGAAAATGTGTTATGAGCCCATTCACCATCCAAACCCGCACACCTTCTCTTTTATTATAAACGCTGAAGGAAAAGTGTGGAGTCTAATCCCACGTCTCACGTTGTTCTGAATGAGCCTGAGCCGTTTAATCCTGGGAATGAAGCGTCATCGTCACCGTACGTCATCCCACTGTTGTACGCCACACAGAGTTTACAAGCAGCCCGGTCTCAGAGCAGCAGAGGAGAAACTTTAAGGCTTTTTATGAGTCTTTTTGGTCCCCTAAACTCCTCCGTTGTTGAACAGGATTGTTGATGGTGGTTGGATTGATGATTCGTCGTGTCCACACTGCATGAAGGAGCATTTCAGAGCATGCTTGGGCGTGCCCTCACATGCATGATGTGTAAAGTTATTATTGTGTTCTTAGTTTGATCAGCATTTTCTCTAGTGATGCCTGATTAGGTTTCTTGTAGCTGATCACCAATCACCCATGAGTGAGACTGGTTAGTAATCAATGCTGACCATTTTTAGTGTTGTGTGTTTGTGCTCAGCTAGTTTAGCATCATTCTACTTAGCTTTGCAGTGCACTAAGACCTCCTAAAGGGGGCAGCATAACCTGAAAAAGGGGGGTCAACAGTCATCCTTATTCAGTCAAGAGCTTTTACATTTTTCAATATCAAAACATCATGTGACTTTGCCTTCGGCCAAAAGTCACCTGGCCTTACAGTTGAAACCAGAAGTCTACAAACACCGTACAGAAAGATGCATAACCTTTTTTCTCACTGTCTGACATTAAATCACACGGAGCCCCACACGAAATGGTCAAAAATGAATTAAATTGCGGCCACAATATAGCTATAACATGCGAACAAAATACTAATTCATGGCCACAAGATACTAATTCTTGGCCACGAAAAGACTACTTTGTGGCCACAAAATACTAATTCGTGTTCACGAAATACTAAATTGTGGCAATATAATAATAAATTGTGGCCACAAAATACTAATTCGTGGTCACCTAATACTAAATTGTGGTCACCTAATACTAAATTGTGGCCGCAAAATACTAAATTGTAGCCACAAAATATTAATTCGTGGTCACTTAATACTAAATTGTGGCCATGAAATGCTAAATTTGTGGCCACGAAATACTAATTCGTACTTTTTCGTACTATTTTGTGTACTTGTGTACTTTTTGTGTACAAAATGGATGGCATTAGGAAAGAACATTATGTAGAAATACTGAAGCAACATCTCAAGACATCAGTCAGGAAGTGAAAGTTTGGGCACAAATGAGCGCAAAATATTTGACCCAAGTCATACAATTTAAAGGCAATGCTACCAAATACTAATGAAAGTATGTAAACTTCTGACTGAAGAAATTAATAGCAAATAGAAATAATTTTGGTAATCCTGACTGACCTAAAACAGGAAGTTTATTTTGATTTAATATCCGACACTGAGAAAAAAAGGTTATGCATCTTTTTACACCGTGTAACTTTTGATTGAACTGTGAATTAAAAAGAGATACTGGCATGTGTTGTGAGTGAGATAATCAGCCATGTTCAGTTCATTTCCAGTCCAGTGTGCATGTTTGGATGTTTTTATGCCCGTGGGTCTAAACAGCTTTACATTAGATGAGTGGTTTTACTACATATCAGTATCCAGTGTCATTATCTGTAGATTTTATAACACTGTTCAGCAGTGCGTGTGCGTTTGTCCTTCTACATCATGGCTTCTTCTGCTCACCTCTGAATATTTGTTGTAAACGTGCAGCAGCCCGTCTCATCCTTTGTTAAATCCTGATCCGTGTGTCGGTGTGTGTTTTTTGTGCGTGCATGTGTGTGCTTGTGTGCCGAGCTGGTGACAAGCGGGGAGGAGGGGATACTGGGAGATTTGTGGCTAAGGTGAACGTTGTGTGTGAGAGAGAAGACAGAATACTCGGTCATCAGTTCTCCTGACAGTTTTACGGCTGCTGAGCTAGCAGGCTGCTTTGGGACGTTAGTTAGCCCACCTCTTCACACATCGGCCCCGTGCGTGCGTACAGTATGAGCCCGTGCGAGCGTGCACGCCTCCACATGTTGGGTGCTGACCTCGGAGCAGCTCCATTGATGTTCCATCCGGTCTCATTGACTTTGACTCGGCCTGGTCGACCTGCAGCCCTGAACGTGTTCTCATGTACTGTGAGTGCTCGTGTGCACGTCAATAGCGTTTGTTTACGAGGCCATAAAGTGGATTTGAGCAGACATTGAATTTTTCCTCAATCTTCAGAGCAGTCATGGCCATTCTGTGAGCAGAGTTAGACCTACACCTACGTAAATCCACAGGACGATCCGGCTAGATCTTTAGAACCATCAAAAATCAGGATCTGGACCTGAAGAGCATATTTTACTTTTGCTCTTTACAAAACTGCCACACATAGCTCTGATTTTCTTCCTCATTTTGGCTTGCATATATGACTGATAGATAGTAAATATCAGTGACTGAGCCCTGTCAGCCTTTGGGTTACCAAAGGGAGCCAGTTTTCCCAGTATTGTGTCTCCAGAGTTTCCACCTGTTCTATGATGGCCGTTCCGGGGTCCTGCCACCCTCCCACAAGCCTATGTGGAAAGCCTCAAGCAGGAACAGCACACGCTCCTTCCTCTTCCCGTGCTGACAAGTAAAGCCTGAGACAGGGAGGGAAGCAGCAATAAACCCAGAGCAGAGCAGAGCAGGCATTAATAACAACAGAATGACATTGATTAGGTCAGATACAGCATAGAGGAGGAGCTGGGGTGGAGGAGGGTTTCAAAAAGCAGCAAAGCATAGCCAGGCTATACGCTGGTGCTCGACTCCATGGTCTGCCTGAACTGATATCATACGCTCATTTATGATGTCCCATAGGCATGAATGGACTTCAGGTTGGCTTAACCTTGCAAAGCTGAGGGATTGACCGGATTTCATGTCTGCATTCAGGTATGCCTTGCAAAGCTGCAAGATGATACATAATAATAATCGGACCAATCAGCATTATTACAGGAGACCAAGGCATTAGCAAAGGGCAGGAGTTAGTTGTGCTGCAAGCTGGGAAACAATGGCATCAGTTTAATTTAACTGGCTCCACTGATAGTGAACAATGCTAATAGTTGCCTGTTGAGCTTGGGGTTTACTCCCTATGTCTGTCTTTCTTACTGACCCAAAATAAATGTGGTGGACAGATCTTTGGTCCAATCACCATCCAAGACATTTTGAAAGGTTCTGCCCTTCCAAGCATTATCATAATCTCTAGGGTTCAGTGTTCATTTTGGCAGCTATCTTTCATTTTAGTCTAGTTTTAGTCTTTTAATGAAATGCATCTTAGTGTTAGTCACATTTTAATCATTTCTATCCTTTTTACTTCCGCCAAGGAGGTTATGTGATCGGCAGCGTATGTTAGTTAGTTAGTTAGTTAGTTAGTTAGTTAGTTAGTTTTTTGTGTGCTTGTTAGCAACATAACTCAAAAAGTTGTGGACCTATTTTGATGAAATTTTCAAGAAATGTCAGAAATGGCATAAGGAAGAACTGATTACATTTTGGGACTGATCCGGATCTGGATCCAGGAATTTTTTAAAGGATTCTTTACTATTGGGAGATAGGCCTAATGGCGGAGGTCTGCCCTGTTACCACTTTACACCAGGAGATGGCGGACATGAGTAACTTCAATCCCAGCAGAATTTTTGGGTGTGTTTCTATTCAAAGTTTTGGAGTTTATAGAGTTTGAAAGGTGCACGCCGGTCGAGGAGATGAGTCGAAGCGTAACAGAGAGAAAGACTGGGAATTGTAGTGAGAATACTCACAATGCTGGGAGGAATAGAGGAATATTCACCCTCTGCCATGATTTCCAGTTGTCCGGTGAGACCATGGGTGAGACTGTCAGTGCATCTGTTGGCACTGGCAGGCAATGGTTCTGCCATGACAGTCCACTTGTAGCAAAGCCAATGCTTTGCCTCACCATGTTTCCACCCCACCGGGGAGGGAGTAATCGGCAAATGCCGTGGTGGGGGGGCACATGGGGACAGAGCCAGGAATTTTTTAAAGGATTCTTCACTATTGGGAGATAGGCTATCCGAGTGCTTTTTTAGTTAGTTTTAGTCTAGTTTTAGTGGTTTTAGTCCATAAAAAGTCCTCACATTTTAGTCTTTACTTTTAGTCCACACATTTATTCTCTTGCCTAAATCTGGTACCAAATCATTGGTAGTGTGTCCTCTGCATTCTGCCAAACCTGGGGTCCCTGCTTTCTACAGCTGAGAGGCAGAATAGATACAGATGCATTTCTTTATGACAGATTTACTCACAGTGGAGAAATATCACAGATTTTGAATGTATGAGAAAAACTACATTACATTTGAGTCTAGTTTTAGCGATCTTGATGAAACGTAAACTTTGTTTTTGTCAATTTTAGTCATCAAAGATCTATTTTTTTTTTTAGTCTTAGTCTAGTTATTGTCATGGAAGAAGGGCTGTCGACGAACATTTTTAGTCATAGTTGTAGTCGACGAAATTAGAACTACAAGGGTTGAGTCCTCTAGTCTCCTCTTTTACTTCCCCAAGGGTCTGTACCCAAACCATTTTAATATACTGTCGATATAAATGACATTACTTCTTCTTTACAACAGAAATTTACATCTTCATGCTAGTGCGTCTCAGCCCTGTGCTCTTCAGTGCCTACTTGGTCGAGATAATGGGCACGGTAACAAAGGAAGGGAATTGTGGAGTGCTGTGGCTTTATGATGATGCTGTGATCCTCGCTGAGACTGTACATGTCCTCAAAGGGCTCTTGACTTGCTGAGTGACGAGGCTGAAGCGTTGGCAATGCACGTCTACTGGACCAAAACAAAGATCTAGGAATTCAGGGATGCCTTGGACGCTGCTATTGAATCTGGGAAATGTGAGAGCCTTGAAGTCAGAGAGCAGTTCGCCGACCTTGGCATGGTAATTTATTGAGCCCCTGACAGCGAGGCTGAGTTGTACTGCAGACTTGGACTCAAACATGGGGCGAAGGGTTTGCTGAGCAAGACAGTGTGGCGTTCCTGGTCTCTGAGCATGTGTCTTTCAATCCTTGGTCCCTGAGGCCTGGATGTCGACTGATGACCAGAGGAGCTAGCTGGTCAGCTGCTCATGCTCTTTGAAGGGCAGCCGGTGTTCTTTCCCGGGCCTGATCTGACTCACCCCATACCGGGTGTCCAGGAACTGGTGGGCTGGCCCAGACATCTGGATACCTGGAGAGATGGGGCATGGGCCCGGCACAGGTCTGGATGATGGCCATTGGGAGCGGTAATATTTTATTTTTTCATAGTCTTAGTTTTTAACTTGTACCTGATGGGTTTCTCCCTGGATCTGCTCTCTTGTTCACCTTGGCACCATTGAAAACGAGGGCTGACCGTCAGCATGTCCTCCAAGGGTTTCCATTGATAAAATGATGATGACGGGTTGGTTCTAGATGGATCTGAAACACATCCCGCACCATGAATTTGTGAAAGAGTTGATCTGGTGTCAGGCTGCAATTGTCCCTCCTCCATGGTCATTCATGAATGGAAATGAGCGTTATGTGTGCTTGATCAGGTAGAAGAATCCCCCCTGACTCGGAGCCAGTGTTGAGTTTAAAGCCATCTTGTCTGCTCCACATTGAACCTGACCTGTTTTCACAGTGCATTTGACGTGATCGTCCACCAGAAGCCTTCCAGGGCCGAGATGTTGGGCTCCTTCACTTTCTCATGCTGCCATTTAGACAACCCACTTGGCATTTTCATGTTGGAACCAACAGTTTAGCTGGTGGCTCACTGAGCATGCTCCAGGCTCTCTCTCTCTCTGCAGCTGCTTCAGCAGAACTAAAATGGAGATGGTACGTGTGTGTGTGTATGTATGTGTGTGTGTCTATGTGGATGTTCAGTGTGTAGGAGCCTCTCTGTGTCTGCTGACAGTAACCTACTTTTATGGAGCCCACTCACTCTGAATGATAAAAATACTGCATTTCTCCCTCCTCTCTCTCTCTGTTTGTCTTTACTTACATCTCCCCCTCCACCCATCTCCTCCTCCCCCTTTCCTCCCCTCCTCTTCTTCCTCTCCTCTTTAAATCCACATTTCTCCCTTTTTGCATCTTCACTCTCTCCAGGACCTCCATCTTTCTCTTTTTTTTTCTGCTTCTGCCTTTTCTCCTTTACATCCAGAACAGCATGTCCAAAGAAAGAACTGGTTCTTTGCTTTTCAAAAAAACCAGTAACATCTTCGCTTATTGATACTGCATATAAACGCTTCAGTTGAGCAAAAACTGGACCAGGCACTCTGCTCCACAGTCCTCATCCTGGGCTTTGTCCCGGAGGTTAGGCAGCAGAAAGGCTCATCATAGCAGAAGTTACATTTTTAGGTATCAAGAAGGATAACAAGGAATGCATTTGCACCTGAAGTGGAGAGTAGAGTTTATATTATGGACCAGTGGGTCCCACCCTTTTTTCCTTAGGGCGCCTTACCTGTGTCTAAGAAAATCCAAGCCACTCCAGAACCCACCCAGGAAAAGTCAAGACATTTAGGGCCCCATTTACATGACATTTTGCTTCATTTTCAGTTTTCGTTTCCAAAAAGTTCCACGTTCAGACGGCAACGTTTTTTAAAACAATCTCCGTTCACACGAGACTGCAGGGAACACCAAAAACGGTGTATTATACATGCCAGGCCAGTAGATGGGGGTGGGATTTTGCAGTGCCTTCGACGGAGTATGGGTCAAGTCAGAATCTGGTGCAGGCACAAAATATGTCTCCGCTGATCCCAAGTGATGGTGAAGTAAACCAACACTTTATTGGAGAAGTACAGTTAAAGTCAAAAGAGTGAGGAGCAGAAACAGTGCACTGGTGTCGGCCATCTTTGTTTTGTTTTGGGCTTCCCATCCGAGCATGCGTCATAAGCCTACTCGCATGTCCGTTTTCAGAAAGTGCCGGTTTCCCCGTTTAGACGGAGATGGGCGCGTTTTGAAAAACTTCCACTCTTAAGCCCGTTTCCAAAAAGTTCCATTTTCAGGCACCAAAACGCCGTTGCTGTGTAAACAGACAGCCAAAATGCTTCAAAACTTTTGTGTTTTCACTTAAAAACGTTGTCATGTGAACGGGGCCTTAGGCTCAGACAGCTGCTCTCAGGTTAAACCACTGTCAGGAGTGAAATATCACAAAACTTTCAAAATAAAATTGGGTTGACATTCATCAGTCCATTCATGATTTTAAACAAATGTTCTTTCCCATGTCAACTTTTGGCTTCAGGGATTTTGGAAATGCAATTTTCCTGCTTGGGTTTTTTACACATCGCAAGGGATATTAGCATCAAACCCAGTGATGAACGACATCACAGAAATATTCAGCTAAAATATCTCAATCGCCCCCTTGTGGCTGGCCTTGATACAGGGACTGATCTCACTTTTTAGAGCCTAAGAATTATATAAATTTGAAATAACAGAAAATATTGAAACAGAAATATGTCAATTTGACCATTTTAAAAATGACTTTTCTCTGAAGCAATGACTGCAGAATGAAAGCCTAAAATCATAAATGCATGCTTTTTTTTTGCTGTGATGGCTGGGGATCAAAAATTATGGTTTTAATGGGTTTCAATGGGACATTTTTGGTCACAAACAGAGTGTGTACAAAAAGTCTACAGAGCTTTTTATTGATGCATTACAGGTAGAAATCCAATAGAGGGGAAAGAACCTCAAAAATGTATGTTGTTAGTATAAAAATAGTAAAAAGAAAACAGAAAAGGAATTAAAAAAAAATGCTGTAAAATTGCCTCAACACCCTCTATGGAATATGGAACAAAAACACATGGATGTGTGCATGTCTTAACTCAATGCATAAATGATAGGCATCATCACATCTGATTCTTAATTATTATTAATTATTAATGTAATTTTAATTGCATTATAAATGAAGGGGTATGTGTAGCAGATGAAATGCTGCAGCCAGCGGCCCTGCAGAGCGCAGGTTGTAAGAAGGGAGCAGAAAAATAAATGTGGTTTGGATCGGAAAGAACAGTCTAAGAGTATCTCCCGGCACAAGTGGTCCAGATTAAGAGGAAAGAGAAAGATGCCTTTACTCAGGAAAGCATGACAGAGAGAGAGAGAGAGAGAGAGGGCAGATTAGAGGAGAAAGAGGATTGAGAGAAATGACGCATTTGGCCACAAACAAAAAAAAGGTAGGAAGTTTTATAAATGGAAGACTGAAGATGAGAGCTGGAGTTTTGGAAAATATGATACTGAAAACTGTAAATAATGACAGTAACACTGATTTATTCCAGTCATAATAAGGATCAGGTTAAAGCTGTGGGGCTGTTAGGCAGGTCCAGGTGTGCTGTGTAATCTCTGCTATACATCAACTAAAGATACGAGGGTTCATGTGTTAAAGAGGCTATTTGCTGGAGGTCAAAGGTCAAGGTTCCTTGTCCTTATGGCTAACATTTCTATGATTTACACTACCATAGGAAACGCCCCCGTCCTTCCTCACCACGACTCTACCCTCAGACCTTACAAAGACATTTAACCGTGAGGCGGTAGCTCCAGCTCTCACTATCAGACGTCGTCCATGTTTGAAAGAAAGCAAACAGACTCAAGGATGCTGCAATGAATGGAATAAAGAAGTAAAAGTCCAGACAAGAAAGTAAACTTTTTGTCCTCTGCAGTCGGTAAACTCAGCAGCCACACAGTGAATAATTCAGAGGAAGACTAGATTGTTAAAATAGAACAGGACTCCAGATGATGGCTGACCTACAAAGACGCCGCTGCTCGAGCACAGTTACCTGGCAGAGTCAGATCAGAACGGCGCCGACTGCTCGGAGATTCATCTCCGAACCAACAATGAAGATTAACTCAGAATATGATTCTCAACAAGGAGGCTTTTTCTGGAGATTTGTGGTGAACGTGCATGTAAAGCCTTTTTTTCTACAGCACCAGTGTTAGACATGTCTGTAGTCAGGCCTACATGTGTAATCTTTATAATAAGACTTCTCATTCATTTATATATCATTGCATTTTTACGTTTTTGACACATTTATGCCCTTTCCTACTATTATCTACATTTTTTTGCTGCCCAGACAAAAGAGGGAAAGAGGGGAGAACTTTCTGGGGCCCAGCAAAACTAAAGTCATGATTATGGCTCATAGAGTTAAATCAGATAACCATTTTTATTTTTTACCTAAATAATAACTAATCTCATCAAAGCACCCAAATATTTTTTTTTTTATTAATTTATGCCTCCTTCTTAGAAATGTAAACCCCTTTTCTTATAACAAATGAAAGTGGGTTTGAGTGGCCAACAGTGGTGGACAAAGTATTCAGCTCCAGTACTTGAGTCAAAGTATTGATACTTGTGGTCAAATCTTACTAAAGTACAAGTATAAGTTGCTCAGTGAAGTTTTTCTCAAGTTAAAGTACGTAAGTACTGACTTTTGAAAATGTGTAAGTATTCAAAAGTACAAAGTACATTTTCTAATATCAGTACATTGCTGTTTTGTTTTCTCAGTGCTTTTACCGAACCTTGTAACTCTCTGAAACCTCCTAATGATGTACTGACTTACATGTAGAACCACTCTGCTACAAAAATGTGTATATGAATATGATATGAATCATTCCTCATTTCTGAAATCTCAAACATCGAGCTGAAATATGGCCATGGTTGCGCCGGGTTTTCAGCTTGAGTTTCTCTTGCCATCTCCATTGCCGTGTTTTGTTTGACTGAAGGCGGGAGAGCTTGCTACACAGAGTGAGGATGACGTAGCCTATTTCTAAATCCATCCCAGGTGTGAGCGGTTACTGTGATTGGTTCCCTTCTGTGAGGAGCACAGCTTGTGGCCAATTGCATTTTAGAAAAGAAAAACACCAATATCTGACTACAAAGCTATGCTGAACCTAAAGGTCAGGCTTAGGCATTAAATCCCGAGTGGTTAGGTTCAGGGTAAGGCAGTGGGGAAGGTGATATATTTGAGATCCAGCACCAAGGGTTAGGGTTAGGGTTAGGCTTAGGCGTGAAAAAAGACTGACAAACACTGGCAGCTGAGTCCAAAATGAAGAAGAAACTTCTGCTCGGGTATTTGACCACTTTACTCCACCCTAGATTCAACCAAAGGCACGGAGCTCTTCAGATACATTCCTTGGTCCTTTGAGAATAAGAAGATGTTAAAAAAATATGGTTTCTAAATTGTTTAAAGAACAAATTTCAATGCAATGTTGAAAAACTGTGTTGCTACTGACTCGTAGAGTCCGCTTGAGGCACCGCTGTGTTTACTGCAGCGTTTGCAAGGTTTACTGGGTGGTGACACTTCCTGGTCTGCTCTCATTGGTTAATAGAGTTACTCTGATGGAGGCAGGTTCATCTTGAATTGTGAATATCAGACATGCCTAATAATGACCAGATCAGGGGCAGTAAAATAATCTTACTGGCATCACAATCTTGAGGTTTATTTGGACAAATATTCAGCAGAGACAAGGCTAGTCTTCGCCAAACGCTAGGGCGGCTAATTGCGCCTAAATCTAGGCCTGAAAAGTGTATAACCAGCTCAACATGAAGGTAAAGTGGTGACATATGACATCGGTGTTTACAGGATTAACCTCCAAACACCCTGCATGCACATATGAGGACATTACATCCTGGCCTTCTCACAACATAACAGTAATTTCTACTATTAGGATTTTTGAGAAAATTGTCCCTTCTGTCCACTGAAATTTAAGTTATTAATTTGACATACTGGGAAAATTTGCTGTCCAATTTTCAGGAAATTTCATTGATAATTTTGGGGATATATCTTGGAAATTTTCCAGAATTTTCATGGAATATTTGGGAGACTTTTGTGTATTTTTGAGATCTTCATTATAAGTGTTTCTGCAATTTTTGAAATTTTTGAGTGTTTCCATTAAAAAATTGGAATTGTTTTTGGATTTTTGGGGGATTGTTTCATTGTGTGTTAATTTAGGAAATGTATTTGTAATTTTATGTAAATTATTTGGGATAAATTTGTTTTGAAATTTTTAGGTGTGTTCATGGAAACTTGGGACATTTATATTTGATTTGAGGAATATTTGATTTGTGGGAATTGGTAAGAGTGGTATCCTTTAAAACTTCTAGAATTTAATGGAATTTTCAGGGAATTTGTTGGCATATTTGGGGGGATTTTCTGTGAATTTTTATGGAATCTTGGGGAATATGTATGATTTCGGGGATTTGCTTTGAGAATTTTTCAGGAATGTAAACAGAATTTTGGGAGAATTTTCATTAAAATTTAGACTTTATCATCAAGTTTCATTGAAACATTTCAGGAAATTTGTTTTTTTTTATGCAACACTTTAACAAATATGTTTTTCAGAATGTTTCACAGTAGTTTCTGTGAAATTTTGGGGAATTTATGTTGATATTTGGCTTTTTGGTCAAATCCTGTTTAAAGTCAAGGCTGAGTTTTTAAACTTATGAGGTCCAAATTGTCCTGAATAAGTGGGAGAACATAAAAATGTATTCCAGACAAAATCTCAGGTCTCAGGAGGTTAAGATAAAAATGTAATTAATGCTGCTGAATGTTGTTTTTAGAAGGTTTTTATCAGAAGCTGCATGAGTATTACTGTAGCGTCTGTGTGCATGCAGCTGTCAGCCTCCAGAGATGAGCGTCTTTCCTCGAGTTGCATCATGGAAGATGCTGCAAGATGTTTTTCTTCTGTGTGTGTTTTCTGTGAGAATCGTTTGTTTGTGTGCCGTTGAATGCACGGATGTGTGTGAGTTTTAAACGTATTAGCATGTGGTTTCCATTCAGTGAAAAAGATGGATACAACTGCTCAGCTCAGCTCAGTAAGAAAGGACCGAGAGACGCGCCGCGCTGGTGTTTATGTGAGCTTTAGAGGCGATAAAAAGAGAGAGAGGGAGAGTCTATGTTGGTCTCATTATCCGCTCACAAAGTGGCACGGCAGATATTCAGGAAAAAAAAAAAAAACAAGCTTCTTCCACAAATCAAGAAGAGCTGGGGTCAGGGGAAAGAGAGGGAGAGAGAGAGACGCAGCCTTTTATCTCTCACGTGTCTAAATATAGAGATTCATGAAGGAGAGGAGGAAGGAAAGATGGCTGAGAAAGAGAGGAAGACGTGGAGGGATTTTGAGGAGGGTCCAACCTGCTGAAAGTGACTGCAGAGAGAGAGAGAGAGAGGAGGAAGAGCAGAGGATGTTACAGGGGAGGAAACTGGATTGTTGCTGCAGCTGCAAATTAGCAAGAAAATACTGAATGTAAATGACTTCACTGAGGACAGAAAGATCTTTAACTCCATCATCTAAACTGAGGGAAATAAGCAGAAGCTGCACTAAATAAATCCAGCATTTTTGGACCAAATAAAGAAGAAAGATGCTAAAATGGTTATGAAATGAATAAAATAATAACAAAGGGTACAAACCCAACCCAGATGTACCTGGACGTGAGCCTCCACTGCACTTCCATGACCGCTCTATTCTCATTGGTGCCGGTCATGCCTGTTGGAGTGTTTTCCTGAGAGGACAGCTGTTTAGCCCATCTCGGCTGCTGCAGTAGCAGCTCTTGAGACATGTCAACTTTGATGCATTAATGGAGATGCAATTGGGGTCCCAAACGGACACTTAAGACTGTTTGAATTGCACAAACCACATGCCGTTTTTGTCCTTTTATGCACACCTCTTGACACTACTAATCTTAGTTGTCTCCTGCAGCCACAGAGATGGAAAAAAAGGACGCCGTTGCATCTTTGAGAGTCTCATTCCACCTTAAAAACTCACAGACAGCTCAGTGGACAAGTCAAACATAATCTGCAACATGTGATTTCAAACATTTCACTTTTTCTGCTTGCATTCACTATTTCTAATTATTTTTCAATAGCAGCATTTTTATCCTGTAGATCTTTTAAAAATTTGCTTTCAAAATAAAAGCACTAAACTGATGGTAGAGTACCCAAAGCTGAAGGACCTGTGTCCACATGCACTGATTATTCCTCTTGCAGCCAGTGATAATTTTGTCAGCACTTTTTAATTTAGTTTTAGTTATAGTCTTTTGCCAAAAATATCTTTTAGTTTTAGTCATAATTTAGTCATCTAAATTGTTTTAATTTTAGTCTAGTTTTAGTTGACGAAACTTCCCAACATTTTAGTCAACAAAATTCGCAGTAAATTTAGTCGACTGATTGGATCTCTCCCCAACTTACCCTGCCACCACGCAGCAAAAGCAGTTGTGATTGGATCTCCCCTGTATCTCGTCCCGCCTCTCCACACAGCCAAAGTAGCTGTGACTGGATATATGCCTAACTTACCCCTACTTTCTACATGACGAAATCAGGTCTGATTGGGTAAAGTCTCTGTCAAACATTTTCGTCTTGTTTTTATTTGTTGACTACATTGTCAATTAATTTCGTTTTAGTTTTTGTCCATGTGCACTTGTCTTTATTTGTTACTGTCTCGTTTTCGTCACAGGAAAAAAGGCTATTAATGAAAACTATAACGAAAATAATTTGTCAACAAAATTAACACTGCTTGCAGCACCCATAACTATAATTTAATCCACAAATTCCACATACTTCGTTTCTGCAGCTTTGCATCTACAGCTTTTGGGGTTTGCTCTGACCCACTGTTTATGCATTTACAGTGCATTTCTGGAGCACAGAAGACTGCAGCCCTGAGCAGCAAACGATCACAAAAAGCACGAGAACTATGAGGTTATGTGGAATTATTCCCTTTTTTGCTTCTTCCATGTGTTATTATTAGGAAGTTAGAAGGCTGACATTTTCTTTAGAGTCTGTGCCATGTCGGGGAAATTTTTAGAAGCTCAGTGTTAGTTCTCTCAATGCGGCGGTGTATCTAAATATGACGTACGTCTCACTAATCCCTGCTTGCATTAATGCTGATGCTGCAGGGAAAGCTTAACCTCCTCCACCCCAGCCTCCTCCTTTATAGCTTAAAGCTTGTTGCACCCTCATATTGAGATTCATGCTTTTGGACTAATTTTACTGTTTTCAGTATGCATGGTCATGAATGTATCTATCCATACTGGGGTTTTTAGTTATGCACTCCCTGGAAAGTCAAAGTACGCTGCTTGACAAACCCAGGGAGCATCTTTAGATCAGAGCCTTCTCCGCCAAGTAAAACTGTAAATCCATTTTGCAATTAAATGGTAAAATGTGTGACAAGAATGTTCCTGACGGAAGTTATTTTATCTGTAAGTTAACTTTTCATGGTGTCGTATAACCTCTGTGACCTTCTGACCCACTGATCATGGTACAATGTTGATACAGTGATGAGATTTGCAATCAGGGTCCCTGCAGTTTAATGTTGATCTGGTGCTCTGCATGATTTCCTTCTTGTGTGGGTCGATCGTCTCTACATGGACGTGTTCGCCCCTGCAGAGGGGCACTTCTTGCACATGCTGTGGAATTGCAGTTTGTCTGTGCCCTACGTATGTGGATTGCTGCACAGACGTGGAATTAGAGGTACTATAGTGTACATCTTAACTGCATCTTTTTCTCAAAAAAAAAAACAAAAACAAAAAAAAACTTGGAAATGAGAATACATGTGAAGGAATCCTTTCCTGATCCATAATCCATTTCCTGTAAAGAGTCAGCTGCCTGATATGGGAACGGCAGCTACACTTTTATGGGCACTAGAGCTGCAACAATGAATCTATAAAATCGATAAAAATCGATAATTAAAAAGTTGGCAACAAATTTATGTGCCGATTTGTTGTGTCGCGCGATTATGGCGTCACTTGGCGTGACGTGGAGCTGTTTACATCACACGCAGACGGCTGATAAACTTTACTTTGGCTTGGTTTGGTACTTCTCTGGTTATAATCCGGTGATTAGTGGAAAAGTTAAGTAGATATGTTCATCATCAACTGTGTCTCATGGCGGAGATGAGACGCTAGCGATCTAAAAATAGCTCGCTGTCGTAAAAACTCTGGTGGAACTTAAGTTTCGTTTCTGTTACGATACCAGATTAGGTAAAAACAGTTGTGCTGGACTGTCAGGCGTTTATGTAATCCATGATATTTGCCTCACTTTGTGTTCTAAATGTTCGCTAAAACAGGAGAGAGGAGGAGAAGCTTGAGCTGCAGCCACATGGCGACAGGAGCTGTTGGGTGTGTGTGTCTGTGTGACAGAGAGAGTTTGTGTGATCGTCCATGAGTGCAAGTCGGTCTGACAACAAGCATGAACAAATTAACGTTAGCTTGTTGAATATGTGAGTGATAAATGTTTATAAGTTATCATGATATGAATAACTTTAAGAGGCTGAGGCTGACCTGTGGCTTCTCTGGGATAAAATAATTGCAAGAGGACATAATAAAAGGAGAATCTCACTATAAGAGTCTGTCATTCATATCATATCCCCAGGCTGTGGTCATTAGTATGATCTTAAAGTGTTTATGTATGTTTGTAAGAGGGAGGCACAGTAATAACAGAAAATATCATTTTAATTTTTTAAAATAATTCATTACATTTTTTGTGTTTATTCTGTGGAATGTTCAAGTTATTTAATTTAACAGAACTCAAAAATGTTTTGTTTTAGTTTTTAGAATAAAGACATTTAAACTCTAACGTTATTTTGACAGCTCTGGAATATCCATGTTAAATTTTTAAATAAGGGACCCGGCCCCCCGGGGAACATCTGATTCATCGATTAATGGGGGAAATAATCATCCGATTCATCGATGATTGAAATCATCGTGTGTTGCAGCCCTAATGGGCACCTGGTGCACTTTTATAGGCCTGATCCAGCTCACCACATACCAGGTGCCCAGGACCAGGGTGCGATTGCATGCATCATGGAGGGGTCAGCTGGGAGGATACCGAGAGTGAAGGGGCATGAGCCTGGCACAGGCCTGGACCATGGCTATCAGGATGTAGTACAGGACCAGTTGATGCATCGATGTGCTGAACCAACATATTCTCCCACACCTGACCTAACCTGACTCCTTTCCTGGCATTAGCAGCAGCTGTAGGCCGAGAATTCACACCTTTGAAAACACGAGTCTGACTGGTGTTTCCTCTGTCCTTGCAGCACGTGCTCTGCCGCTTGCAAAACGGACATCAAAAGCCCCGCCCCCTCTTTATTGGTCAGTAACTAAATGTAAACTCCTGAAAAGCACAAACCCTGTCTCATTTATAGCTCTTGACATCAGTGAGTCATTTTTTACATGCACTCCTGCATATTTCTGTCTAAAAGCAGATGCTATAAAGTACATCTATTGATTTCTTTTGGTTCACAAATAATATTTGGACTCATGTTAATTTAATTGAACTTATTCTACTGTAGATTTAACAAATGTTCTTCCTCATGTACGTTTGTAAAGGAGGATTTGTAATAAAGACAGGAAGTTTAGTGCCTGCTGTGAATGTGCCATTGGCGTGTTGTGTAAAAACGCCCAAAGCAGCTCACATCTTTAAAAAAGATCTGAGTTTAAATCAAATAAAGTCAGTTTTATAAACTCTGCCATTTAAATCCTAACACAGTTACAGAGCTGCTCAAAACAGGAAATAAAAATAGTTAGAAAAAGCAGAAATCAGTCAGGAGTGACCACTTAGAAAGGTTTTTTTCTTAGTTAATAAGATGAGTAAACTTCTGAACCCTTCTCAAAATACTCCAAAGAACGTCTTTGTTTTTAGTTTCAGTTTTTCTGACTGCCCAGTCAGATAAAAACTAAAAAGACGTGTCAGTTTTCTTCACAGCAGAAATCAGGGTTAAGTTAAGGACAAGTGAGTCTGCGGTTGCCTAGCAACAACAGAAGAATTGGTAAGAGCTGCTCTTTTTTTAAATAATGGGCTTCAAAGCTAAAAAAAAAAAAAAAAAAAGGCAGAGAGGTCTACCTCCGGCTCTGAAACCTGGAGAGGAGCTCAGACCTGAATCCTGCTCAGTGAGGGTCCAGGTCTCCAAGTGTCTCTGAATGACGTCTTTATTATGGCCCATTTAATTAATGACAGATAAGGTTTAAAAAACAGGCAAAGAGAAAGTAGCTGTTGAGACTGACGTGCTGCAGAAATGAGCAGCGTACAGACAGGAAAGTTCGCCTGGTCACACTCTAGATTATTTTAAAATCTTGATTATTTTAAAACTGTTTGTGTGGGTGTCAATGATTCCAGCCTCTATAGAAGGAGGCCTGACTCACTCTTAAATGCAGAATACAGCACTTTTACAGTACAGAAAATCAAAATCCTTTAACCCCTCGCTCTACTTGTTAGTTAGTAAATGGATATTCAACCTTTAAAGCTCTCTATATGCTCACAATCAGACAACAATTTGGCCACAGGCTGGCGGTGTCGCTATACTGATATTTTTCTAAATCTTGAATAGAGCCCTTTTAAAATAAAGCCCAAAATAACAGCCAAAATAAAAATAGAAGGATGGCACTTAAAACTATTAAAATCTCCTTCTCAACACATCCCTCAAAGGTGATAAAAAGCTTGTGTTTAGACTCATGTAAAGGAACAGGATGTGTTATTGGCCACTGACTGTGTCCAGCATTTTCTCTGCACGTTTCTAAGGTGGAAGTGAGAGAGAGAGAGAGAGGGGGGGGGAGCCTGCGTCACCGCCATAAAGGACCTGACTCTTGCTGAGTCGAGTGCTACACAGTTTCATTTATTTGATAAAGCTTCATTTGGTGTGATTTAAAATCTCCCCCCTCATCAGGCTCGGCTCCCCTAAAGCACAGCCTCAGCGCCACGCCAAACTGCCTCATCAGCTCAAAACACAGAGAGAGAGAGAGAGAGAGAGGGTGAGAGAGAGAGAGAGAGAGAGAGAGAGGGAGGGTGAGAGAGAGAGAGAGAGAGAGAGAGAGAGAGAGAGGGGGGGGCAGGCTGGAGCACAAGGACGTTTTTCACAGGATGACTGAGATGGAGGCATATTTAAAAGGTGTGGGTAGATTTGTGGAGGCTCAGGCTCGTAGTGAGGAGACAGAGGAGGAATTTGAACAGGTACAGTAGATTATAGTCTTCATAGAGGTGGAGACGTTTCACTGGGAATACTGGGGCAGGTGGAATCATAAAGGTGTAGGAGAACCGGTGTAGAGATACCTGAAGTAGGTGGGTACTGTGGGAGGGAGATGATGTCTTTTTGTGTTTATAACCAGCGGCTCACCATCACTTCAGGTAACAAAATCAGACTTATGCAAAAGAACATTTTTCTGAATTTAATACAAAAGGAGAAACCTTCATTAATTCCAAGATTCATTGATAAAAGGGACGTTTTTAATGTGCATCTACATTTCAAACTACCTGAGTGTGAAATATGATGAAGTAGCAGACTCAAGTGTGAATGTTATCAACCTCATTTTAAGATAGAGATTTGCGCCAGGAGACTTTTTTGTAGAGTTCCCTGAGCCGAATCTACACACCAAATTTCATTACTCTAGGTCAAAGTCCCTTTTGGGGCCGTTCCATAGAAGCACGAAAATTGGGGCAAATGAGGCAATTCCTGGGTTATCTGTGAAACCTATGTCACCCTTCATATGTGTGCTGAATTTCTTCGGTTTTTGGTGATCCCTGGATTCGCTGTCAGTTTCAGTGAGTAACCGATTTCTCACACAAAAGTTGAAAGTTTCTTCCAGCATCCACTGGTGAAACTGGCCACTCGATCCCTGAGTTTTTTTTTTGGGGGGGGGCATTTTGTGCCGATACTGAATATTTTAGAACTTTTAGCTTAGATTACCTCCATCCCAGCTTCTCCATGTATATATATATGTTAAATTTTATGGAAATTTAGATTTTTTTGCATTTCATTAGAGAGTGAAATTAATATTTCAGTTCCCCAAAATTAGAATTTTCTGGCTATAATTTGTGTTTTCAGGCTTTAAAGGGTTAATATTGGCAATTTAGGGTCAACAGAGGTAGCATTAGGCCTAAGTGGTAAGAATTTAAAATAGACAAAAATGGAAAAAATGTTAAAATTGGTGGGGTAAAAATGATGAAAAGGGGTTAAAATTTGGCTAAATTGGTGTAAAGTGGCAACAGTGTAATTTTAAAAATATTCTTAGTTTTTTTTTTTTTTTAAGGGAATCTGGAGACCTCCTCTCAGTGTCTCGCGACCCCCAAGAGGCTGAGAACCACTGTGTTACAGTACCAAAAGCCAAAGGAAGAGAATAATGGTGGTCCAGCACAAGCTAGCAGCCCAAATCATGAACGCCGTCATTCATTTCTCTGACAACAAGGTGACTTCAGTGCAAAATTTCCACATCTATTCCTTTAAAGCACTGGTTCTCAACCTTTTCAGCCTGCGACCCCAAAATAAAGGTGCCAGAGAGCGGGGACCCCCACTGTACCTGAAGGTGGTTGAACACAGCCATGTTTATTCTAGAATAGTCATGTGGAGACAAGGCTGCCTGTAAAGGGGATAAATGGTGAAGGTTTCTGGGACCCAGCCAAACTGGGGACCATGGAGGTCAACAAAATCATGGTCTATTGTAAAGTTAAGCTGTGATATCCTTATTTCATATTTAACCTGAAAAAATAACCACTCTTATCAATGAAACAAACGTCTTTTTAAATCATTTGTGTAGTATGTAGCCTTCTTAAAAATGTAAATCTAATTTTGTTTAAAAAAAAAAAAGAATTAAAATGGGTTAAAAATTGAAGAAATGGGTTAATGATGGCAAAAAATGTGGAAAAGGTGGTGAATGTGGATCTTGCAAGTAGCAGAGATGGGTTAGAAGTGGCATAAATTATAAAAATGGGTAAAGATAACAAACAAAAAAGGAAAAATGGGTTGCAGTGGCAAAAATGTGCATAAATAATGGTAAAAAGGAGTTAAAACGTGACTGAAAAGGCTTTAAATTGGCAAAAAAAAAAAGGGTGGAAATCTGGTGAAACTGGAAGAAAAATCGATATATACAGGCAAAATACTGCTAATTGAGAAAGAAAGAATAGGCAGATACTGGCAGAAGTTGGTCAAACTGGGAAAAATGGGCATACCAGATAGTGAAATGTGGTTAAAATGGGTAAAATTGGGCTTAAAAAGTGTTAAAATGGGGTTGATAGTGGCAATAATGGCTCAATAGAGGCAATATTAGGCTTATGTGGCAAGAACTGGTTCGGAAGTTGCAAAAACAGGCAGAAAAAGTAGTGGAAATGATTTAAAATGGCAAAATAAGTGTTAAATGGTCAAAATGTGTTAACATTTGTGGAAAAAAAATGATGAAAACTGGCTAAAATTTGGCAAAAATGGTTTTAAGTTGCAACAGTGGAATTCTAAAAATATTTTTAGTCTTTTCTTTTCAGGGAATCTGGAGACCCCCTCTTAGTGTCTCGTGACCCCAAAAGGAGTCCCAACCCCAAGGTTGAGAACTACTGCTTTAAAGAGCATGTTTGCTCGTTTTCCACATTATTTGCAGCCGTTCTGTAATTTTGCCTGAAAATCTCTCTGGTCTCCACGTCTCCCTCTCTCTCTGTAATAAGTTAATACACTTGCTGGCAGAGCTGCAGAGTGAGTGTGTGCACAATGGGCAGCAGAGCAACAAAATACTGCTGATGCTGATATTCCCTTTCTCCCTGCCTGTGTGCCAGAGTATTACCTGTGTGTGAGTCTGCCGCTGCTACATATATGTCTGTGTCCATATAGTTTGGCTTCATCCTGCTCTGCTTGTGTCCATGCATGTGTTTAATTGTTAGCTTTGAGTGGCCGCCTGCAGTGGAGAGACGAGATAAAGAGTGAAAGGAGGAGGATAGAGGCTGTGTTTGTGTGAGGTCAGTGGATTTGGCAGGGCAGGGCTTGTTTGTGGCCATCAGAAAGCCATTCTAATTAACGGGAGTGCAACATTTTTGCAGTTCTCAACGATTTCACTGTTGCCAAAAATTTCTGCCCTCTAATTGCTTCCGATTCACCCGATCATTTTTCGTCTCTCGAAAATAGGGGACGTCAAAACGAGACAAAAGGGAGGAGGATAAATTTCGTCTGAGATGAAGGAGGAAAAATGATGAAGGATGAGGATGACTGCTGCAGGAAGAAAGGGAGAAAGGAGGAGGAGGCGGAGAGAGATGTGAGCAGATACAGGGACGGACTAAAGGGAGGTGAAGAAACGACGGGAAACGAGATAGACACTCAGAGGGAGTGTTA